>NW_026889758.1:38607500-38805000 GCF_033153115.1 Saccostrea echinata | reverse complement strand
AGAATCTTGCGAGGTGCCTTGATTTCTTACAATAGAATCACAACCCGTACTTGTGCTGCGTGGCGTTTTGGACTGTCTTTTCAGTGTATATGTCGCTTCTCTGTCCAAAGTTTTGTCTGAAGCCACGAAAAAATGCCCTGGGGTTAAACCTTCCTCTCGTTGCTCCTCTGCTGTAAGGCTTGTTGAAATGAGTTCTCTTCCTGGACGCCATTAGGACACCTGAACGCAATTTTGAAGCATCCTCAGCCTTGTCAGCGTAAGGATCGTCCAAGTACGCTTGAACCGTATCCCAGCCAGGGCGATCCGTTATTTTGAGTATCTTATTGCGCTGGTTAATGGTAGCAATCTCAGATTTATTAATAGATTCAATATCTTCTCTATTCTCAGACTTGAACAAAAGTTCAATTTTTTGCAAAGCAGCTCAGAATTGAAGTTAGATTGAATTTCCGTTCCTTCTTTTTTTAAATTCAAATTTTGAAGGTTGGCAAGCTCGTGTATCTACACTTGAATTAGTTTTTGGAGTTGTACTCACATCGGTACATGAAGATTCCACGCTTTTTCGTAATTCATCCAAAATTTAAGCTTTCTGGCGTTCAAGAGCTTTGTTTAATGATGAGTTGAACAGTGACACTGCGTCTGTTGAAGAAATAACTACTTTCTCTATAGTCTCTTGCAACATTTCCTCCTCCAGCCGCTCCGTTTCTATTCTCCTGTATTGCTTCTGCTTCTCGATATACGTGTTGCGAGGTTATAGCGAGAGTCGATAACAAATGCGAATGATCTAATGTATTTATAGTTACTTAGTCAGATGTTCTATGAATATTTATGGCAAGTAAACAACGAATTGAATTTTATGGACCTTCGCTTTTCTACAACACTAGATGAAATCCCGCGCTAGCGCGGGGAATTGAATTTATACCACTACCAACAGAAAATATATTATAGTTTCTACTGACAGCCTACAGGCTTATACATGTAGCAGGACTTTGTTCAAAATCCCACATGAAGTAGATGTACGTCTTCACCCACCCCCCTCCTTTTGTAAAAACTTGAAAAAATAACAATTTCATTGATTGACCTTTATTGTGAAACCTGTTATACTGTGTTATTGATATTGTACTACAGATGCTCTTATTTCATTTACGTCAAGGATAAAAGCAGAGAATATGCACATTTTACTGATAAATTGATTTGGGGGGGGGGGGGGTTAAAAATTTGTAAGTACTTGGGTCTTCGTTTATAAATATGTTTGTACCTTATTGATATGTAAAAAATGTACTTCTTTTTTTTTTTATCATTAAATTACAAACATGTTTATAAACCAATGCCCAAGTACCTGTGTAAAAATTAGCTTGTAATGTATTGATTAAAGCACAAAATTTCACATCTTTAATTGTAAATTTAAATTTAATTTAAATGCTCCAGAGCTTTCCTGGAGTTCAGTGCTTTGTATTCATGAAATTTTAGACTAATGTTGTGAAAAGGAGGCTCTGATATATAGGTAAGTCATAAGATCAGTTGCATATCATAAGTTATTACTGATTTACACTGGAGTTGAGCTTCCAACTCAATATACATGTATATGACTTGAAACAGGGAGATCTTAATTGTGTGGGGTATGGGAGCAGTAAACCTCTAGAAAGGGCCTTTCTCAAGTCTCCTATCTTTAGGTGCCTTCGTTGAGGATTCTATTTGCTATAACTATTGAATTGGATATGAAATGATCTTATAATACAAAAAGGGGGGATTTATCATTGTTAAACCACATAATTTATCAATCTCATATTGATTAAGTTTGAATGAAAAGGAAAATGCATAATATATATTGCTATATACTAGTATATAGGTCCCATGTACGTTGGCTTTTAGGCTTGGATGACATAGCAAGTGTTGTCTATATAAAGGGTCGGGTTTGTTCTTCACATTCATATCTTTTCTTTATTATTGTAATAATTTCATACTTGTCTGTTATGGGCTCTAAATTAGAAAATAAATGTTCTGTTCTGTTCATTCCTTTCTGCTGAACCTTTCAAAGGTAAAGACGCATAACAAATGCTTGCATAAATACATCTAATTTTTTCTTTGTAATTTTAAAACCCTCCCTCCCACCACCTTTATTAGAATTTTCTGTTTTCTAGTAAGGTAGGATTTTCTGCTGCTTGGTTTTTGCTTTATTTTGCAGTGAAACAGCTGTGATCTTGACATCCGAGATGAATACCTTGTACCTATACAGAAAATCATCCTGGTGCTTTCTAAAGGAAAAGTTAAAGTGAAGAATTTGCCGCATCAAGTCCGTTGCCAGCTAAAACGTTTGTGCGGAACGTGCATTCAACTGTCTCTGTGCAGTATGCTAACATAATAGTGTTGCAAACTTGGACCAAATTTACTATCGTTTATAAACTGAATCGGTAGCATACAATCGATTAAAGGATTGATAGTTTGAACTTTAAAGGAAATTGTCGTGGCACTTCCTGAAGAAGTCGTTAGAGTGAAGCGTCTGCGCACACCAAGTCAACTGATAACTGAATATTTGTGTGAAACTTGTACTGAACTGTCACCTTGTTGATATGCTAATGCTAGTGTAAACTAAGCTAATAAGCTTACTCTTGGTGACAGTGATATATACTTTAGAGCTGTAATATATAGTACAAGTTTGAAATATGAAAAAGTTTGATATTTGAAGTTTGAGATGTTTGATCTATGAAGTTTGAGATATTTGATATATTATGTACAAGATTTGTTATATGAAGTTGATTTGCTTGATATATGAAGTTTGAGATATGACTCTGATTTTGAACAGTTTGTATGTTGATTTTGAACAGTTTGTATGTGTGCTGACCCTCCGCGGTAAACCCGGGACGGTTAGACTTTGAAACACACATGAAATTTGAATTTGGTGGGATTACCCAGTTGAAATGGCATCCCACAATGTTTGTATTTTCTTGTGCCACAGCCAATACTCGCCACAATAAATAAGTATAAATTCTATGCTGAGTTTTGTGTCATTTTCTCTGTATAAATAATTCAGTGATGACGTTGTATGAAATAAATAAACGATTGCCTTTTCCAACATATTTTTCCGGATTTTTCTCAGCTGAACTGGTGGGTTTTAAATTTTAGAATGCATCTTAGTCGAATAAGCGCTTATAAATATATGAGACCTTTACAAACATTTAGGTGACCGTAAATAAACACATGTGCAGACCAAAAATGGCGTTTCTGTCATGTAGCAAGGTAATTCTTCGCTGAAAGCAATGACATACACTTAAAGAACTTTTTCTGCATTGAAAAGTGAATAAAATCTTGGATGCATGATCCCTTTCTCCAATTGCAATGTCTCAATTGGCTAAATTCATACCGTAATATTGGAGAGTGTATGCCCAACCCTGATCGACCTAGCAGACACGGTTACACCTATAGATAGTAGGGATTTATCAGTGCCTTTTCATGTACAATTGCCCAATTGAAAATGAGTTCAGTTTTTCCCAATTTGGCAGTATTTTTTGCCAATTGGTGAACAATGCTTTCATTTTTAATTATGTTGAAAAAACACAAAGTAAAATTGTCAGACTGTCTGTAATTTTGATCTATTTAACTCATTTAGCAAAGCTACAGTCATAACACATGTTTAAAAACACTGTAAAAACATCGCCAACTTTTAATCCGAATTTCCTCCGTTTTTCTAAAAATGATGATATTGTGTAATTATATAGATTTATTAAGTTATTTCCACCTACTCAATTGATCTGCGAGTGAATGGTAAGGACTTCAGGCATTATTTCAGATAGAAAATTATATTTTCAATGCTTAATTTAATATATATTAAAAGAGGACTTTTAGAAAATGTGTACTTAGTATTTTTGCAGGAGGTTTATAATCTCCAGAAACAGATACTATATGATCTAAATTGAAATCTCATACATGTACAACCCTAAGTTGTATAAATGCTTTACACTCATTGAAGTCCAATTTACTTTTATTAGTCCATTATTCATAATTGATCTTGTATGATGAAGATGGATCATATTTAATTGTCGTTTGGTTGCCCAAATTAGAATTCATGCTGAAATGTTAAATGAATTAACCCTGAATACAGGATTTAAGTAACATTTTAAAATTTTTTCCAATTTCATCAAATAGCCAATAATTTATTCCCAATTCCCCAAAAATAGTGTTCCCCAAAATAGGCTGATAAATCCATGGATAATAGTTAGACCAATTTAGTGTTGAGAGATACATCTTAGTTGAAGTAACGCTGACCGATATTTCACTGGATAAATTCAAATGTGTATAAAACATTTGTTATTTTATAGAAGAAAATTCAATATACAAATCTTTGCAAATTTCATACTCAATTGAGATCAAAGCCCTTTGAATTACTTAGTAAATAATGAGCATTGCCTACTGTGCAGGTACATAACAAAAATGATTGAGAAATTATTAGGCTTTTGTGCCGCAGGTTGAACATTAAATTTGATAGCTGCATGATCAAATTATTATAACCTTTATTTCAACGTCAATTACTTTTGATATTGTTAAACAATTAAATTGTATTTTTCTTCAATCTAAATTTAATTTAAATTTAGATCCTTATTTTTAGTTTGTGGGGATACCGAGGTTTATAACACATCACATATTACTGAAGAGCACAAAAAGAAGTTGAACATCATGAACCATGCACTGATTGACAAACAAAAATCAGAACTATATGTAAATGAAAATGACATTCAGTCTAAAGTTAGAAATGAATCAAAATTAAATAAAAAGAGTTATGTGATCTAGACAATAAAACTTAAAAGTACTATTGACGTGTATTATTTTGATTACAATAAACATTGCTGGTATTTTAAAATGAAACTGTTGAATCCTAAATTATCTTTATTTTTCGACCACCCAATGCATTTTTTTGAGACAGAAAATCGTAAACCCAAAAAAATAAAAACTTTGGCCTAAATGAAAATGAAGAGTCTACATGAATATGTGGAACAGCTGATTAACAAACATGACACACACTCACATAGATTATGCATAATAAAGAATAGTCTATATGTTGAGCGGCCTATTACCGAAACCAACATAACACTTGCACAGTAGATTATGCATAATTTTTTTTGAAAAAGAATAGTCTGCAGCAGCCTATTACCACACCTGACATGCATGTAACACTCACATAGTACATTATACATGAAAATTTTTAAAAAGTCTACATGTGGAGCGGTCTATTAGCACACCAGACATAACACAAAGTAGATTATAATACATAAAAAATGACTAAAAGTCTATATTTGGAGTGGTCTGTTACCACTTCAGATGTAACACTCAAACAAGAGATAATATGAAATTGACAAGAAAAGTAGTCTTTGTTAGTTCAGTTTCATCAAGTGATTCTTATCCTACTTTTTTGGAAGAGATGGAAAGTCATTCTTTAGTCGAGCTGCAGTAGTTGAATCATTATCAGCATGAATAGTTTGGACCTCACGTTCATATACCTTATACACCTTACTTGATGAAATTATCTGAAATATAAAATTTAACATTATTATCTGGAGTCCACAATAAAATATATTCCCCAAAATGTCTATATCCTATATACAGAATTTCAGTGAACATGTACATGTGCACGTATATAACTTGCAGAAGTTTACACCCCATAAATTGCCAATTTTTTACGCTTATTAATTTGGGCATAACAAAATTCAGATGACTTTACCAGTATCACTATTATACTAACAGCAAGACCCCCAGGTCTGCTATTCAGCATCAAAACTGCATTCCAACTGGTCCGGTTTTAGCATTCTTCGTCTCTAGCTATCCAACAAGATTCCTTGGCCAGGTTGCACAATAGAGCCCGACATCTCTTTTTCTTCAATGTGGTGACACCATAGGTGGAGTGTTAAAGGTGCTGAGAAAATTTAATACATGGGTTGGTCCCATACCGGAATGTACCATCAAGTTGGCTAAAAAAAAATAGATAAAATATATATATACCGGCATAAACAAAATTTAATTATGGTTGATTGGAAAATCAATTTTTAACCAGAAAATCTTACACAGAAACTGGACTTATCAAGAGAAATGCCCACGCTGCCTGACCAATATTCTATGCAGCAGTAGTAAAATAAAGGATTGAATTTCGTAAGACCAGCAAACAACATGCAAACAGTTTCAATATGTACCAACTTGTCAAACTTTTTTCCAGTGAAGAAAAACAATGTCCCCAATCATCTTAGAAATAAAAAAATAAATAATCTGTCTTTCACTGGCGTGTTAATAAATAATCTGACACCCATAAAATTTGCCCTCTCTCAGACACCTCTGCAATGGGCTCGCGTCAAGATATTTGACGTAATGTAAAAAACATAACATTTCAAGGATTATTTCAAATTAAACTAATAGTTTTATATCCATTCAATAAATATCTATCTTTAAGGACTATTATTAGCTCAGACATTTATTTATAATGAATTAAAACAAACGCACTATTTCTCGTGCTTCACTGTGATATACACGAGCCAACGACAGAGGTGAATGTATGAGCCGATGGTAGAGAGTGGCATTTACTAAGGAGAAGTTTTATATTCATCTTGAATTACAATTATGACAGAAGTTTGAAATGGAATATACATCATGTTAATCGTATTAATATTTATTTGACTTACCAAGAGGTAATTTTGAGTTGATATCAAAGGCCTCTCTATCGTATTCCTTTCCCGTGGAAAAAGTGTTGGTAAATCCACAAACAGTGCAGTACCATCGGTCACATTTAGGCCCAATGTATCGATACAATAAAGTCCACAACGTTTTGAAGGTTGGAAAAAATGCAAACGATTGCCTTTACCTTTTGGCTGTAAGCATATAAATTGGTCTGCCAAGTTCGTCAGCTCAACAACTCTTCGTCCTTCGTTCCATTTGACGTCATTATATGATCTACATCGTCTGCTTTGGAATAGGGGGTGTAAGTCGTTTGCGACATGTGAACATACCAATATTTCATTTCATGAAAAAAAAGTTATATAATTGTTGTCCTGTTTGTTGACGTCATATTCTCTCATTCACTCTAAAATACTTGATCTAACTTTACTGCTGAGCATTGCTGTAACTATTCCAGGGACCTTTTCTCGGGTCACGTTGTTTACAACTGCAGTCCGCCATATTAAAATAGGCGCATTTCCGGAATAAGCGGACCGAAAAATTTTTAATTTAGAATTTACATGTAATGTCACGTGATCGCTTTCCGTAGCTACGTTAAGTACTGAAATTTTTGCTTTTCCCACCACATTTTAGGAAATTTCTAAACTTGCGCTATATAGAATTAAAGATCTATCCAGCGAGGCCGGCGACACCGAAAAAAAAATATTGGCATATCTTCTGTGAGAAAGCTTCTTTCAGCTTTTCTCTCCAAACGTTTTACTAAGTTACAGAAAGCTTTCATATCTGTTATTTTAAAATGTGTATCTTTTCTTTTTCTTTTAAGGAAATGCTTGCAAAAACTAGACTAACACAGGCTTAATTTTTTTAAATTATCTCACACAGAAATTTTCCACTTAAAAAAGAGATTCTAAAATCTCTGCAAATGTTCAACTTTTCAATTTTTTACTTGTTATGGGGAGAAGCTGCATGCTTATCTACAACTATGGACAGTTTACAACTATGGACAGTTTATCGTCAAGTATCTATGAGTATATCGATAAATTTATATACATAAACACACAATTCCCGATGGTCTACAAATGGTAGATATTATAACATTTTAGAAAGAAATATATTATACATTGTATATAATATCGACGAATATTCGAATACAAATAGAACAGTAGTCCCAAATATTCGAATGAAATAAAGAGATAACGAGCAATATTCAAGCTCAAAGTGCATATAGACAATACAGATCGAGAGCAGAGCAAACACAGGCCTCCAAAAACATCAGAGGTGGGATCAGATGCCATGAAGGAGTAAGCATCCCCTGTCGAGCGGTCACACCCGCCGTGTGTTCCTTGTCATGATCGGGAAAAACAGAAAAATCAGTAGACAATTCAGTGTGTAAATAATGGCCTAACAATTATGAAAAACATCAGTCAGCATTTGACTTAATGATAGTTTGTTTTTGCTGACAAGATCATTGTATCGACCATAAAACTTGCGAAATGATGACTTCAAACGATACTGTTGATATCCTAGTTTCATCAACTTGTTTTTCAATAGCTTGCCTCGATTTAGAAATTGATCATACGTAGAGCATGATCTTGTGTATTGATTAAACTGGGAGACAAAACCCCTATATACAGGTGATAAGGATATATTGCTACATAAGTAAGGGAAGTTGACGATTAAAAAACTGAAGTCATCACGTTTATCATAAAGCTTTGTTTTTAAGTTACCATTAAAGCCTTTTTCGAGTAAATGATCCAAATATGAAACAGATGTGTCAGACTCTGTGGTATCTTTTATATCAAGCTCACTGGGACATATCGAGTCGACATATGAATGTACGTAACTATTGTTAATTGATAATACGTCGTCGATATATCTAAATGTCGAGTTAAAGGCCACAGCACGTGTTTTCTTCTTCTCATATAGATGAGTCGACATATGAATGGACGTTACTTTTGTTAATTGGTAATACGTCGTCGATATATCTAAATGTTGAGTTGAAGGCCACAGCAAGTGGTTTTTTTTTCTTCTCATGTAGAAGTTTTTGAATAAACTCTGCTTCACATGAAGACAAAAATAGGTCAGCTAACAATGGGGCGAAATTGGTACCCATGGGAATTCCAACAGATTGTTGAAGGACCTGGTCTCCAAAAACTACATAGATATTGTCAATCAGAAACTCAAGCATCTTTTTAATATCAACTTCAGAGTACTTATGAGTACAATCAGAATGCTTTTTAACAAAATAATTTTGCAAATGACCAATGACAAGATAAATATATTTACGAGTTCCATTTCTATTTAAAAAGGTCGCCCGCGTGGCGCAATGGTTAGAGCGTCTGCTCTAGAGTCGCGGAGTAAGGAGTTGATCCTTACGTCGCGGGTTCGAATCCCACTGTGGGACGTAGAGACTGGTCCTTCGGATGAGACCGTATAAACCGAGGTCCCGTGTCGCAGTAGGTGCTGGCACGAAAAAGATCCCTCACTGCTCAATGGCCGTAAGTGCCGAGTATAGGACAAAATTTGCAGCTCTCCACCGGCAAATGGTGGCGTCTCCATATGAGTGAAAAATTCTCGAGAGAGTCGTTAAACAACAAACAAACAACAAATCTATTTTAAAAAAAGCCCAGCTGTCTGGACTTCGATTTATCGTAGAGAATGGTTGTACAAAATGTTGAAAAGTCGTACGTTTTGATATTATTGATTTTGTCAATTTCAAATTTTCTAAACGTTCCTTGGAGTTTTTATGTATCCACATCTGATTTACACAACTTCTCGAATATATATACTGTTGTACAGTACTCCTTAAGTTTCTTCTTCACTGCTGTAGAAAGTTTAGTGAGGAGTAAAGAAAGAGTTTTGGTAGAACATTTACTGGAACCCGCTATGTATCTTTGTAAGGATTTTATGGAGTTTTGGAATATTGATTTTTGGTATTTGTTTCAGCACTAAAACGCGCCAAACGAAACGATAATGGATACATGTTAGATGTGATAGGTTATATGCACCGTACAATATGAAACATGCACTTTCGAACACGAAGAAATGTCAAGAATAACGTTGCGGGTATTCTACACGTACATCTTACCAACTTACTAGACCCTGTGGGCCCAAACCCATAGTACAAAGACAGACAGAAACAGATAGCAATATGTTATATAAGTTACTCAAATGTCCTAAAAATATGAAGATGATCTCAGTTACGATTTTTTTTATCAACCTCTTTTTTTATTGGCGCATAAGCGGGCAATCCATTTTTGGAAAATGCACATTGAGACATTTCAAAAGAATAATTCCTTATTGATAACATATATAAAAGTAATGAGTAAATTTTTTAAAAATTGGTTTATATTGCGTCTTAATTATTTTAATAGAGGGCTCAATGTTCATTACAATCATGCCAACAGTTTGATTGCTTGATGTCCAGGAGTAAAGAAGAAGATTTTTAAAGATTGCATTAATTTTGGTGGTTTTAGCCCCACCCCTCAGGCCCCAGGGGGACAGGGAGCATGAAATTCAAATTTTTGTCCCCCTTTACCCATAGATGCTATATGCCAAATTTGGTTGAAATTGGTTGAGCGGTTTCAGAGAAGAAGCTGAAAATGTTTAAATGTTAACGCACGACGGACGACGACGGACAAAAACGGATAGCAATAGGTCACCTGAGTGACTCAGGTGACCTAATAAATAAAAACATGTGAATAAAATTTTCGTGTAAATTTAATCATATATAGTCAATTTATTTAACACGTATGTTTCGTGTCTACATTCACCTATCTTAATCAGTTGATGTTCCTTGGAAAGAGAAAAAAAGTTTCTTGCAACCTGTATATTGCAAGTGAATACAATATCTGAAATTAATTGAAAGAGAAAAATATTTTTAAAAAGAAATTGACTCAGCCTTCAATTGTTCTACAGATACTAAATACCTTCCGCCTTACTTTTTTCCCCAAGAAACGAAGAATAATACAATTAACCTATGAAACAATTTTGCTTGAAACAACTTCATTACCTAAACTTCATTACACTAAGTATAACGTAAGGTTGCGACCTTTACGCCGATATCGATATTATAATTCGGTGTTCCTGTCTTATCAGATGTATTAAGTCTTACATCGCTGTCCAATGTGGACTGTTACATATTTGATTCTTGGCCTAGTGGTTGAGGCCGCATCTGGTAGGATTTTTTGTTTTATGATGTAATACTCAATTATATTACAGACTTTATTTCACAATTGCAAATTTTTTGTTTTATGTTTCATTATTTTTTAATTCAAAAACGTTCAAGAAATAAAACTCGAATTTGTCAACCATTACTTGAACGGATTATATAAATACATGTATATCATATAGATTATAAAAAAAGTTAATTTAATTTATTACATATCTTTTATATATATAAATATGTCGCCCGCGTGGCGCAGTGGTTACAGCGTCTGCTCTAGAGTCGCGAAGTAAGGAGTTGATCCTTACGTCGCGGGTTCGAATCCCACTGTGGGACGTGGAGACCCGTCCTTCGGATGAGACCGTTAATATAAGTAATATTCTTAATCACAAAAGGGTCCAGTCTTGTATTCCACCATATTTCAAGTTAAAGACTACACCTTGTATTGCCTACAAATATACATCGACTATTGCTTCCAAACTTTTTAATTACAAGAAAACTTTACACGGAGTGGATATCGAATATCTGAAACATAATCCTCCATCGTGTTCATGTTCTTCTTCGCCCTATTACTATAGTCCTGCTGGACAGTTATTACTGGTGACGTAAATATAGTTAATAAAGAGGACCTTAGATCACTAATTTTAAAAGGTCCTAAATTTAGGGAACCCCGATCCTTCAACTGGCGTCGGAATTTCATAAATATTATGGATTCTGTAGAGGACTACGCCAGGCGATGGGCCAGAAATGAAAAAGAAGACCTTGACACTTTGTCAGAATGGATTAAATGTATCAAATGTATGTTAAAATCGCGCATTAAAAGATTGAGGGGCAATATGAAAATCATCTATCCTTCTGTATTCAATAATCCAGAAGTGAAAAAAGAATTAGGTAGATTACATGATCAGTACGTACTGGTCCCTGCTGACAAAGCAGATAACAACATTGTCTTTGTTTGTAAGGCTCATTATATTAAATGTATTTTAGAGGAACTTGGATTTAATTCTACAAGTGGTAATCCTACTTATACTCATAGTTCCCTTTCTAAGGAAGAAATTCTTCAAAATCATATGTCAGTTTTGAATATTTTTAATATTCCAAACAACCAAAATGAATTTGAATTACCATATTTATATTGGATTCCGAAACTTCATAAAAATCCTTACAAACAAAGATACATAGCGGGTTCCAGTAAATGTTCAACCAAGCCTCTTTCTTTACTCCTCACTAAGATATTAACAGTGGTGAAGGAGAAACTTCACGAGTACTGTGCAACAATATATTCGAAAAATGGTGTAAATCAGATGTGGATACTTATAAATTCCAAGGAACTTTTGGAAAATTTGAAATCACAAGATTTTACCAAAATCAACAGCTTAAAAACTTACGACTTTTCAACTTTATACACAACCATTCCCCACGATAAATTAAACTCCAGGCTTTTTGATATCATTGACAGTTGCTTTTTCAATAAAAATGGAACTCGTAAATATACTTACCTTGTAATTGGTCATTTGCAAAATTATTTTGTTAAACAACATTCTGATTGTACACACAAGTACTCTGAAGTTGACATTAAAAAGATGCTTGAGTTTCTGATTGAAATATCTATGTGGTTTTTGGAGACCAGGTCTTCCAACAATCTTTTGGAATTCCCATGGGTACCAATTGCGCCCGTTATTAGCAGACCTTTTTTGTATTCATATGAAGCAGAATTTGTCCAAAATCTTGTACGTGAAAAGAAGAAAACACTGCCTGTGGCCTTCAACTCGACATTTAGATATATCGACGACGTATTGTCAATTAACAATGGCTATTCCCATTCTTATGTCGATACGATATATCCTGGTGAGCTTGAGATAAAAGATACTACAGAGTCTGACACATCTGTTTCATATTTGGATATTTTACTTGAAAAGACGTTAATGGTAATCTAACAACCAAGCTTTATGATAAACGTGATGACTTTAACTTTTCAATCGTCAACTTCCCTTACTTATGCAGCAATATACCTTCATCACCTGCATACGGGGTATATATATATCTCTCAGTTGATTCGATACGCAAGAGCATGCTCTACGTATGTACAATTTCTAAAACGAGGTAAATTATTGACAAACAAGTTGATGAAACAAGAATATTAGCTGTCTCGTTTAAAGTCATCATTTCGTAAGTTCTATGGTCGATACAATGACCTTGTCAGCAAATACAATTTATCACTGAGTCAAATGCTGACTGACGTTTTTCTTACTAATTGTTAGGCCATTATTTACACACTGAATTGTCGACGGATTTTTCCGTTATTTCCCGATCATGACAAGGAGCACACGGCGGGTGTGACCGGTCGGCAGGGGATGCTCACTCCTCCATGGCACCTGATCCCACCTCTAATGTTTGGAGGTCCGTGTTTGCTCTGCTCCTATTTTGTATTGTTTAATGGACTTTTGAGTTTGAATACTGTTCGTTATCTCCATATATTTCACCGTATAAACCGAGGTCACGTGTCGCAGTAGGTGCTGGCACGAAAAAGATCCCTCACTGCTCAATGGCCGTAAGTGCCGAGTATAGGACAAAATTTGCAGCTCTCCACCGGCAAGCGGTGGCGTCTCCATATGAGTGAAAAATTCTCGAGAGGGACGTTAAACAAAATACAAATAATCAATATATATAAATATATATAATATATGCAAATACTAACATTAAAACTAAGACTAAAAATTGTGAAACGTATTGCAATAACGTTTGCTTTTTCAGAAGCAATATTTCAGATTAAATAGTGTATTCTTTTGCAAGCTTGATATCTTCAGATTTAGCTCACCATACTCGGTATATCTGTTTTAGAGTGTTTTAGCGATACTCAAATAAATTTTTAAAGGTGATCATAATAATTGAATTCTAGCCCGCAATGCACCGTAAGTGAAAATTTTTATTTTATCTTACGAGTCACAGTAGAAAAGAAATTATCTGCATGAACAGAAATTAATAATGCAAAACAAGGATATCCTGATCTACCTTAATCTATCCCTATCCGAAAGTGCAGCTACCTACTGACACAATTTGACCTGATTGCAATTTGATCATAGTTTGGCTGTACATTATTCGTGCAAATGTAGCTATCGAGTTTCAATTTTTTTTTTCTGTTTGAGCATATAACTTGACTGGACATCTCTATAATTACTCAGTTATGTCTAAGACAGACATAGCAAGGATTTCCAAATACACTTTGTTTTAAAATGAAGATATTTTGACCTATTTTAGAAGTAGTATACCTTCCCATTGATATTAATTTTTGATGATTCGTAGTGTCAAAAACTGGGACTAAAAGATATATATATTATACTTCCTGTAGATTGTCTAGATATATAACCAATACCCAACTATTTTGGCATAGTGTCCAAAAGATTTATATAGCGAAAGCATAGTGCACGGCTGTTTTAGGTCACCTGTCACTCAGATGACCTATTGCTATCTGTTTTCGTCCGTCGACGTGATATGTGCATTAACATTTGAACATTTTCAGCTTCTCTGAAACGGCTGAACCAATTTCAACCAATTTTGCATATAGTATCTATGGGTAAAAGGGAACAAAATTTGTGAATTTCCTGGTCCCTGTCCCCTTTGGGGCCTGAGGAATGGGGCTAAAACCACCAAAATAAATACAATCTTTAAAAATCTTCTTTCATCCTGGACATCAAGCAGTCACACTGTTGACATGATTGTAATGAGCAGTATTAAGCAAACAAACTAAATACATAGTTCTGATGAAAAACGGTGCCTCTTCCAATATTGTCAATTTCAAGGCCCCTGGGTCAGGGGTTCTGTCGTTAGGGTGGGTCTTTTATAGTGAAAATGCATTAATTCTTTTAAAAACCTTCTTATCTGCTCCTGGGCATTATGTCGATGAACCAAGTACATAGTTTTGATGAAAAAGGGTGCCTCATCCAAAATTGTGAATTACATGGCCCCAGGGTCAGGGGTTCTGGTGTTAGTGAGGGGTTCTAATGATTATATAGTGAAAATGAATTTATTCTTCAAAAATTTCTTCCTCTGCTCCTGGGTAATAAGCTGATAAATAGTTATGATGAAGAAGGTGCTCTTCCAAAATTGAGAATTTCATGGCCCCAGGGTCAATGATTCTGGTGTTAGCGCGAGGCTCTAATGATCATATAGTGAAAAAGCCATATTTCTTTTTAAAATTTCTTCTGGGTATTAAGCAAACAAACTAAATGCATATTTATAATGAGAAAGGGTGTCTCTTCCAAAATTGTGAATTTAAGCTCCTGGGTCAGAGGTTCTGTCGTTAGGGCGGAGCTCTAATGATAATGTAGTGAAAATGCATTTATTCTTCAAAGATCTTCTAATATGCTCCTTGGTATTAAGCTAATGAACTTTAGTAAATAGTTGTGACGAGGAGGGGTGCTTCCTTCAAAATTTTGAATTTCATAGCCCCTTGGTTGGGGGGGGGTCTTGTGTTAGGGTTAGGGCGGGGCTTTAATGATTATATAGTGAAAATGCATTAATTCTTTGAAAATCTCGTCGCTCCTGGTTATTACGCTTATGAACTAAGTACATTGTTATGATGAGGAAGGGAGCCTCTTCCAAAATTGTGAATTTCGTAGCCCGTGGGTCAAGGGATCTGTCGTTAGGGCGGGGCTCAATTGATTATATAGTGAAATGCATCAATTCTTTGAAAGTTTTCTCCTTTGCACCTGGGTATTAAGCCGATGGACTAAGTAAATAGTTATGATGAGGAACTTCCAAAATTGAAAAAAAGATGTGGCCCCTGGGTCAGGTTTTTTTTTTTTTATTATAAACTGAAAATGAATCCATGATTTGAAAATCTCCTCTGCCCCTGGTATTAAGCAAACAAATTAACGACCCTTTATACACTGCACACGAAATTCTGTGGTACCGTATATTACTTAATTTTTATCAATTCAAACGTAAGACCAGAATAATTAAATGAACACTCAATTTGGATGTATTTCCCAAATTTACGTAAACAGTAACGATTTTTGTTCATCAACACTCTTTTTGTCTTAGAACATTTTTCCTGGGGATAAATGGCTCGTACCCGTGTTGAAAATGAAATAGATAAGCTCAATATTTACAACTTTATAAAATATTATTTCCTCAATGTCAAAAAAGCATTTTTCATTGGTGTATAAACAGTCTTTAAATGTTTTGTTGAGCAAGAGTGTCTCTTCCAAAATTGTTAATTCGAATTTCATGGCCCCTGGGTGGGGTTGTTCTGGTGTTTAGGCGGTGCTGTTTTGATTATTTAGCAAAACTTAATGCATTAATACCATGAAAATCTTCTCTGCCCCTGAGTATTAAACAGACAAAAAGCAGTATTACAAATGTATAAATATAAGTGAATGTGCCTTTCTGCTATTAAAATGATAAGAGTATTCCAAGCATCCAATCCCAGCTGATGAAAAACCACCCTTTTTTATAGTTGCAAATGACCCTGCATGTATGGTTCAAAAGATTTGGCTGATGAAACGATTTTCCAATGATAAACAGAAAATTTACAACTATGACCTATCCAGGAGTTATGTCTGGAACTGTCGCTTTACTGCAATGCAACAACTTATTGCTTCTTTTGTTCTGGCCTGTATCTGCCTAGACATTCTAATCAGACTTTGGTATCCGAAAGCACAGAGTGTTGTCTTCGAGCAGGAAGATCAAATCCGTAACATCATTTCTGGATACTGTAGAATCATCATTGTTCGTGGGGGACCAATGTTCGTGCATGGATTTCGTGGTTCACCTTTACTCACGAATTAACATCCCCACGAACGTTTATTTTGTAAACATATTGATTCATTGAATCTATCGTATAAACGAGTGTCCCACGAAATTACGTTCCCAGGAACACGTAAAATTTTGCTTGCCCACGAACATTGACCCCCACGAATTAAAATGATTCAACATTACTTGAGAGAAGAACCAAGTTTTAATAGAGGCAAATCATAGTAGTAGTAGTAGTAACTGCCTTCCGCTGGCCATTATATCCCATATAGTGTACATCATGGCCCTGCCACATCTCAAATGCAGGAGTATGGCAACATAACATGGTTTGAATAAATAACAAGAGAACTTAATACTAGTATTAACATGTGTTTATTTCTTTGAATAAGTGAATAGTATTAAAATGACAATACAGTATATACAAATACTGAATAAATTTCCGAAACTTGAACACATCTACGTGTAATTCTCAAATAGAAAAATTATCTGAAAGAGAAATGCCCACTTATAGAAGAATTTTCAAAAAATAAGAACGAGTTTTTTTCATGTGAAAAGTTAAAGTTTTCATTGATTCCTCTTTATATTAGTATTTTTGAAATGTGTTTATGTGAACTAAATACAATCAAATGATTTTCTAATTTCGGATCGATTACTAGCTTAGGGATAGTGACGTCTTAAAGAAATATTCTTCTTTCGTGGCATGTTCATGAATGAGCCCTGAGAAGTTGCAGCATTATCTTAATTGGTCGTAACTGTTGCTCTGCAATCCCTGTGAAACCACGGGATACCATGCTTGTCCGTTACAGTGTCTGTGGTGTGACAAACATGTTCTTAATAGAACCGTCTTAAAGCCTTGATCTTAAAAGAATCGTTTTGTTTGTTTTTGCGCCAAAAAAAAACGAATTAGGCTAGCATCACGATTTCATACTGTGTGTGTCTTCCGCGTGGTGCAATTTCATACTGTGTGTGTCTTCCGCGTGGTGCAATGGTAACTGGTTAGAGCGTCTGCTCTAGGGTCGCGAAGCTGATTCTTACGTCGCAGGTTCGAATCCACATCGGGACGTAGAGACCTGTTTTTCGGATTAGACCGTATAAACCGAGGTCCCGTGTCGCAGTAGGTTTTGGCACGAAAAAGATCCCTCGCTTCTCAATGGCCCTGAGTGCCGAGTATAGGTATATATTTGCAGCCCTCCATCGGCAAGTGGTTGCGTCTCCATATGAGTGAAAAATTCTCGAGAGGGATTCAACAACAAACAATCAAATCATATTCGAATTCGAATATCATAAAATTCGAATTAAACGTAAGTTACTCGAATTAAATTTGAACATCGTTCACGCGGGGAATTTAATGCGAATTAGTTTAATTCGAATTAATTTACTGCGCATGAAATTACTTCGCATTAGCTCCATGTGAACGCTAAGGGAAGCGAATTCGAATTAAATTTTGCGTGATGACAAAATTAAGTCACATGCCAAATGTCGGTGGTCAGATATAGGTACCTATGCTATTTTTGAGTGAAAAACAAAGGAAAATTATGTTAATCACTAAAATGTGTACGCATGACTCAAAATTTAATTCAAATTATCTTCGCTTAGCGTTAACACGGCGCTAATGCGAAGTAATTTAATGCGCAGTAAACTAATTCCATTTAAATCTCCGTGTGAACGCGGATCAAATTTAATTTGCAGTTACTTACGTTTAATTCGAATTAAACTCTCCGTGTGAACAGGGCATTACTTCGCATTAATTTACTGCGAATTAACTCTCCTTGTGAACAGGGCATAAGTTGAAAGATTTTTTATGTAAAGGGCTACATATACGCGGAAATCTTTTGACACTAGAAGAAAACAAAAAGATAACTTCCCTAACCATTTTAAGAGAGGTTTCCAAGAGATTTGGTTCCAAGGTAATTTTTTGTTACTTCTTCATGGAAATTTAACAAGTTTGAAAATTCCAAGGCTATTAATTCCTAGTAGTTGGATTTACATGACTCATCGATCGTGTGAAATCAAGATTTTTATAAGACAACGGATTTTATATTTAAATTGATGGAATTGTACAAATTACAAGTCCTTCTGTCAAGAAGTTTTGTCCAAGATAACTTCCCTTTGCGTGTCACTCTCCCAAAAACATTTATAGGACAAAACCAGCAGAATAAAATGGAAAGGTTTGCCCTGGGACAAAGAGGAATTAGATTTTGATATCATCGGTTGAAATATATGGACACTAATTTTTTTTTTTAAATTTATCCTTTATTTTAAATATCATATGCCAAATTACAATCTGAACAAAGAAAGATAAACCCAAAATGATGCACATTAATATACATAAAGCTTAAGTTTTCTTTTATCCTCGAATTTGCAATATTAATTTCTCTTCGATTTTCTACAGTTCCGGCATATCCAGTATGTAGAGTATGCTTACATAAGTAACTTTTATAGCTAATTATAGATAAGCGCATCAGAAGAAAACTTAAAAGGCGTTATTTTGCCACATTTCAACCTGAAAGTGTAAACCTTGTGTAAAATTTAAATAAATATGAATATTTTATCATAACTCTTCATCTTTTCCCAGGCGTTCGTCTTAGTGTACAGGGGACCCATTTCACGTACAATGGCCACAGGGAATTCTTAGCCGGAATTAACAAGGCCTGGGAACACTACGCATACGACTTTGGAAATGGCCAGTATAACAGCGTCAAGGCCAAATACGAACAAGTTTTTCAGCAACTGCAGAGCGCTGGAGCCAACTCTATTCGTAAGATTTTTACTCTTTACCTGGCATGTTCAGAATGATGTTAACAATCTGTATACAGATATGATAATGTTGGGGAAAAATGCGATTTTCCCCAGATATAAGGGATTTGATTTATCTTTCTTTTTACTTGCTCAAATCTCGCCCGTGTGGCGCAGTGTAGAGCGTCTACTCTAGAGTCGCAGAGTAAGGAGTTGATCCTTACGTCGCGGGTTCGAATCCACTGCGGGACGTGGATACCATCCTTTGGATCAGACTGTATAAACCGAGGTCCCGTGTCGCGGTAGGTTTTGGCACAAAAAGATTCCTCACTGCTTAATGGCCCTAAGTGCCGCGCATAGGTTAAAATTTGCAGCCCTCCACCGGAAGTGGTGGCGATTCAAAATGAGTTAAAATATTCTCTAGAGGGACGTTAAACAACAAACATACAAAAAAAAAATGTTTAAATCTTCACATTCAGGAATATGGATTCACATCGAAGGAGAGTCTTCGCCCCATTTTGATAGCAGTGGTCACGTGATAGGCCTTGATAATGGCGGCACCTTTATTAACGATATGAAGTCCATGTTAACAGCTGCTCAAAACCATAACATCTTTGTGTTTCCAACATTGTGGAACGGTGCTGTCAAGCAACAAACACACTACCGTCTCGATGGTCTAATCAGGGTAAAATATGAATTATTAGATTTTGCCACGTATGCAGTGAAAAGCTCTGAGTAATAAACAGTCTTACACATACACTCGAGTTATTCAGATATTTCTTACAGGATACTGGAAAGCTTCATTCTTATATAAACAACGCTCTAAAGCCCATGGTACAAGCCCTGAAGGATATGCCAGCACTTGGTGGTTGGGACTTAATGAACGAACCGGAAGGAGAGTTGAAACCTGATCTGACTAACAACGATCCTTGCTTCGATACGCGTCATCTCCATAACTCCGGTGCGGGATGGGCAGGCAAGCTTTATACACCACAGGAACTTTTGAGGTATTAATAAAGAATTGCATGTTTTAATTCTCGATATAATTTGTATTCCGATAAATTTGCAGGTTTATTAGTTCCACTTGTCAAAGATTAAAAGATCCTCTGTTTGTCTGTCTTTCCATCTGTTTGTCTGTTGGCCTTTTTTGTCGAAATGCTTCTCCTACAGTTTTGCTCAGATTTCAATAAAGTTGGTACAAAAACAGAGTACACAAAGATTTGTAACTCTGTTTATCAGTTTATGTTTTCGACCAAAAAATGTTTTAAGTCCAGGTGGTACATTGTACATGTACTTTTCTACTCCTTTATTGTAAGTACAAACCAGTAGAACTACATGCTGATCGTGGATTTCTAGTGATGTTGTGAAGGAAATATTAATATCCTTAGTTATTCAAGAATAAAAATGTAGTCTAAGTTCGATCTCCTTAATTTTTGTGATCCCACAGCAGGGTTTTTTTTTTACTATTCAACAAGGAAATAAACTAAAAATTTCTTTTCAAGGTTTTTCAATTGGCAGGCTGCCGCCATAAAAGAAGTAGATCCACACGCTCTAGTGACTGTGGGGGCTTGGAATGGAAAAGTGAACACTGATAACTTTGGTTTTCATAACATGTACAAAGACAGTTGTATAGTTAAGGCTGGGGGAAAAACCCATGTAAGTAAACGAATAGTTTCTTATGATCGTTACACTTTACGTACAATACAAAACTATTAATATTCCGTTTTTGCTTTCATAGGGTACCCTCTCTTTCTATCAAGTTCATTCTTACGACTGGCAAGGGCATTTTGGAACCGAGTCCCCTTTTAAGGTAAAATCTTAAATAGAAACTGAAGTAATTCGAATAATAAGTTGATGATTTCATTAATGATGAAAAAAAAAACACTATCTAGCAATAAGAATAAGAACTGTCTACATGTACATGTAATATCCGCTTCTCTAAACTATACACACTTCGATATAATGTTTGAAAAAGAGCGAATTGTTATCAGAAGTAGTGTTTAAGTCATTTTCGAGAGGAGATTCATTATTTGAATTGTGTTGTTTCATAAAGGATTTCTATTCACAATGTCCATATGATATCCAAGAATGTTATAAATATAATTGTCAAACTTGTTTTTAATTTTAAGCACAATTTTGGAGCCTTTGGCTTACACAAGCCCTTGGTTATTGGGGAATTCCGAGAGAAGAATGGCGGTGGTATGACCATTAATCAGCTTTATGATCACGCTTACAACGGAGGGTTCGCCGGTGGTTGGGCCTGGTCACAAACAGACGGCAATATGAACAACATGTTACAAGGGCTTAATCACATCAGGAACTATCATAACGGTGCCCACGGGACTATTCGCGTGCAGATACATTAAGCACAAAATGATAATAAAAATTTCAATTTATTTTCTGTTTTATGTTGATAAAAAATTAAATATTTTATTGTCCAAATTCAGTTAAGTTGTGCCAATGACCACGAAAAATGTCCACTATATTTTATACCTAACAATGAATAGGACATTTTCGGTAGCCTTTTGTGTGTCGACTCCTGAAGAAAAAAAATATTTGGATGAAAGATGTTGTTAAAAATAAACCCCAAACACAGAAATTAGGCCCTGGATACAATATAACATGAATCAAAATTGAAACGTAACGTAAATCATTCTAACGTTTTTTACAAAAAGACGATTATATGGCTCTTTAAAAAATTACAGCATTCAAAATGTTTCGAGTTTATTTCATACCACATAATCCCTTAAGTTTCAAAAAAATTCAATCGAGCTATCTGAGATATCGATTATTGTGCTGAAAAAAGGGTGGAAAATCATAATGATAAACAGTAGAATCGCTATAAGGTCTTTCGACTGAAGCATAGGACGTTAATAATAAGAAAAAAAAGATTGAAAACGTATAATATGTTCCCAAAATTCGTTTGGGGAACATAATTACGTCCTTGCAGACCGTCTATCGTCGTCCTGCCATGTTTCAAAGTACTACCACCCAAAAACTATTTTCCAATTTATATACTATCACACGGTTTACCTGATCCCTCCAGCATTTTAAGAGTTTGTTTTAGAGGTTTCCTCGAGTACAAAACAAAATTATTCCTGCTGATCTGTGACGTCCCTCGATGTCATCCTTTTATGCTATTTTTTTTTTATTCAGGACTACCTGTCTTTTAAAAATGATTTCTTTTTCACGAGACAATGTATTACAATTGCAATTTGGCATCTGAAATTGTAAACTAAAACTCATTTTAACGTGACGGTAGCTCAGTCGGTAGAGCGCTCGCTCCGTAATCAGAAAGTCGTGTGTTCGAATCACGGCCGCTACTGACCTAAGTCGATAAAAAAATAACTGGTAGAACAATGTTTCATGCGCTTGCATAAGGTACCCTCAAATGTCAGCAAGAACATTATGACTACGTTCTAATTGTAAAGCAAAAAAAAAAAAAAAGGACCATCTCCGTTTGTTGAAGAAAAAGTGCAGTATGTTGTTGACAATGAAAATCATGCCATTGCAACATTTGCTGGAAAATTCAGCCCCGTTTTTCATCCTGATCTTTGCTACTTTGAGGAAAGATGTTACAAATTAACAACAGATAGCAATGTAGGAATGATTGTAATCCCCAATGGTAGCTGCAGAAAGTCTAAAGGATCAAGCGATATATGGCATTGAGTGCAAGTGTCAATTTCCTGGAAAAAAACATCTCTTCTACGGTGCACTATTCCATTCCAAAATATTACGTACCACAAGTAATTTCAGAAATACACTGCTTAAATGCCAGACAGTTGTATTTTATTAGTAACACTTAAGGAATCCACATCTATTCAAAGGGCAACATATACTGCGGTTCAAAAAAATATTCGCGAGATTGTTATTTACTTTTTATAAGCGGAATATAATTTTCGCGAATTTAATTTTCATGCTATATATATACAAATAAACGCAATAATTCATTTTTCGCGAGATGTCTCGCCTAATTACGCGAAAAATAAAACATGATTTACAGTTATATTGATATTTGGAAGAGGTTAGAACAGGAATCGTCAATAACACTTGATGCAAAATCTTTCAGACCAAACAGGAATTTACAGTCTAGTAAGGATTTTGCATTATGGTAAACACGTGTTGAATTGATAGCAGCGGGAGTCCGATCTATTCAAGAAGTGAATGAAGCACATCTACAACCTATCTGCGTTTGCTTGAAACTCTTATTGATTGATTGATTGTATGTTGTTTTACGTCCTGTTCGAGAATTTTTCACTCATATAGAGACGTCATCATACTGGTGAAGAGCTTCAAATTTAGACCTCGGCACTCAGCAGTGAAGGTTCTATATCGTGTCAACGCCTACCGCGACACTGGGCCTCGGTTTTTAAGGTCTCATCCAAAGGACCCGCAACTTTCACTTCAAAGTGCCAAGCGCTTGGCGAAGGAACAGCTGCTTCCTATTTTTTGTCGACTTAGGTCAGTGGCAGCCGTGATTCGAACACACGAGCTTTCGCAACGAGCGCTCTACCGACTGAGCTACCATGACTACTCTTACTGAATTGTTGTCAACTACCAGAAATGACATACAGAGAGCTTATGATCTCACAATGACAAAAGACGATAAAATTTAGAAGTGTCATCTTGATGAAGGCAGTTAAGCTTTAAGTTATTTTCATTTTCTTCAGCATCTGTTAACATTGTTTCAGCAACTTGCCACTGAGCGATACGTTTTGTCTCTGACAGCAGTCTTAACACCCATACTTTGCAAACTTGAGACTTGCGTGGAGATTTTTAGAACAATTTCAATTACCCCATTAACTTTTTTCTGGCTCATCCAAAAATCTGTGACAAGGGCCATAATTTTTTTCTAACCTTCATGAAAAGTCTGAATGACATCATTGTCAATGCAATTAATAATGTCCTCCAACTCTAGAATATTACGTTCTTTGCTAGAAATTTCTCTTTTCAAGTCTTCAATCTCGCTCATCAAATTTTCAGACATTATATCTTGATCTTTTGACTTACTTCTAGATCTCAACCTTCAAACTTTAACAAGTAAATTTCTTTTTCCTCTCTGATTTTTTTAATTTTTAAAAGATTCCTAATTTTCCTGTTTTTATATCTTGTCTTTGATTGTAAACAGATCCGGCAACACAAAATAAATGATTAAATCTATGAAAGAACTTTTATTCTGCGCGTTTTTTCAAACAAAACTAACCATTGCTGTCTACGATCAACTGTAACAAAGTCACCGAGCGATTTCGATGCATTTTATTTATATGTCATTATGTCTAAAAGATCATTAAACTCTTTGTTACAATAAAGGCTCTCCTTTATTTATCAGTTCAATAGCTATGAATGATACGAGTTGCAATGAATACTCCAAACTATGGAGTAAATTCTTATTTTTATTTGGCGCTTGTATACAAACAAAGAGCAGGCCCAGCAACATTATGACAAATGTTCATAGAGTTCAAAGTTCACACATCAAATGTACAATGTACCCTTACACTGCATGGGAGGTGCAGTGGTCACGGGGATATTACTTAACAATGTAGATTACACAAGCCACAGGTATGGAAATGTACCTTGCCCCTGAGAGATGCAGTGGTCAAGGACAGCTTATATGACAGGGTTAATTTTACACAATTGTTTGTTCAAACCTTGGCTATGGGATGTGCAGAAGTCAAGAAATTTACGTTCAGAGTAATAAATTGGCAAGTAATTCATGTAAACGCTCACTGCACCTTATAAGTATCTTTCAATGGACTTCTAACATGTCACAACGTTTCATGGTTCCACGAAGTAACATCCGTATTAGAAGGTTGAAATTGAAATTCTTTCTCTGAAAGATCAATAAAGAGCAGAGCAGTATCTACGAAGGTCGTTCAATAAGTAAAGCAAAATGTGATCTAAAAATTAGAAAAGCAAAAGAAGCAGTTTCTTTATAAATTTTAATCCTGTAAACCTTTACACTTTACACTTGTCTAAAGTCTTTGTACGTATGATCAGAACACTCTTTTTAGGGATGCTCAAAAGACACTGAATAGTAGCACTCTCCATGACCTACCTAAAATTGTAAATTCTTCCTATGAGTGTTTTCTTGAGTTTTTGGAATAAAAAAGTTCTCACAATGACCGAGATCTAGCGAATATGGTTGATTCTGGGTTCTGGTGTGTTTGTGTGTGTGTGTGGGGGGGGGGGGGGGCTATATTGGTTATATAGTAAAAATGCATTATTTCTTTAAAAATTTTCCTCGCTCTTGGGTATTTGGTAGATGTAGTTACATGCATGGTTATGATAAGCAAGACTGCCTTACCCAAGATTTTGAATAACGTGGCCCTTGGTCAGGGATTCACGTGTTTGGGTAGGGCTCTATTGGTTATATAGTGAAAATGCATTATTTCTTTGACAATCTCTTTTTTGCTTCTGTGTATTTGGATCACATACTAAGTGCATGGTTATGATGAGCAGGGGAGCCTCTTCCATTTTTTTTTTTTTTTTTTTTTTTGAATTTCATGTTCACTTCTGTCCGGGGTTCTGTTGTGGGGTGGGGTGGGGGGCTCTATAAATTAAATAGTGAAAATGCATTATTTCATTAAAAATCTTTTCTGCTCCTGGGTACAAAGCAAACAAACTAAATGCATACTTAGGGTGCCTCTTTTAAATTTGAATATCATGGCCCCTTGATCAGGGGTTCCGGTGTTAGAATGGGGCTCTATTGATAATATATTTAAAATGCATTATTTCTTTAAAAATCTTCTCTTCTCCTGGGTATTAAACAAACTAAGTACATAGTTATGATGAACAAGGGTGTCTCTTCCAAAATTATGAATCGCATGGCCCCTGGGTCTGCGGTTCTGGTGTTAGGGTGGGACTTTATTATTTTTTAATAAAATAACTCTTATTTAATGAGAATTGTTCAATTTTGGTTTGTACAGTACAAATGTTCAATATCAGCACTTTTGTTAAAAGTGTTCATTATTGTGTTATTCAACCTCCCTATCATGCACTGATTTTCTTATTGAGCCATTTTATTGATATTTATACATGCTCTATGATATTTTCAATTATTTAAGTTTTGTGTATTGAAAAAAGATATTTTTTTCCCAAACTCCAGTACCCTGCATAGAATTAATTAGAAGAAATACAGCATAATTGCTCAATTTAATCCAATAGCAAAATCTACAAGATAACAAGAAATGCAACATATGTAGACAAGAAGTTCAATAAATGTAAAAAAAAAAACAAAAACAAAAACAAAAAAAACAAAAAAAAACCATAATAAATGTCACAGTTATCTAATAAAACCTCTGAACTTGAACACACGAATCATGTAAAAATTTAGGGTATCACATATCAATGCTACTAAGTAAATTATCACATATCAATGACAGAGGAATAACAATTATATAACTTCATTTTTGAGTTCCCTGGGCCATGTTCACACTGATGTTGAACGTGCAGTTAATGAGAATAGTCCCACTTCCAAACAAATTTGACAGTGTTCCATTTCCAAAATAAGATTAGAACAGAGAGTAATTGGAGAGCACTTGGAATCTTCATTGTCTCTGTCAATGGTGGAAGTTTTATCAACAATTTTTCCCCTGGGTAGGCGCACCCATGCAAATGGTTTGACAGCATCTTTTGCTGTTAGAATATCAGACATCATAATTTGTCCATCATCAGACAGACCATCATACGACTCCAGTGTGTGAGTATTTTGAGGTCGGTTATGTGCTTCATCTTGTCCCGTGCAATTCCTGTCTTAACACAGGTCTTTCGGATTAGTTTTGTGTTCTATACCACATTCCTTAGTAACCATTGACATCAGTTTCCCAAGATAGATGTAGGTAACCTAGCTCGTATTCATTTCCGTCTTTCTTGCGTATATCAACGTCCAATTCCTTTGGGGAGTATTTTCAATTGGTCGAAACTCGCCTTGTCCGAACAAATACTCTGTAAAAACGTTAAAATCCCCCTTGGTTGCTTTCACCGTGTTTTCTATTTTCTGATCACCAATGAAGGAATAGATTCTATTCTTTGGGTTCTCAAAGAATGACAAGTCAATCAAATCTGCTATCTCTAGCGACGGCAGTATTTGAAACATCTCTAAAAATTTGAAGAAGGTAATATAAACTTTCACAGTCCACGCCTGAGGGATCTACACAACTTTACACTTGCTTAAAAGTTTTAGTCTTGTTTAAGATATTTATGATACATATAAGGACCATCCTTACACCAGTGCAAAATGTTTTGGACGCTGAGAAAATTATTTTATATAAATGTGTAAATATTAAGCTTATCTATTAAATTTTCAATTAATGATATATGGTATTTACCCCCAGGTAACATGTTCAAAGACAGCAAAGTATCAATGAACAGAAATCGCTGTTGTTTACTTCATTGGAAAAAATATATGAAAATAAAGTGTTCAATTAATTTATCTTGGCCTTTAAAAATGCTTAGAATGCTTGAATTGATTACAAATAGAGTAATACCTGTAGATATCAATTTATTTAAATTTAGATTAAAGGGCAGATTACCCTAACTGCAGAAAAATACCACAGAATCAGAACTCTCCAGTGTGCAGTGTAGAGAGGGTTCTTAATGGTTTTTATTTCAGTAAGTCAATAAGAACATTATTCATACTTTTGTCGAGCTCCAACTACTGCCGAGTAGTTGAGAAAGAATGCAGCTGAAGAAAGATTGCAGCTCGCTCCCGATATAATTAGGTACTATTGTGAAACCACTAATTTCGTGGGGGTTTATTTTTCGTTGTTTTTGTGGTGTAAAAAGACCCACGAATTCATGTCCCCAACGAAATGTGAACTTTCAAATATATAACAACTCTGACTTCTTCAACCACTAAATCAAATCCCCACGAACCAATATTTTTTATTCAAAAATTTGACCCACCTAAAATATGTGATTTTACAGTATATGGTACTTCTACAACAAATTCAAAAAGAAAAAAGTCTCTAATTTTTATTGATGCATTAATCCGTAAACAGTAATGAAATAAGAAATTCGTGAGTTCTTTGGATCTTCTTCAGGAAAATTTAGCAAAATCTTTAAATAGGCTTGAATAACCGGAATCCATGGAGAATATATTTTTCAGTGCATTAGTTACATTGATAGGATTTCCTTGCCATTTTGCATCATGATGAATTAGAATTTCATTAGAAAAGAAACTATAAAATATAACGTATAAAAATAAATACATATCTAATTTAAAAAAATCACTTTTATAATAGTAAATGGAGAGTAAAAAGTAAACATAAGCACTTGTTTTAACATCATAAATGTGAAATTTGGCTTTACAGATAATTAATATTCGTATTTAACAACATTATAAGCGATCATCCTCTATAGTAGACAAATTCTGCATGCCTGAAAAGATCCAAAATTTGATCCTATAATATGAAAAACTGTAATGTGGAAGTCAAGTACACTTTTTGTGTTCATCATCAGCTCTAGTAGCTGAATTGTTTAACCACGTTATGAAACCGTTATCAAACTATCATGTACGACAACCAGGATACATCAATTCTACGTGAATTGTAAAATGCTTTTTAAATTAAGTCAATCTGACTAAATGGACCTCGGCTTAATAGGGGTGACAGTTAAGAGCCGATTTGAACACTTTTTATATTTCGGTGTCATTAAGGTCAATGAAAGATAAACCTATGTCATTTGGCTGTCAGGGTCCCTAACACAGATATTGAGCGGTCAACTACTATTTCTGAAATAAATGACCTGCGTGAATACAACTACTGCAAAAAACTCTTGTTAAACTCGACATTTTATCGAACTCATAGCCGGTACCGCTAAATCGTTTTTAGTTCCGATAAAAAATATCATGGGGGTTTTACATTCAAAGCTATTGATCTAATGAATAAGGGGAACCTTTCATGGCTGAATCCACAATTTTCAAAAGTTATTTCCCTTGGCCGCCATTTTTTAGGAAAAAACCATAGAATTTTCACAGTAGCCTTTGTAGTTTTCTGGTTTGTAAGTTTGTCATTTGACTGGAAAAAATCTCTACATCTTGTATATTGATTGGCCATGGATGGAGCTACCCAAACATCGAAAGAAAAGAAAAAACAATGGATTAAATTTAGCTAAGCATGCTCAAATGTTTGGTAGCATAAAGAGAAGAACTGCCATTTCTTTTCCTTTTGACATTTTCGCTGACCACACAAGGGGCACAACTTTTGTAAAGTTATTTTATATATATATATATATATATATATATATATATATATATATATATATATATATATATATAGAAATAAGGTATCATTTTCAAACTTTTAATACGGATTGGTCATGTAATCAAATCCCATCAAGCCCAACCCAATCTCTTGGTTGCTTTGTTTCAATAGATCGTAAAAACACTTCTTTTTTTTTCGAATTAAGGGGAACAAGCTAATTCAGTAGCCTTTGTAGTTTTCTGGTTTGTAAGTTTGTCATTTGACTGGAAAAAATCTCTGAATCTTGTATATTGATTGGCCATGGATGGAGCTACCCAAACATCGAAAGAAAAAAAAAACAGTGGATTAAATTTTGCTGAGCATGCTCAAATGTTTGGTAGCATAAAGAAGAGAACTGCCATTTCTTTTCCTTTTGACATTTTCGCTGACCACACAAGGGGCACAACTTTTGTAGTTATAATATATATATATATCAAACTTATAATACTGATTGGTCATGTAATCAAATCCCATAAAGCCCAACCCAATCTCTTGGTTGCTTTGTTTCAATAGATCGTAAAAACACTTTTTTTTCGAATTAAGGGGAACAAGCTAATTCAAAGAATTTGTGTCCCCCGCTTAGGGAAAAAAGAAGAGCATGCGCAGTTGGGGGGGGGGGTCGGACTCCCCCTGTATTTGTAGAATGATTAAATTGAAGCAAATAAAAAATGCCAATATGGATATAAAGATTTGATTGCTTATTCTTTAATATGTGTATAGAAGGTTCTTTTTATATAGAATATTTATCATTTTTTTCAGTGAAAGCGGGGGACAAAAATAGGGAACTGTTGATTGAAATTAAATTTCTACAGTTCTGTATGACTTGTTTCTTTAGTCCAAGTCCGGCTCGAGCTTTCTTCAAACTGTTTGTGTAGATGAATTCCTCGTCTTATCAAGATATACACCCCAATTAAGATTCAAAATTCCACCGATGTTTGAGAATATGATAACTGTGTGGAAAATCACTGGAGGAACACTAATGGGTTTGATAAACACCCAGATTCCAAACATAGCCAGCGACCACCACGGAATGATGAACGCCAGCACAAATAATGACATGGCTCGAACTGCTGCATGTTTCATCCTGGTTGCAGAGGCTTGTTTCCCAAGAGGCACCTTCAAAATTTGTTCCATAGAACGGAGTTTTATCCATGTAGAGTGTTGCATTTACAATAAGAATGACTGCGAGAGGAAGCGATGTCAACAGAAATTGAGCCAGCTGGCCGTTTACACCGTCAAAGAAGCAGCTAAAATGTAATTAATGTATAGTATCATTTTATATCAGATTATCTAAACAAAAAAATTAAATTTCATTGCAAAATATTCAATGGACCGATGGACCACAGCGCTCGGCTGATTTCACAATTGTACTCGTATTAATGAATTTTTTCTATACACTCAGACCCAGACCCAAGGATCATGAAAAACAACATGTAAGGGCATCAATTCTGAATAACATTTAAACTTTTATGTGTGTTCTGCAATAAAACTTTAAGACAACTTGCAATTTCTGACAAAGTCTAAAACTGCTTCATTATCCTGGGGCCAGAAGGTTCAAAATATGAAACTGGAATTTCGAGATTCAGTATTTAAATTATAATCATTCAAGATTCGATTACTCCCCTTTGTTACGTTTTGCCTTTGTTCGGTTTTGTTATGCAAAATATGCTTATATTCTCATTATAATCTGTTCAATGATAATTATAATAAATTTATATAAAAATTATCTGTATTGCAAAAAGGCCACATATTTTCTGTTTTGTTAACAGTTTAGCCTAGGGCAGACGATGTGATCAGTAGAAAACTTGTTAGTCGTGTCATGTTTTTATTTATGAATTTACCGTGTAGTAGTAAAATGATAACAAAAATTGCAATATGACCAAAGAGACAATTTCTTTACGGAGGGGTGTTACAACCAAACATTTAAGTTTTCTTTTGGGGGGATCCCAAGTAAACTTCCCCTTGGCAAACCAAAGAGTTATCAGACGTTATTACTGAGGGGGGCACAAGCATATAGAAACCGTTTTCTATAGTATACTATATATCGGCAAAATTATCGGGGCGGATACTGTATCCCAGCTGTTCCTTTGGCCATGTTTTTTGTCTCCCGATTTCACTGAAAGTGGGGTATATTAATTTGGGTTTGTCTGTCCGTCCGTCTGTCTGTCTTTAACACTCTCCTTTCCGCGCGATATCTCGAGAAGCCTTTGAGCTTCTGCAATGAAATTTTAAATAACGACCCCTATGGCCTAAAGAAGATTCCTATTGATTTTGAGGTCAAAGGTCAAAAATTCTTAAAACACTTTCGTTTCCGCGCAATTTCTCGAGAAGCCTTTGATCTTTTGCAATGAAATTTTATACCATAACTCCTATGGCCCCGGAAAATTGTTGGCATCGATCACGCTCAAAGTTTTGGAGTTACTCCCCATTTGTATTAAAAGTAAAAAAAAAAAAACAGGAGCATGTGGAGAGTATTACATATAATACAGGTTGTCGTCGGACGTTACATTCCCTTACTTATGCAGCAATATAGCTTCATCACCTGCATACGGGGTATATATCTCAGTTGATTCGATACGCAAGAGCATGCTCTACGCATGTACACTTTCTAAAACGAGGTAAATTATTGACAAAGAAGTTGATGAAACAAGAATATCAGCTGTCTAGTTTAAAGTCATCATTTCGTAAGTTTTATGGTCGATACAATGACCTTGTCAGCAAATACAATTTATCATTGAGTCAAATGCTGACTGACGTTTTTCATACTAATTGTTAGAGAGAGAGAGAGAGCGCATGCGCGACAGGAAAGGCGAAAAATTTTGGCAGAGAAGATATTGAGGAGAAAAAACAACGTAAATACAGTATAATTTCATCAACAAGTGAAATTATTTAGTTAATGATACAGTTTGAACTGCGATATATGATTGACTCGCGTAATGTAGGCGTTTAAGGTTGGTAAGTCGGTTCCCAGCCCCAATATACCACTTTGATAACTCTCACCACCGCCATATGGAATCTAAACCGAACATCCATCTTATATCCTAACCATCCATCATCTTCTATTATCAAATTATTTAATCAAATGACAGAAAACAGAGGAAATATATAGAAAAACCACGATCAGCTCCCATTGGAGAAAGGAAACTTAAACCCATTATTCTATCGGATAGTAAGGGAAACTACCTACGAAACCATGTACCAACTGAAGTAGAGAAACAAATTATCTGGCAATCGAAAAGTGGAGCAAGGATTGAAGAAAGCACCAGCTGGTTGAAAAGAAACATCGCAAAAAGTTTTATAAACCACAGAGTCATCTGGTTATACGTTTAGATAGGAACGTGCAACCTCACAAGCAAAAACAAAAAGTACACCAGTCTTAGAAACAACAGTGAAGACGAAATACAAAAAATCTCCAAAAAATACAGAGAAATATCAGAAATTATCAAACAATACCCAGGCTCAAAGCTAACCATCCTAAACATACCCATTTTATTCAATCAAAAAATGGAACGAAGGGAAAGGACACAAGGACCCAGACATATTTAACGATCAAGACGTAGCCCTAGCAAATCAGATATACAACCTAAACAAAGAAGTCAGAGAAATTAACAAAACGAAGTAGGAGATGGTCGTAAATTGAAAACAGTAAAGCGCCACAACTTCAACCTCTACGTGGACGGAATTCACCCAGGCCCATTACTATCCAAAGTCTGGTTGAAAAAGATATCAGAACAAATTAAGAGAGATTGCTGGGAAACACCGAGTCGTAAGTAACGAGATAGTGTAAACAGATCCAGTCAGTACGGGTTTTTCCGCGCTATACTGGTTCATCATGTTTGCACTGACTCTACTCCTACTACTCCATTTTACCATAAGCAACACTGAACACCATGTCAAATCATGGAATTACCAACAAATTACATACCAACTTATGAACACTAAAATGAATATGACGGGAAGAAGACCAATATACATCCCGCTCAGAAACAATAAAGCGACAAACCTGACACTTTTGATAATCATACTATCCGGGGACATCGAATTAAACCCTGGACTAAACAACAAAAGCATTTTCCCATATGGCCTATGTGAATTACCTGTTACCTGGAAATGCCAAGGGGTATGTTGTGATGCATGTGACATCTGGCATCATAAATCGTATATAGAGTTATGTACCCATGATTATGAGCTTCTCGAGCGCTCAAACGTACAATGGCTATGTTGCAAATGTGAAAGCATTAATGTCAACACTTTCACTTTTAGAAGTTATGAAATAGAACAATCAAACATATACGAAGGACTCACGGTACTAGATTTAACTACCGACTCTGTAAAATCAGTCTTTAGCCCATTACGAGCAAGCAGTCCAATGAACAAACAAAATTGTCCGGCCAAGAATAACAGCAGTCATACCAACCATAATTCTACAAAATCAAGAACAGACAGCAATCCCTACGATGTTCCACCTAAAAAAAAATCTACGAATTATTACTATAACTGCCGAAGCATAAAAGATAAAAAAGAAGAATTCGAAACAGCTATTCATTATTATTTAAAACCAGATGCAGTATGTGGGACAGAGTCCTGGCTTAAAGGGGTAAAACCAGGACAAAATCCATCAAAGGACGCAATTAAATCCAGCGAAATATTCCCACTAGATTACAATGTATACAGAAACGACAGAAGTACACTAGGAGGAGGTGTCTTCATCCTTGTAGAAAAATCTATAAAATCAATCGAAAAACCAGAATTCATAACAGAAGGAGAAATGCAGTGGGAAAAATCAAAGTAAAGCAAGGACCTACTCATTGGCTCGTTTTATATGCCACACAGAGAACAGAAACACCTGGACGAATTAAAGAAGTCATTAGAAATAATAGACGCTAACAACACCACAAACAAAATTATTACAGGAGACTTCAACTGCAAAGGGACCAGACAGAGAAATACAACAAGAACTCGCCGACATCATGAGCGCGAACAACCTCACACAAATACATGAACATCCAACTAGGGAAGATCACCTTTTGGACCTGGTTTTTGTCTCATATCCAACTTTAGTAAAATCATCCATAAACGTACCAGGCATATCGGATCATGACATCATAATTACAGATATGGACACAAAGGTACACTACAATCGTACACCAACTAGAAAATGCTATATATACAGTAAGGCAAACTGGAGTAATATAAACAAAGATCTAGAGGAACTCCTAACAACAATAGACGATAACAACAAAAGAAATGACTCAGTACAACAGCTATGGTCAACATTCAAAACGCAACTCTTCAAGACAATGGACACAAACATACCAAACAAAGAAATAAGATCAAGGAATAACAACCCATGGATAAAACACAAACACAAGAAAATGCTTAGACGGAAACAAAGGCTTTACAACCAGGTCAGAAAAACCAAAGAAGTGGTCCAACTACAGAGCACACCAGAAAGAATGCAAAAGATCACTAAGAAGAGCGGAGTGGGAATATGTCAATTCTAACATAATTGAAGGACCCCAGAACAACAAACCATTCTGGAAGTATGTCAAATCAAAGAGGCAATATTCAAATGGAATAGCACCACGCAAAAAAGGAACAACTTTGGTAAACGACAGCAAAGGGAAGGCAGAAATACTACTCAATTCAAATCCGTCTTCACAAAATCATCAAAAGGAGATATGCCAGACACAAGAATCAAGTCCAGACGTACTATAACATCAACTAAAATTGACCTGAATGGCCTAGAAAAGTTGTTAAAGAAGGTAAACCCATCCAAAGCATCTGGTCCTGATAACATACCAAACCGCATACTACAAGAATGTCCAACCAACCTGGCACCAATCTTGAAAATCATCGTGCAAAAATCGATCGACACTGGGGAGTTACCACAAGACTGGAGGGATGCAAATATATCTAGTATCTTCAAAAAGGGAGATAAACACCTTCCCGAAAATTACAGGCCAGTCTCTCTTACCTCAGTCACATGTAAGATCCTAGAACACATCATTTGCAGGCACATCATGAAACACCTGGAAACAAACAACATACTTACTAACTTTAATCTTGGCTTTAGATCAGGATACTCATGTGAGACCCAACTCCTAACAACGCTTAATGATTTCCTCACAGAACACGACAAGTCACATCAAGTCGACGTTGCCATCCTAGATTTTTCAAAGGCCTTTGACACCGTACCTCATGACAAATTACTCCATAAACTACATCAATATGGCATCCAAGGGACACTTCACACTTGGCTTAACAACTTCCCGACAACAAGGAAAATGTCAACAATAGTAGAAGGAATAGAGTCTGAGGAAACATCAGTAGACTCAGGAGTGCCGCAGGGTACAGTCCTCGGCCAGATAATGTTCTTATGCCACATTAACGACCTACCAGATGCCGTCTGTACGCTTATTTGCCGATGATTGCCTTCTATATAGAACCATCAACAGCAGCAAGGACCAACAATTACTACAAAACGATTTGAACCATCTAGAAGACTAGGCAAATAAGTAGGGCATGAGATTCAATGCTAAAAAGTGTTACATTATGTCAATAAACCAGAAAACATCAAAATTATACCAACTTAACAACCACATCCTCCAAGAAGTACAAAACAACCCCTACCTTGGACTTGAAATCTCCAATGATCTCAAATGGAGTCTGCACATAAATAACATCAGTAAGAAAGCAAACACCACCTTAGGCTTCTTAAGACGGAATCTCAGAAATGTCCCAGAGCAATGCAGAAAAACCGCTTATATTTCCCTTGTTAGATCCATCATGGAATATGGAGCTGCTATCTGGAATCCATACCTCAAAGGGGATATTGATAAATTAGAAAAGATACAAAACAGAGCCATCAGATTTATTAAAAAGGAATACAGCAACAGGAACCCGGGAGCAATAACATCTACGAGAAAGAGCCTCGACATTGACACCCTTGAGGAAAGAAGAACAAGCCTGAGACTTATACTCATGTACAAAGTGGTTGAGGGGATGGTGCCGTCACTACCGCCTCACTCATTCATAACAAAGGCCAAACCCAAGCGCCAAATTAAACCAAGACATTTCAGGGACCACCATACAACAAATATAATCCAGAAACACGTGTGTAACAATAGCATAGGCTTAGTCATACCAACCAGTAGAACACCACAATATCAACACTCATTTTTTGTCGACACGTGCATTCACTGGAATCACCTACCGGACTCGAAAACTGCAAAAACTGTAGAGGAATTTAAGACCGACCTACAGGAACATCGACGCCAATAATACCCGGCGCTCTCTCTACCGTTGTAAAAAAGCTATAACTGGATTCTACAACGTACAGATACAGATTATTTGCACACTGAATTGTCAACGGATTTTTCAGTTATTTCCCGATCATGATAAGGAGCACACGGGGGTGTGACCGGTCGGTAGGGGATGCTCATTCCTCCGTGCACCTGATCCCACCCCTAATTTTTGGAGGTCTGTGTTTGTTCTGCTCCTATTTTGTATTGTTTAATGGACTTCTGAGCTTGAATACTGTTCGTTATCTCCATATATTTCATCTAATTACATCTATGAGAACTGTTTAGTAATTAAGGCTAAATTAGACACCATGTGTTGTGAAAAATTTTGACAATATCGAACGTGAATATTATACATGTATATGTGACCTGCTGTTTGCATTTGATGAGTATCAATGGCAATTACCTCGTTGATCTAGGGGTGTGATTCTCGCTTTGGATGCGAGAGGTCCCGGGTTCAAATATTGGACGATTCCGTATTTTTTTCTTGAAATGTGAAATGTCTTTTCAATTTACTAAATGATAGTATTCAACATATGAAATGAAGAAGTTATGACGTCTGGCGTGTACAAACCTTCTCATAAAATCATTATTACAGTGTGTGATAAATATTTTATATAAAAAAGAATTTCTGTACACATTTTTAAAAATAAGTCATCAAATCTAAATATCCATATTGGCATTTCTTATTTGCTCTTCAAATCCAGGGGGTTCGACCCTCCTTCTTTAGATCTGCGCATCCTTAAGCGGGGGACAAAAATTCTCTGAATTAGCTTGTTACTTATCACAACTCCAGTCACGTGCATGTTCAGTATATTTCAACATTCAATATCAATGTTGTAAGGCAATGGCAAACCAATTAGATACCATAACTATTTACATGTCTGAGAAGACCATTCAGACTCAGGGCCTTATTATCTCTATAATTACGTATACATGTACACTAAAGTAGATTTTAGAAATAATATAGAAACAATAAGATAAGTGATATCCTTTAAATATTAAACAATTGCAATGTATAACAATTTGAAATTCATAGTAAAATTACTTTTGACTTACTATAGTAGAAACTTTGATTTACTGTAGTGAAAACTTTGATACTATATTAAATTAAACTATAGTGAACTATAGTTTACTATAGTATATTTTGGTTACGAGAAGACTGTCAAACTTCGAGCAGAAAAAGTCAGAGGAATTAAAAATTAAATCTTTCAGATTAGGTAAACTAAAAAGACGGAAACTAAATTTTCTTTAAGAATTGTTGAGCATTTTTGAAGACACTTACAATGCTCCGGTCGGTCCAAATTGTTTAGTTGCAAGCGCTGTCAGGGATATTAGAAAAGGGGTACCGAAAATCCACAAAAGAAGTCGCCAGTCTCGTTTTCCAAATTTCAACTGCTTATTGAAGTTAATCAGCATGAATGCATTCACCGCCACAGTATTAACCATTAAAATCTGGGCCGTGATGAACTCTAACAATGTGAAACTATAAAACTGACAGAGTGCAGCTGGATATACATGGTGCTTGGTCGTCACGATATGAAGATGGTCTATACTATGAGCCATGTTAAAAGAACCATCACAAATCGCCATATACACAACAAATCTCTCACTTTTTGTCCAACTGAAAAATTTTCTCCGTGGATTTTTCATGAAGCTCAGAACAATCGCTGTAACAGCCGGATTAAACTTAGAAAAATACATGTCAGTGCTGGTATATGCAAGGCATAAAATCTCCCGGAATCCAGGCCATGAACAGGGAGGCCATACCCGTCCCTCAGGGAGGGGATACGGGGCATTGGAGTAGTTTTGTTGTCAAATTCAGACATGATTGTATGATAAGATTAAAAAAGAACAGGATCTTATGAGTTCTTACCGTGCCCATTGCCTTATTTTTTTCCGCTTTATTGTATAAAATTTTAGAGGCACAAGTCAAAAGGTTACGTATTGCATCAACAAAAGGAGGTATAATATATATATAAATAAATATCTACGCATTCCTTTTCTGCTTCTGCTTTCTTTCATCTTAATTTATTGCCATTTGATCTTTTTAAAGGCAAATGCGCAAGTTTTTTTGTTGTTGAGAAATTGGAGGTACATGTAGCAAAGTCAATTGAATAGCTGGAAGTGCATTTTATAGGTACTAGGTATTGTATCTAGTGTAATTTTGATTCAAGGTTAGTTACCCAAGTTACTCTTACTTATTGCTTCCCATTTCGACGAAAGATTGTCATGCAGAATACGTTGCGTGTATGTTTTTTTTTTTTTATTATTTTAGCTTACCTGAGCCGAAGGCTCAAGGGAGTTTGTCCGTTGCCTGTCGTTGTCGTAAACTTTCACAATTTCATCTTCTCCAGAATCACTAGGCCATATTCAACCAATCTTGGCAAAGAGCATCTTTGGTAAAGGGTATTCAACTTTGTTCAAATAAAGGGCTACACCATCTTCTCAAGGGCGATAATTTAAAAAAGAAAAAATCGGGTGGGATCATTTAAAAATCTGCTATAGAACCAATTGGCCAGAAGATGAAACATATGTTAAAGCTTAATGACAGTGTAGATTCAAGTTTGTTCAAACCATGACCCTTGGCGGTAGGGTGTGAATACTCTGTTCAATTGAAGTTTTTCATGGGAATGTAAAGGAGAAAAAAATTAACTTGAAAATCTCCTCAAGAAAGCAAAGAAATGATCTGTCTGATTTATATTAAAGCATCCATAGATAGTGTATCCAAGTTTGTTTAAATCATGACCCCTAGAGGTGGGTTGTGGGCACAAGGGTCGATTAAAGTTTTACATGGGAAATCTTGAAAAATCTTCTTTTTCAAGAACAACAAAGCCATGAAAAGTCATATTCATAATATCGAAGCATCAAAGTTTTACAGAATAATAAATAGTAAAAAGAATCTACTGATGAAGAACAAGGAGGGTCATAATTACTCAGGTGAGCGTTGGGCCCATGAGATTGGTTATATTATAGTGTAGTATCCGTTCTTTGGAACCCAATATCATTCACAATCAATTCATAAACCTTTGATGCATTGGCGAAAATTCTTCCACCTGAACTGTAGATAGCTACACCTAAAATCGTACTTCCGCTTTTCAAACTAATAGACTTTAATTATAGTTTTGACCATTTTGAATTTTTCTTTTACCGGGAAATGAACCTAAGGTGAAGGCTTTCATTTTTTTAAAAAAAGTATGCAATTCTTTTTTTAAACATTCATATTTCGATTTTAAAAAATTACATGATCAATGCAAATAATTCAATTCTAGTGGCAAACTTGCAACTTTTCATTTATGCCATTTATAATTAACAAACTCGAGAAAATGTGCAAAAAATTAACTTCCCGATAGAGTAATCGTTTGGAAATGTACATTTTCTCAGGAATACCAGTAGTATAAATGGTGTGAGTATTTTTTTTTTAAAATATACTATTGAAGAAAAAGAAATCTCCTATTTAATTGTCTTAACAATGATTTACTTAAGTTTATCAATAACGTAAGTTATGAAAAATGCACGTGCTATGTGTATACCCACAGAGATTGCTACATAAAGGCTAGCAGACACGTATTTCGTTGACTGCTAGAATACGATCGATCAACACTCACACGTCGAGTGGTAAGAAAGGTGTGTCTTGAGTTTTACATTGTTTGTTTAACGTCCCTTTGAGAAATTTTCACTCATATTGAGAAGCCACTACTCATCGGTGGAGGGCTGCAAATTAAGTGAGGGATCTCTTTCGTGCCAGCACCTACTGTGTTACGGGACCTCCGGTGTATACAGTCCTATCCGAAGGACCGGCCTTTAGTCCCGCAGTGGGATTTGAACCCGCTCATTTACACAAAGGGTTTTTTTTTTTAAACTTCATTTTTTATTGTCTCTGGGTCTTCTCTCCATTTTTTTTTTTTTTTTTTTTTTTTTTTACAAATGTTTGTTCGTTTCTTTCAATTAAAATGCATATAAAGTTTCAAAATCATTGAGAGATGACCCAGAGATTGCAAATATTTAGGAAAAAACGTGTTTAAAAATGTAACATTTTGTACCAAATGACTTATTTATCAATTTTCAAGTTATTTTAGCAAATCAAAACACAATACCGGGAAAATATTTTCCTTAACCATTTCAAAAGAATCCGATACATCAAAAGAATGCTAAAATTTCATGTGAAATATCAATGAAATTTTCACTTTTCAAGTGCGTCCAGATTCCTGCCGAATGCCAATCTAATGTGCTCTCGTTCTTTGTACTGGAAGATTATACAAACCTGTAACTATTTAAACGATCAAGATAATTCAAAATCTAAATTTTGACTTAAATCTGTTTTCAGTTTATGGTCTTGGAGCCAGGCTTCGGGACCACCAACTCTGGTATTTTCTCAAATCTAAGACTTTTCAGAAAACTTGAGGGTTTTTTTTCCTACCAAACATTTTTCTCAAATATAAGATGTTTCTAAAACGCGGATGCCACCAACATATTTTTCAGACTTAGTTGAGAAAAAAAATCAGTATTTTTTTTTCAGAAATAAAAATGATGACAATGTATACTTTAATCAGAGAATATAAAAAAAAAAAAATAACGTGTACGAAACTAGATCGTCCCTGCCATTTTGAAATGAAGGAGGGGGGGGGGTTAGAAAAAAACATATGCACATGTGGAATAACATTATACATATATAAATTTGTCCATTTAGTGAAACACTGCACTTGAAAACTTGACCCCCTCCCACCCACACATAAGCCCTCCATCATACATGCACACCCTCACTCACACACAAACCAGTCAAACAGAATATTCTGTGTATCTTCATGCGGGAAGTAACCCCCTCTACAGTTATAAGGTGTCAGTGCCATTTGTGATCAGGCAAATTTTCTAATTCACTAATACCTTATCAGAAATTCAGTGACAAATAATTAAAAAAACAAAACCAAGCATCCACCGTATGTCACCGACCCCTGCTTGTTTTCTGTCGCAACTTATGCACAATAACGGAGCATTTACATTTAATCAAGAATGTAATGATAAGGAACATTTCGCTTTTAATCTGCTTTGGTCGGCGAAAATTTGATGAAAAACTCAAATTTTCTGAGAAATCTCAGCGGTGATGTCCCAAGGCCAGAAAGCTGAGTAAACAGAGTTAGCTCCAAATAGAAAATATCAAATTAGTCTTTTTTAGGTTTGCTATAATATATACGAAATTCAATGTAATATTAATTTGGCACTTTTTTTCTCAATTTTTGCAAGATCAATCTGCAAAACAGATGCCTTTATGCATTTCTTTACAGTGTAACTCCTCTTCCCCAAGCCTGGAATAAATCAAGATTAATTGCATCACTTGATTACTTGCGTCTTTTTTAGCTCTATTAGTCAGAGTCCAGAAGAGCTTATGTAAATTACAGTAAAAAATTATAGTAAATTATCCGTCCTTTGTTTGTCTAGCCGTCTCTATGTCTATAAAAAAAAATCAAAATGATACTCCTCCTACAGTCAATATAACTTAGTACGCAAGTAGATTGCACTACGATACATTCTGTACATCACTTTTTGATTTCGTTGAACGGTGTTGCCATGGTTACTAAAAATAGAAATCTTTCAAAATGCTACTTCTACATCTTTAATCTGATTTCAGTGAAATTTTCTGGGGGTGAACTATTGCTATTTTTGTTCGTCTTGTGAAGTGTGTCGGTCGTAAACTTTTTAAAGTCTTCAGCTTCTTGTCTTGAAGCCGTCACGGTAGCTCAGTCGGTAGAGCGCTCGCTCCCTGATCGGAAGGTCGTGTGTTCGAATCACGACCGCGACTGACCGAAGTCAATAAAAAATAGGTATAGCAACTGTTCCTTCGCCAAGCGCTCGGCACTTTGAAGTGAAAGTTGCTGGTCCTTCGGATGAGACCTTAAAAACCGAGACCCCGTGTCACGGTAGGCGTTGGCACGATAAGAACCCTCACAGTTCAATGACCCTGAGTGCCGAGTAAAGGTCTTAATTTGAAGCCCTTGACCGGTATATGGTGATGTCTCTATCGGAGTGAAAATTTTCGAACGGGACTTAAAACAACATACAATCAATCAATCTTGTCTTGAACTGCTGAACCGACTTCAACCTGACGATTATTAATATTAGGTCCAAAAGTAAGTAAGTGATTTATGATTAAACGTTCAGAGTTACAGGCATAAGGGTGCATTGCCCAGACTAGCTGTGTTAGGGTATCAATGTCTAGTGTGGTCAAGAACAATGAGCTTTCAGTTATTGGGCCGATGGGGGATTTAGTTAAGGTTTTGGCCAAGTTGTTCAATAACATTCTTGTGATAACTCGAACTTGCAAACTTCATATACTACCTGACCTATCAATTGGAGAGCATGAGAAGTAATAGAAACATGCTAAACACCCAAACGGACCTGATGTCATAATTATCACATTATACATTACAGGTTACATAACATTTGGCCGTTCTGGAATACTTCATTCATGTCTAGCAAATCAGGTATTGAAGCTGGTCAGGTCAACACTTGTCGAATATTATTATCAGATTAACTAATGGGTGTTCATTTCAATGCAAACTAAGTTTTCTACATTTAGATTTTTTAATAGTCTACACATATTCATAAGTTGCAGACGTTTGATTTTTATAACAGTTTAAAAATATCAAAATTTAGGCAGCAGTGGGTTTCGTTTTTCATTTGCTCATTTCCCCACAAAACAAATCTCAGCATCTGAATTGTACATCATTTTCTGGAAAGCTGTGAAAATGTTAGCATTGTATGGTTTTGTAGTTCGTTATGTTAGCATGGATGGTGCATAGACCAATCGATAAGAAGACTGACACTTTAAAAAACCATGTTAGTAACAAACATATTCAGACCACCATTATCAAAAATCTCTATAATAATGGACTATAACTGTTGTAAAAGTGGTTTGAGATCTGCACATAAAAGGAAATTGACTCACCTCACAGATCTTCACTCATTTTATGGGATCATTGGGTGCAAGCATTTAACAGGGATGTGTCTGAAAACCCCAATCCAATTCACCGAAAATTAACACATGAACATTTCTTCCTTACCTCGTAGTCTATACATCTGTCTGGTGTACTTGCTATCTTCACTTGTTAACTCACAAGTACAGCTGTCCACTGTGTTTATAGGTATGTTTATGTATGTGTTATTTTTGTGTATTGTGCATGTTATAAGAGTTACATACTAGGGGTGGGACGATACACAGATCTTGCGATACGATACGTATCTCGATACATGTAACACGATACGATACGTATCTCGATATTATTATAAATTGTAAAACTATTTAAAAAACTCAGTATTTTATTTCATTTTTGTCTTCTTGACAATAACAAATATGAATTTAAGTTATTCTATATCAAATCATATATGTTTTGAAATTAATACTTGAAGTTCATAAATTTCATTGACTAAAAAATTTACAAATATAATATTACATTTACATATTGCCAAATATCTTTAAACAAGTTTTCAAATAGTTGTGCAGTTCATCAGGAACACTGACTAAAAATTCATTTTATAAAAATCATCACATGTACATTAATTATTATTAATTGCTGAAAGTCTCTAATCAAGTTGAGTTCACAAAAAAAAATTAATCAACAATTTGATTTAAAATTTCAAATTCTTTTTAATGAAATTAGAGAATCCATTCTTTGTTATGAGCTGTTACTGCCAGATGGACCAACAATTTATAATATCAACTGTTGTGGAAACGATACTTTCTGTATATAACACTTTACGTACTGAACTTTTCTTGTCCCATCTTCCGCATATGCTTCAAAGTGAAAAATGTTTTACCCCTTATCTACGACATATTTGTTCTAAAGCGTGTTTTCAATATCAACATCATCTCTTCGTTTCGTACAAGCCGCCATTTTCCAAGAACAACTACTTTCATTTTCAATTTTTTGATAGGTCGTTCGTGTATCGTTTCGTACCGATATTTCAATGCATGTATCGTAAACCGTATCTTAGAAGAAAATATCGGTATGTATCGGTGTATCGGTATATCGTCCCACCCCTATTACATACATGTACTTACATTTTACGCAGTGTAACTGTTTTTTTTGGCGATGAGTTACTTTTCCTTTTGAAATGGTTCACAACCACTACCAGCTGACTTATTACTTTTCCTTGAGTTTCTCCAAGAATGATAGAGTTCATGCTGCTACAGTAATGTTGGTATGTAGGATTACTGTTGGTATGTAGGATTACTGTTGCTTTCATTATGTAACCCTCTTTGTTGTGAAAAAACATTTTCAATCACATCACTGTTGATTCTGTTAGGTATGATAGATCCCCCGCTCACTTTCAGTTTTTCTCTGCAGAACTCATCAAAACCAATCAACAATGATGCAATATCTTCCCTACATTGAAATGAAAGCAAGGATTTTTCTTTCTCTTTAATTTCATCATTACTTTTGTTTTCAGTTTCCCAACTTTGAAACCATGAGAGGACATCTCTATTCTGTTTTAGTCGAGCATCTTCATAGTATTTTAGTGGTCTACTGTCTCTAAAAATATTAACCAATACTGATGTGTTTTGTAGAAGTTTAATGGTGCCTTTTAATTCAGCAGACTTTGAGGCATCAGACAAGGACTTTTTTTTTATAACAAATCCTCATATGTAACATATCCTTATCCAAGACTTCCTCGGCCAAATGGTTCTTCATTTTAGACTCCGAGGTAAGGAAATAATGTTCATGTGCTAATTTTCGGTGAATTGGATTGGGGTTTTCAGACACATCATATAGTTAAATGCTTGCACCCAATGATCCCATAAAATGAGTGAAGATCTGTGAGGTGAGTCAATTTCTTTTTATGTGCAGATCTCAAACCACTTTTACAAGTTATAATCCATTATTATAGAGATTTTTGGTAATGGTGGTCTGAATATGTTTGTTACTAACATGGTTTTTAAAGTGTCAGTCTTCTGATCAAGTAGTAGCATTTTCATGAAATCTCGATTGGTCTATGCACCATTCATGCTAACATAACGAACTACAAAACCATACAATGCTAACATTTTCACAGCTTTCCAAAAATAATGTACAATTCAGATGCTGAGATTTGTTTTGTACGGAAGCCCAATAGTGCAAACGAAATTATTAAATAAAGAAAACGAAATTATTAAATAAAGAAAAACGAAATTATTAAATAAAGAAAAACGAAATTATTAAATAAAAAACAGACGAAATTATTAAATAAAGAAAACGAAATTATTAAATAAAGAAAAACGAAATTATTAAATAAAGAAAACGAAATTATTAAATAAAGAAAACGAAATTACTATAAAAAACTGAAACTAAAATACGGAATTTATAGATGTGCATGGTAAGGGCCTGAACACATGAATCATTCCATTCTATGACCTGATTTTGTTTCGACATCAAAACAAGTGTGATATTTGCATTTACACTCAGCTATTCCCGTATCGATAACATAACCAGTTGGAGTAGACAATCACAATACATGAATAAGGGAGAATTGTACCTTTGGTTATCCAATATGCTTAGATCTATGTTCTTACATTAACATGATTAATGTGAACTTTGACCAGTCTGATGAATTGGCCAGTAATTCGATGACAAAAGTTAAAGGCCTATTTACACGGTATGATTTGTAAGATGTGACTCGCCACATCTTACAAAAATCATACTGTGTAAATAGGAAAATCATAAGCCATATATGAAGTCAGATGGAATAGAAACATGCTCTATTCTGTCTGGCAAGTCAGATGGTTTCAACTAATCATGAGCAAGGTCAGAAAGGTTGATCTGAATTAGGTACAATTAACACGTGGATTTTTCCCGAACTTTTGCTCCAGATTAATTTTTAAGATAAATGTGATATATTACATGGCCAAATCTTGGGGGAATTTTTCATTCCATGTACTTGAATTGATAATGGCAGGAAAGTTAAACTGAACAAACCAGTTGTTTACAAATTATACTTAGAAGTAAATTTGTCTGAAAAATGAAATCATGTAGGTCTTTCGTAGCCAATTCATTTACTTATTGCATAATATGCACCATGTCCTAACCAAAGTCTTGCCCATGTTCTTCTGTGTTCAAATAGTACATAGCTGCTATCATTAGGAATAGGAAAGGTAGTATGTAACTGCCGTTATCTATTGTTAAATTGTAAACAATAAGAAATTTGGAGGGAAATATTAATGAACTACATATCTGACAAATCATACAATGTAAATGAAACACTGAAGTTAGATGTGAAATCACATCTTAAAAGTCAGACCGTGTAAATAGGCCTTAACGTTAACATTAGCTTTCTTAAACCCTCAGCTCAGAAGGTCTAATTATCAGCGTACACTGAATCTGGACATGAAACATCAAAGAGATTATGCTAATGAATTGCACAAATATTCCAGATATACATGTCTGTTAAGATTCCGTTGTTTACAACTGCTGAACTTTATAACATTTAGGAAATTCCCATGGCTATACATCATTTTCAATTATCGCACAGTACAAAAATGTTGTAAAATGATACGTTACCGATCGGATTTTGCGGTTTGTTTGACATTATTAAAAAAACTGTTTTTAAAGAGAGCAAGTCAAAAATTAAACAAGTCAAAGTGGTTACAATGAGTAGATTTTAATGATTGCTAACTTTATTAAAATCAAGCTAATTTCTTGGTCATTTTATCAAAGCATAATTAGAAGTGATGCAAATGACAAATTCTCAATCTGTATTTATAAGTCATAAGTGATAGTTGTGAACAAACAATGCACACACTTGCATAACAAATCCCACAAAGTATTCAAATCATTCTCTTTATTGTTTCAACAACCTAAGATTTATGGATACACAGATAGGGCGCTAGGTTTAGTTCGGGGGGAATTCAGCAATACGATGCGCAAGGCCTTGACCTTTCAGCGATTCATGAGCTCTTTTGGAATCCTTTCAGGATTCATGAGCTCTTTTGGAATGTCATTAATAAGCAGAAACAGCCATCCTCGCTCGCTACATCCAGGCTTAAAGGCTCAAACTTTGACGTTGTGGGGATGCGACACAGCATCAAATTTGAAAAGTTATGAATCATTCACTTCAAAAATGCGAATTATAGGCTGTGGGCACATAATATTTTTCTACGTTTGTCAATTTGACATTTATCTAAGTTTTTTTTTATTTTTCATTTCCCCCACACTTGTTTTAATGTTGAAACAAAATCAGGTCTATAGAATTACTAAATGATGCTTTATAACACGTGCGCTTTATGGAATAATTCATGGGTTCAGGCCCTTACCATGCACATCTATAAATTAATTCCGTATTTTAGTTTCATTTTTAGGTCACCTGAGTTACTCAGGTGACCTATTGCTATCTCTTTTCGTCCGGCGACGTGCGTCGTCCGTCGGTCGTAAACTTTTGAACATTTTCAGCTTCTTCTCTGGAACCAGTGAACCAATTTCAACTAATTTTGGCATGTAGCATCTATGGGTGAAGGAGAACAAAAATTGTGAAATTTGTGGCCCCTGCCCCCCAGAGGCCTGAGGGGTGGGGCCAAAACCATCAAAATTAATGCAATCTCTAAAAATCTTCTTCTTTACTACTGGACATCAAGCAGTCAAACTGTTGGCATGATTGTAATAAGCATTGAGCCCTCTACCAAAATTGTGAAATTCATGGCCCCAGGGTCTGGGGTTCTGGTGCTAGGGTGGGGCTATATAGATCATATAGTGAAAGTGCATTATTTCTTTGAAAATCTTCTTCTCTACTCCTGGGTATTATTGAAACAAATTAAATACATAGTTATGATAAGTAAGGGTGACTCTACCAAAATTGTGAAATTCATGGCCCAAGGGTCAGGGGTTCTGGTGCTAGGGCTGGGCTATATAGATCATATAGTGAAAGTGCATTATTTCTTTGAAAATCTTCTCTACTCCAGGGTATTATTTAAACAAATTAAATACATAGATATGATAAACAAGGATGCCTCTTCCAAAATTGTGAAATTCATGACCCCACGTTCAAGGGTTCTGGTGGTGGGGGGGGGGGCTTCTATTGATTATAAAGTGAAAAAGCAAAATTTCTTTGAAAATATTCTTTTCTGCTTCTGGTTAAAAAGCAAAGAAGCTAAGTGTATAGATATGATGAGCAGGAGTGCTTCTTCCAGAGAAGTGAATTTCATGACCCCTGGGTCAGATTTGCTGGTGTAAGGGTGGGACTCTTGATAATATAGTGAAAATGCATCAATTCTATTAAATATCCCTGTTTGTTCCTTAGTGTTAAGCAGATAAACAAAGTGATAAGTTATGATGAGCAAACTTATGGTCCCGCACAGGGTCAGAGGCTCTGGTGTTTCTCATTTGGGGAATGGGGGGGGGGGGGCTCTATTGATAATATAGTGAATCTTTAGTAAAAATGCATTATTTCTTTAAAAATCTTCTCTGCACTTGGGCATATCTGAGGCAAACAGAGTAAAAGTTTTTATAAGGAAGGGTATTTTTACCAGATTTTTGAACATCTGGACCATTTAGTCAAATGTTCTGGTCCTGGCCAGGGCTCTATTAATTTGTATTCTACTGAGAGGAGTTATTCCCCTTTGCCATTTACTTTTGATAATTAATCACTGTAAATAATGTACCTGAAAGGTAAATAGAATAAGAGAATTATGCAAGAATTTTTATTATACAATAGAAAAAGTACTTTCATAGTTGTAATGATCAGGTAGACTTGTAAGTGGTAGATAAATAAAAGTGATACAAAAATAACTTGTCTTATTATATGTTCATCAAAGACCAAGAGAGGCCAATGTAAGAGATTTCAACAAGAGATTAAAAATAATACAGAAGCATTGATAATTTCTTAATGTACTGTATAGTGATAAATGGGAAACAGGTTAGAACCTAATTTATGAACTGTTAATGAATATTAAGACTAATTATTTTGTTGATCCTGATCATCCTATTTTTCTTAAGCTTGCTTTTGGGCAACAAAGCTTCACCTTTCAGTTCATTTTATACTCTTTGCATCCTTTAAATTGTTGTATTATACTCAGGTGACCGTTAAGGCCCTTGGGCCTCTTGTTTAAATTTAATTTCGTTTTTCTTTATTTAATAATTTCGTTTGTTTTTTTTATTAAATAATTTCGTTTCCTTTATTTAATAATTTCGTTTTCTTTATTTAATAATTTCGTTAGTTTTTTATTTAATAATTTCGTTTTCTTTATTTAATAATTTCGTTTTCTTTATTTAATAATTTCGTTTTTTATTTAATAATTTCGTTTTCTTTATTTAATAATTTTGTTTGCACTATTGGGCTTCCGTAGTTTTGTGGGGAAATGAGCAAATGGAAAACGAAACCCACTGCTGCCTAAAAAAAAACTAACTGTAGCACCTGATTTGCCAACTGCACTTCATTATTTTTTGCATAGCAAAACTTTCATAATTTCCATCCACAAAACCAACAAGTTGAAAATGATCCCCTTTTTCTTAATTGCCAGGTCCTCTTGAATAGCCATTTCATCTATGATGAGGCCTCCTTCATGACCCTCTGTGGAGAGATTTTGGACAGATGCTTCATTCCTTATCCATTCTAAGGCATGCTTCTGGATACCAGCTTGTTGGGTAAGCTTGTTTTTTGTCCCCCGCTTTCACTGAAAGTGGGGGATATTAATTTGGGTCTGTCTGTCCGTCCGTCCGTCTGTATTTCTGTCTGTCTGTAACACTTTTGTTTCCCCGCGATATCTCGTGCACCCTTTGAGCTTTCGCAATGAAATTTGCATAGCAACTCCCTATGGCCTAAAAAGAACCCTATTGATTTTGAGGTCAAAAGGTCAAGGTCATAAATTCTGTCTGTTTTAACACTTTCGTTTCCGCGCGATATTTCGAGAATCCTTTGATCTATTGCAATGAAATTTTACATAACTCCCTGTGGCCTAAGGAAGACCCCTATTGATTTTGGGGTCAAAAGAAAGTTCAAGGTCGTAAATTTACACAATCCTTCTGTGTGTAGCACTTTCGTTTCCAGGCGATATCTCAATAAGCTTTTGAGCTTTTGCAATGAAATCTTATACCATAACTCCCTAGGGCCTCTCTCACCCCTCTCAAAGTGTCCCGCCCCGTTTTTTTCCCCCGCTTTCACTGAAAGTGGGGGATATTAATTTGGGTCTGTCTGTCCGTCCGTCTATATTTCTGTCTGTAACGCTTTCGTTTCCGCGCGATACCTCGGGAACCCTTTGAGCTTTCGCAATGAAATTTTGCACAGCATCTTCCTATGGCCTAAGGAAGATCCCTATTGATTTTGAGGTCAAAAGGTCAAAGTTCAAGGTCGTAAATTTACACAATCCTTCTGTGTGTAACACTTTCGTTTCCGCGCGATATCTCGAGAATTCTTCGAGCTTTTGCAATGAAATTTTACATAACAACTTCCTGTGGCCTAAGGAAGACCCCTATTGATTTTGAGGTCAAAAGGTCAAAGTTCAAGGTTGTAAATTCATACATTCCGTATGTGTGTAACAATTTCGTTTCCGGGCGGTATCTCAAGAAGCGTTGCAATGAAATTTTATACCATAACTCCATAGGGCCTCTCTCGCCCCTCTCAAAGTGTCCCGCCCCGTTTTTTTTTTTTTTTTTTTTTTTTTTTTGATTATTTATTGTATTAAAAGTCGCTTGGCACTATTTTTAGCACAGGGGCATGTGGAGAGTTATTACGTATAGTACAGGTTGACGGCGGACTTTATATTCTTATTACATCTTTTAGAACTGTTTAGTAAAGGCTAAATTAGACACCATGTATTGATTAAAATTTTGACAATATCGAACGTGAATATAAACATTATATGTGACCTACTGTTTGCATTTAATTTGCTGTAGAATAATGCCTCCGTGGTCTAGGGGTATGATGCTGGCTTAGCAAGGGAGCGACCCGGGTTAAAATCCCGGTCGATCCTTTTTTTTGGAATTTTTTTTATTTGTGGATTTACTAAATGATAGTATTCAGCATGTGAAATGAAAAGGTTATGACGTCTGGCTTGTACAAACTCATAAAATCATTATCACAGTGTGATAAATATTCTATATAAAAAGAACCTTCTATACACATATTAAAGAATAAGCAATCAAATCTTTATATCCATATTGGCATTTTTTATTTGCTTCAATATACATGTATACATTTAATTATTCTACAAATCCAGGGGGGGGGGGTCCGACCTCACCCCCCCCCCCCCGAAATGCGCATGCTCGTCTTTTTCCCAAAGCGGGGGACACAAATTCTCTGAATTAGCTTGTTAAGGTCTTCCGTTTTCACGGAAGACCTTATAGTGATTCTACTGTTTCTTATTATTATTAAGGTCTTCCGTTTCAGACGGAAGACCTTATAGTGATTCTACTGTTTCTTCTTTATTATTATTTTTTTTCCCCTTTTCTTTTCGGGGCGATTTCTCAGAGATGTCTGGACGGATTTTCTTGAAATTTTCAGGGATGATAGAAAATAAAAATACGCCTGGGCGTTTTTTTCATTTTTTCAAAATTCACTTCCGGTCGTCAGATATGTCCGATTTCCGTTTTTTTCAAAAATATTTTGTCCCAGTCATATCTCAGAAACGGTAAGAGATTAAGACACCAAACTTACATGGTTAATAGATCTTGAGGAGTAGGCAAAACCATTTGGGTTAAGAGCGTCAGCCGTCACTTCCGCTCGTCACAGGAAGTGATCAAAGAGGTCGAAATTTTAAACTTTTTTTTTTTGATTTTTTTCTTTCATCACATTGTTGCATCTTATTTGTAGATTCGAAATATGTTGGTCCCACCGGAAACAAAAACGTCAACTTCCGGCTATAAGCGAAATACTGCATAATTTGAGTATTTTACTTTCCCATAAATATTTTTTATAGATAACGTATATGAACTGATTTTTGAATATGTTATCAAAACTGCAAATGTCTAGAGTAACGTCAAATATCTTTGTAAAATTCACTTCCGGTCGCGCGTATAAATGTCCGCAAAATGAGAACTTGTCCGAGTGATATCTCAGAAACTGTAAGACATTTAGACACCAAACTTATAGGAGTATTAGACCTTGAGGAGTAGACAAAACCATTTGGGTTAAGAGCGTCAGCCGTCACTTCCGGTCGTCACAGGAAGTGATCAAACAAATCAAAAATTTCAACTTTTCTCTTTTGGAATAAGACTTGCATCATGTAATTGTATCTTTTTCACAGTTACGATATGTGTTGGTCCCACCGGAAACAAAAACGACAACTTCCGGTTATAAGAGAAAAACTACATAAAAGGGTTTTTGAATTTTCCCCAACATATCGCTTATAGATAGAGTTCTTTAAATGAATTTTATATATGTTATTGAGACTGCAGATGTCTATAGTGACTGAAAATATCTTAGTAAAATTCACTTCCGGTCGCGTGTTTTCTTGTCCTCAAAATGAAAAGTTATTTCAGCGAGATCTCGGAAACGGCATGAAAGTAAGACACCAAACTTATAGGAGTATTAAACGTTGGTGAGAAGGCAAAACACATAGGTTTAAAAGCGTCAGCCGTCACTTCCGGTCATCACAGGAAGTGATCGAAGAAATCGAAAATTTTCTTTTTAAAATTAAAACTTTCATCACTTTATTGCTTCCCTTTCGCTGTTTTGAAATATGTTAGATTCCTACGGAAACAAAAACTTCAAACTTCCGGTTTTAAGAGATAAACGACGTTATTTCGTGGTTCAACTTTCGCATAAATATTACTTATAGATAAGTATTTGAAATGTTTTTTTTTTACATATACTGCAAAAGTCAAGAGAAAATTCAGAGATTTTTATTCAGTTCACTTCCGGTCGTGTGTTTTCCTGTCCTCAAAATTAGAATTTGTTCTCACAACTGTTCGGCAACAGTAAAAGACTGAAGTCTAAAACTTTCAGGACTTATACTCAGTCATCAGTTCATTTGCATTGTGTAAAAATCGTGTGTCGTCAATACCTCCGGTCGTGACAGGAAACGAAGCAAAAAAGTATTTTTTAAATTATTTTGTTTCTACATCAGTTTTAGGCTAATACCGATGTTGGAAAAGACATGTTGATGCAAACAGGAAGTAGTATAACGGAAGACCTTCTCATTACTAGTAATGAGTTTCTAGTATTCTTAATATTATTGTATAGACGAAATTTTGTAAAGAACTTTGTCCGCTCCATTTCTCCAGAACAGCTTAAGATATGAAAGTTAACTCTGTCAAATATCATAGATAATGACGTGTAGATGTCACCATGAACATTTTTTCCGTCGTCAATACTTCCGGTCGTCACAGAAAGTGGATTTAAAAGTCGATTTTTTCAATTTCTTCGTCTTTCTAACTTCTTTTTTCTATAATATTCACAGGGTATGTAAAGGCCCCTCTTTGAAGATTTTACGTATTGCCAGTTTCTTGATTTGATTAAGAAGGAATTAAATATCTTTAAATATCTTAGAATTTCTGAAAACGTAGGACCAACGTTTCTTAAACACTACAAAATATTGATTTTTTTTTTGTCGTATATATAGTTTACGGGGACTGCTCCGGGCTCATTCTCTTAGGATGAAGTGTAGAGGTAACACTTCTCTGGTGACTGAGATAGGCCAGAAAAATCTTCCTGTTGCCATGGAAACAAGTTTATATTAAATAAAAATGGTTGAATATGATATATATCATGTGTGCGCATTTTATTCACCCCTCTTTTATTTTGTCAACTGTAGAAGACATTGTCATCTTTACAGACCCCCCCCCCCCCCTTCTCTTTTATTGTAATGAATGCAAATGTCGCTTTTATGTTTTGGATTATAAATAAAATGACCTTGACCTTCATATCACAAGCAACTCTTCTTGAAGTTTTCAAAGTGATAAGGCTTAATTCTTTCTACAAAATAATGGTAATTTACATGTTTATGTTCAAGACCCCCCCCCCCCCCCCACTCGAAGCAGCCAGGTGGAATAGGTAGATATAAAATATACAACTTATAAGGAACTTCTTAAGAGTGTCATTAATAAAATTCAGTTCCCCTGATGTGATTTGATATTTTGCTACCATTCATTCTTCTTCTGATTCATCTTAAGAATTTATAATTATTTTATTTAGAATTAATTTATCTTTAGAAAGTAGCGATTGTCAGCTGCATTCCTTAGCATTTTATTGTATATCTATTACTTGCATATTAATAATTTCATTAAATAATATATATATATATATAAGTATTAGAACTTCATTTCCGTTGTTTTTATTAAATTCGTAAATCCTTGGATCCGCTCCTGCAGGTGCGCGAAAGCCTCATCACTACTGTAAACAAATTATTCATCACGCCGAAAATGTTCATGATTCCGCTAAACTAAGAAAGTTTACACATAGTTAATCATCTCATAAACAAACATCACCCTATCCAATACAGAAATGCTCGAACTGAAGGGGAAAATTCAGGAATTGTTTTGCGTCAGCCATGTTTTGACGTGAACCTTACACGCCATTCTCTTATTAGGGTCTTCCGTCTTCAGCGGAAGACCCTTCTATTATTCTTATGTTTCTTTTTCACTTTTATTATTAGGGTCTTCCGTCTTCAGATTTATTTCAAATTTTCAGGGTTGATGGGTCCTTATCTGAAGTTAATTCCGGCATTTCCGTTTTTGATAAATCACTTCCGGTCGGAAGTTATCGCCCTTTAATTGAAATTTTAGTGACCATTTTGTCTACACAAAAACGCAAAAACGACAAAAGCTAGAGTGCTGAAATTTTCAGTGATAATAGAGGACATGTTCTAGTTGTGCACCTCAGTTTTCAAATTTTCTGGAAGTGCCTAGTATGGAAGCTCGGTAGGGGTCGAAATTTAGGACATGAATCAGGAGTGAATTTTTGAGAAATTTTTTAACATATCTTCAAAACTATGAATATTTTCTGAAAACATGTTGAATAGAAAATGTGTAAAATTACTGAATCTTTTATATGACATCAAGAGAAAAGGGCTGACTCATCACATTAGGGGCCAAGAAGGGCCAAAAGTCTTAAAACTATAACTCTTTAACGATCAATATTTTGTTATACATTACTAAAGCAAAAATGTTTATCTAAACAAACTACAACTATATATTATGATATTTATCTCATATGTTACATAATTAGGGGCCATAAGGGGCCAAAATGCTAAATCTTTGACGCTTTATATCTTGAAAGTGGGAAATATTTTGATAAGCAATATTGAACAAAAGATGTTTAAAATAATGTGCCAAACAATATGCAACCTTTCATTTTTTGCTAAACGTCCCCATTAAGGCGTTGAAGGGCAGGCACTTAAATACTTCTTTTGCAAATATCTCAGAAACGAAAAAGAATTTCTGACTAGTTGTTGAACAAAAAGTGTTCAAAATTATGAGAGCTTTAAAGTGATATGAAGAAATGGGGGCTGACCCCTCAAAATAGGGGCTGAGAGGGGCCGAAAGTCTTTGAACAAAAACTCTTTAACGATCAATATTTTGTAATGCATTACTGAAGCAAAAATGTTTATCTCAACAATGTACAACTATATATTATGATATTCACATCATATGTTACATAATGAGGGGCCATAAGGGGCCAGAATGCTTAATCTTCGACGCTTTATATCTCCAAAGTGGGAAATAATTTGATAAGCAATATTGAACAAAAGATGTTCAAAATAATGTTCTAAACAATATGCAACCTTTTAATTTTTGCTAAACGTCCCCATTAAGGAGTTGATGGGCCGGCCCCTAAATATATCCTACGCATACATCTCAGAAACGAAAAAGAATTTTTGAATAATTGTTGAACAAAAAAAGTTCAAAATCATGAGAGCTTTAAGGTGATATCAAGGAAAAGGGTCTGACCCCTTAAATTAGGGGCTGAGTGGGACCGAAAGAATACAATCAATAACTCTTTAATGATCAATATTTTGTAATATATTATTGAACCGAAATAGTTCATCTTCACACTCTGTTTAAATAACATGATGTTGATATCATATGTTACGCAATAAGGGGTCTTTAGGGGCCTGATTGCACAGTCTTTGTATATATCTCGAAAAGGAAGAATATTTTGATAAACAGTATTGAAGAAAAGACGTTCAAAATAATATTCTGAACAATATGCACTCTTTCATTTTTTGCTAGACGTACCCATTTAGGACTTGAAGGGCCGGCTCTAAATATTTCTTTTGCATATATCCCGAAAAACAAAAAGAATTTCTGAATAGTTCTTAAACAAAAAGTGTTCAAAATCATGAGAGCTTTAAGATGATATCAAGAAAAAGGGGCTGACCTCTCACATTAGGGGCCAAGGAGGGCCGAAAGTCTTTAATCTATAACCCTTTAATGATCAATATTTTGTTAAACATTACTAAAGCAAACTTGTTCGTCTTAACAATTTATTTATATCATTATATTTGAACGAAAATCTCAGTCAAATTCTTATCTTATCAAAAATCGGACGGAAGACCCACTCGTTGCTCGCAACGAGATCGCATCTAGTTATTATTATTATTATTATTATTATTATTATTTTTGACCAAATTTTGTGCAGGCGTTTTCTCGAAAACAATTCTGTGGTTTTTCGTGAAACTTTCAGGAAAAATTAGTCATTGTATGAACTTGTTTCATCACAAGGAGAATTTGGAAAATTCCATTTTGGTTCCAAGTTACGGGCAATTTCCTGATTTTAAATTGAAATTTTGTCCGCGAATGTTCTCAAGAATGACTAAAGATATGACCTGGAGACTTATTGGAGAGCATAGAACGTGACTTTTAAATTTGTGGAATCACATTTTCGTTCGTCGTCGGCACTTCCGGTCGTTTACGGAAGTGATCAAAGAAATAAAATTTCAACTTTCTTTTTTTAAATCAATACTTACATCACATTATTGCATCTCTTTTGTAGTTTCGAAATATGTTGGTCCCACCGGAAACAAAAACGTCAACTTCCGGTTATAAGAGAAAAACTACATAATTTTAGTATTTTTCTTTCCCATTAATATCCTTTGTAGATAAAGTATTTGAAATGAATTTTAAATATGTTATTCAAACTGCATAAATCTAGAGTAACGTCAAATATCTTTGTAAAATTCACTTCCGGTCGCGTGTTTTCCTGTCCTCAAAATGAGAAGTTCTCTGAGCAAGATCTCGGAAACGGTGAGAGATTAAGACACCAAACTTATATGAGCAACAGACCTTAAGATGTAGGCAAAACCATTTGGGTTCAGAGCGTCAGCCGTCACTTCCGGTCGTCACAGGAAGTGATCAAAGAAATCGAAAATTTTAACTTTTCTTTTTTTAATTAAAAATTGCATCACTTTATTGCATCTTTTTCGCAGATTCGAAAGATGTTGGTCTCACCGGAAACAAAAGCGACAACTTCCGGTTATAAGAGAAAACTACATAATTTGAGTATTTTACTTTTCCATCAATATTTTTTCTAGAAAAAATTTTTGAAATGAATTTTAAATATGTTATTCAGACTGCAAATGTCTAGAGTAATCGTAAATATCTTTCAAAAATTCACTTCCGGTCGCATGTTTTCCTGTCCTCAAAATGTGAAGTCTGAGCGAGATCTCAAAACCAGGTAAAAGATTAAAACACCAAACTTTTATGAGTAATAGACCTTGAAGAGTAGGCAAAACCATCTGGGTTAAACGCGTCAGTTGTCACTTCCGCTTGTCACAGTAAGTGATCAAAGAAATCTAAAAAAAAAATTAACTTTTCTTTTTTAAATTAATGCTTGCATCATTTATTGCATCTCTTTCGCTTTTTTGAAATATGTTAGATTCCACCGGAAACAAAACCGTCAACTTCCGGTTTTAGGAGATAAACTACTTTGCTTTGATATTTAACTTTCTCATAAATATTGTTCATCGATAAAGTACTTGAAATGACTTTATGTATGTTGTATATATTGCAAATGTCTAGAGAAAAGTCAAAGATTTTTTTATAAAATTCACTTCCGGTCTCGTGTTTACCTGTCCTCAAAATTAGAATTTGATCCCACAATATTGCTCGGCAACAGTAAACGACTGAAGTCTAAAACTTTCAGGACTGATGGTCAGTCATCAGTTATATGAATCGTGAGAAAATCTTGTATCGCCGTTACTTCCGGTCGTGACCGGAAGTGATGTAAAAAATGAATGGTTAATGTTAGCAAGTTGGATTTTCACGCTGACGACCAGGGTTAAATTTCCAGAGTGTCTGAATTTCTTTTATCTCTTTTTCAGCTTGAATTTTCTTTTTTTATTTTCAGAATCGGACGGAAGACCTCTCATTGCTCGCAATGAGTTTCTAGTTTATTATTATTATTATTTCTTGTATTAAAAGTCGCTTGGCACTATTTTTAGCACAGGGCATGTGGAGCGTTATTACGTATAATACAGGTTGTTGGCGGACTTTATATTCTTAATACATCTATTAGAACTGTTTAGTAAAGGCTAAATTAGACACCATGTATTGTGTAAAATTTTGACAATATCGAAGGTGAATATAAACATTATATGTGACCTTATATTTGCATTTAATTTGTTATATAATCAAGTGCCTCCGTGGTCTAGGGGTATGACTCTCGCTTAGCATGTGAGAGGTAACGGGTTCAAATCCCAGACGATCCTTTTTTTTTTTGATTTACTAAATGATAGTATTCAGCATGTGAAATGAAAAAGTTATGACGTCCGGCTTGTACAAACTCATAAAATCATTATTACTGTGTGATCAATATTCTATATAAAAAGAATCATCTATACACATATTAAAGAATAAGCAATCAAATCTTTATATCCATATTGGTATTTTTTTATTTGCTTTAATATACATGTATACATTTAATAATTCTACAAATCCAGGGGGGGGGGGTCGGACACCCCCCCCCCCGAACTGCGCATGCTCTTCTTTTTTCCCTAAGTGGGGGACACAAATTCTCTGAATTAGCTTGTATATATCTTGATGGGAGGCACAAGAATCCACTGTTCCACATATCAACATAGGATTTTGGTGACCGACAATACAATGTAAGACAAAGTCTTATTATTTCAGGTTTCCACCTTCATGCTTGTGGTGTTGATTTTAGATTAACACTCTGTGATAACAGAAATGTCTTTGCCTTTTCTGGGCTATTGGGTAAAACTCTATTCAAAATAGTTCTCATGTCATCTCTTTCATCTAGCTCCACTGTGTCTGTATCATTATCGGCATTAATTTCTTTACCAGAGGCATTATTCATCTGTGTTTCCCTGAATTAATTTTCTGCACCTCTCACAGTGGGGCACCTTGGATAAGAATGTTACACACTGCTGACATGACTTAATTCTATAGAAAACAGAGCCTGAATTCTCATCATTAGAAAATGACCTATATTCTTTTTGATATTAAAATTTGTGTCAAGTGTGGTTAAATCTTTAATTTGTTTTTCAGGAATTCCAGGATACAGTCGTAAAGTTTTCAAGACATCAAATGTATTACGAACACTCCTCACTTAAAGAAAAATTCTGAGATATATGAAGCCTTCCAATATCGATAATTTTTCCACATAGGTTAATTTCGTAACTCTTGTCCCAAGAAAAAGTAATTTCACTTAATAAACGGTTCCCATTGATGCAGTGTCCATTGACATATCCTATTGTAATTTCTTTTTCAGTTTCTTTAATTTTAAAAACATCATCTCCACCATGATTTTGAATGTCGAAAAATGTGTCAATTGTTTCTCTTCTAAGTTTCTTGATATTGATTTAAATGAAATTACTTTGTATAAAACTGTTGTTTTTGTCCAATTAAACTTGTTTCTGACTTTTTTTTTAGATGTGTTTGGATAAAGCCTTTCAATTATACCACCTATGTGGTTCGAAGAAAATTTACTTTCAAGCTTGTGGTGAATTTCAGAAAGTTGGATCTCTCCATTTATATTTGGTTCCACATTTTCAGTCATCCTAAGAGACAGTAATTGTACATATATATTATAATTTTAAATGCATACACTGTACAGTTATGGTAGAAGAAGATGTAAAGATGTTTTTAAAAAAATCAAAAAAACTGCATCGGCTCCCTTGATATATATTATTTTGCCTGCTGTGGAAAATCTTAGAGCCTAATCCTATATGTCACATTAAGATTAACTAACATGTCTGTCTGCAGTTGATTTTTATGGTTTGAAGTTAAAGGACCCTCAATATTTTTTTGGACTCTGAGGAAATAATATGAAGATGTAAATATGGAGCTTATCTATTTAATTTTCAACATATGATACCTGCCATACATTTACCCCCCCCCCCCCCCCAACTGTTTCTCACTTCAATTGGAGAAGTATATGCAAAGAAAGTGTTCCCTTAATTCATCTAGGTCAAAATGAAATGTTCAGATTGCTTTAATTGATTACAAATCGAGTAATAAACATAAGATATTAATTTATTTTATATCTAAGAGCAGATCACTCTTACTGCTTACAACTATATACCATGGAATAAGACTTCTTTAATGTGCAATGTATGGAGGAATCCAAGCAATGATATATAGGTAAAACTTGCATTCACTGAAGGATGTTCTATACTTTTTTTGATTTTCAAATATAAATTTCATTAAAGCAAAATTTTAAATTTAAAATTGTTTCATAAGTTAAATTAAAAATATTATTGAAATATTTTTTTTTATTCACTGCCTTTTGTAAGTATACATGTACAAGGACACTGTAAAAAATTCACAGGTAGTAATAATATCACTATCATTAAAAAAATATGATTACATTTCATTATTTACAAATCTTGTTTCATAGACTTCACAAATTTTGAATTTCAGTTTTTCTTTTTTTATATTCAATCTATTGTGTACTCATTCCTTTAACATCAACCATGCACGGATGCATACACGGATGCGGGACCATTGATGACTAGTCATTTTTTTTCGTGTGAATTTTTTACAGTGTCCTTTTCAGATTTGATTCAATTACAGAATTGAATATATATAGGAGACAAATTAATTATTTGGTTAAAAGTAAATTTGGCTTCCATGGCACCTTTTTATCATTTCATGGTGCTTCTCAAGTACATCTAATGTACTAATTTTGCATTTTGATACTCATGGAAATGAACAACCAATAATTTATTTATATACTATATAAACCACATACCGTTCACGGTAGCTCAGTCGGTAGAACGCTCGCTCCGTGATCGGGAGGTCGTGAGTTCGAATCTCAGCCGCGACTGACCTAAGTCGATCAAAAAATGGGTAGTAACTGTTCCTTCGCAATGCGCTCGGCAACTTTGAAGTGAAAGTTGCGGGTCCTTCGTATGAGACCTTAAAAACCGAGGTCCGTTGTCACGGCAGGCGTTGGCACGATAAAGATCCTTCACTGCTCAATGGCCCCGAGTGCCGAGTAAAAGTCAAAATTTGAAGCCCTTCACTGGTATATGGTGACGTCTCTATATGAGTGAAAAATTCTCGAATGGGACGAAAAACAACATACAAGTACAATCAATATAAACCACATATAAATGTTATAAATAACATAGGCGTTGGAACCAAATTGAAAGTGTAAGTGTGTGTGTGTGTGTGTGTGTGTGGAGGGGGGCGGCTAAACCAACAAAAAACGTTTGGGGGCTAACTCCATTTTTCAGTGCCTATATTATGTCTATCTCAGTTTGCAAAAAAGGTGGGGGTGGGCTAAATTATAAAATGTGTATTCTTCAGTTTAGATTATTTATTAACTAGTATACATGTAGTTCACTTATATAGGTACTTCTGATAAAAACAGGTGAGTCCTAAGGCCCATGATTTTCGTCTACACACATTCAGTGTATGAATATAAATAATTCAATATTTTTTATTACTGAATAATTTACTGTGTTATAGATAACTTGATCTCTTTAATTTTGGCATATACAACACGTTTTTGGCTTGGAAAGTATTTCCATCATTCATTTCAACCTACCATCGGGGTTTGATCTGCTACGAAAGTCGTCGACATTGTGGACGTTTTTAGCAATTTTTATTAGTTTGAATATTGGCGCTTTCAATACAACGATTCTCTGCCCTTGCGTCGTATCCATGCAATCAACCGCCAGGCGTCGCGGTTTTGTAAACTTCCGTTCTTCGCAGCTCGATTTCAAGAAACGGAATGCCAAATCGTTTTCTATTGATTGCACGCGTGTTGACGACTGACATGAACATTTAGAAAAATCATCACTGTAGGGAAGAAAACCGTGACAACGAATTAAATTAATGCTTAAGAGTCCAGAAATAGGTGCTGAAGTGGGTGGGGGTATTTTTCCCACGACAAAAGCTTTAGTCCCGTGTAGAGTTTATGTATATAGGTGTGGTACTTTTTTAACTTGATTTTTCTTGCCTGAAAGTGTCAGAATCTCTACTGAAGCAACTTTTAAAGTGTAATTTTTAAAATTTATTTTACATTTAACAATCCGGAAGACAAACCACTATGAATCCTCCTACACTTTTAGTCTGATTTATCAATTAACAATAGTTACTTTCATTCATATGTCGACTCGATATATCCCAGTGAGCTTGAAATAAAAGATACCAGATTCTGACACATCTGTTTCATACTTAGATATTTTACTAGAAAAAGACGTTAATGGTAACCTAACAACAAAGCTTTATGATAAACGTGATGACTTCAACTTTTCAATCGTCAATTCCCTTACTTATGTAGCAATATACCCTTAACACTTGCATATGGGGTTTATATCTCTCAGTTGATTCGATACGCAATAGCATGCTCTACGTATGAACAATTTCTAAAACGAGGCAAGCTATTGAAAAACAAGTTGATGAAACAAGGATATCAACAGTCTCGTTTAAAGTAATCTTTTCGCAGCACATACAACCAATCATTGAGTCAAATGCTGACTGACGTTTTTCATACTTATTGTTAGGCCATTATTTATACACTGAACTGTCTACGGATTTTTTTCTTTTTTTCCCCCGATTATGACAAGGAGCACACGGCAGGGGATGCTCACTCCTCAATGGCACCTGATTCCACCTCTAAATTTTTAGGTCCGTGTTTGCTTTACTCCAAATTTGTATCGTTTCATTGGATTTTTGAGATTGAGTACTGTTTTTATTATCTTCATATTTCAATTCAATATTAGTTGGCACACAAGTAGACTACACTAAGATACATAATTTTGTATATCTGTTTTTGATTTTGATGAACAGTGTTGTCATGGTTACTAAAAATAAAAAAAAAATTCTGTAAAATTCTTTCAAAATGCTACTCCTCCTACAGTTTTAGTCTGATTTCAATATTACTTGGCACACAAGTAGACTACACTAAGATATATAATTCTGTATATTAGTTTTTGATGAAAGATGTTGCCATAAAAAATTCTGTAAAATTCTTTCAAAAGGCTACTCCTCCTACAGCTTAAGTCTGATTGCAATAAATCTTGCTATAATAAGAGACTTAACCAAAGATTATTATTTTATTTATTGCTGTTGCAACGCTTCCAGTCCACATTCTCTTATTTTGTTATAAGTAAAAACCAGTAGAGCTACAGTCTCGTGAGAGACTTCTGGTTCATTAGTGCATGAGAAATGTCAGTGGGTCCCAGCACAGAATGTAGTTTGGTTAGGTTTGCAATGGAATTTTCAAAAACGCCAAGCTCTCGGCACTTTGAAGTGAAAGTTTCGGGTCCTTCGGATGAGACCTTAAAAATCGAGGCCCCGTGTCACGGTAGGCGTTGGCACGATAAGGAACTCTCACTGCTCAACGGCCCTGAGTGCCGAGTAAAGGTCTAGATTTGATACCATTCACCGGTATATGGTGACGTCTCTATATGAGTGAAAAATTCTCGAACGGGACGTAAAAACAACATACAATCAATCAATACAAAGTGTCAAACTTTCTATTCAAAGTCATGGTAATTAGGGACTATTGACGTTGCTGCTTACGAATTTTCGTGGTTTGGGCCTAGGATTTGGCTTGTGCCGCCTCCTGCTTTATTTTCTAAAACAATAAAAAAAAAGTGCTTGTCTGAAAATGTTGTAGGGACCTTAGTTGTTCCGAAATGGATTTTAGCTCCCTTTTGGCCCATCTTTCAAACTTGTAAGAATATTTCCGGTAGCGTCGTATTCAGAAATTGTATCACAGTGAAAGGTAGATACAGAAAAGGGGTAGTTTGCAATAATCCCCTTAGGTTTGATATGGTTGCCTTCAGATTTAATCTTTAAAAGCTTTTTATTTGACAGACATCGGGATACGAGAAAAAGTAAAAGCTGTAGTAGCCGGAAGCGGAGCTGGAAGTGAATTCATGCTTGACTGACCTAGAAGATAAAATGTCGGACTACCTTCTTCAATGAAAAAGTTTCAATACATGGCCGTAGGAACCAGGGGGCACGGGGGGGGGGGCGTGCCCCCCCCCCCCCCCCGATAATTTTGCCGATACATAGATTACCATAGAAAACATAGATAGGCTTGTGCCCCCTCAATAAAAACATCTGACGAGTTTTTTTTTTTTTTTTTTTTTTTTTTTTTTTTGCTTGTCAAGAAATTTTTGGTAGATGAGAGTCCCCCTCAACTGAAAATGTATGGCTGTGCCCCCCCCCCCAAACTGAAATTGCTTCCTACGGGCCTGCAATACCATCAAAACGTACCACGGAAGTTTTTTTTTTTTTTTTTTTTTTTTTTTTAAAAGGAAGAATTTTATCGAAAAAGAAGGCTTTGCACCCTTACCAAACTGTTATGCTTGCTGCAAGTCTGCTGCAAGTTTGCAGCAAACAAAATTGTTCGCAGGAAGAAAATTTTCTTGTTCGCAAATGATTGCCGCTACCTGCGATCTTGCGGCAAACATTGCAGCAACTGCTGCAAGCTTGCAGCAAATTTGCAGGAACTCAACATGTTTGCAGGAACATTGCAAGAAACATAAACGCCAATCTGTTGTTCGCAGCAAGTTTGCAGGAAACATTCAACAAGTTGAATGTTTGCAGGAAGTTCGCAAGAACAGTAAACAAGTCAAATCAGCCAATGAAATGCAGACTGTACTGAGGTCAATACAGAATTCGCCATTTTGAAATGTTTGAATTGAAGTTGTAGATGTTTCAGTATTTTGTTAGGAATATATACCATTCTGAATGGTTACAAAAGCATAATTCTGGATGTAGGAGTACATTGGCATACAAACATCTAATTGGTAAGATCTGATTTTGTTTTATTTTAATATGAAACAATTATCTCTTGAAAAACTGGTGTACTTGCTAAATCTAAATCTAATTATGAATTTCAATCTTTATTTTAATATCACATTTGTATGTTTCTTTAATGTATTAAAGGTTCAAAACCAATTTTTATAAATGTTTATACGTTTTCAAATAAATTGGTATTAACTGTAAAATTTTAATTTGTATGTACATAGAGTTATGTGCAAGGGTTCTTAATTTTTTCTGTACATGTATATTACATCTGTACATGTATATTACATTTTAATTAAGAATAGTATGGGAACCTTGTCTAGGAACAAAAAGAAAGACTGTGAAAAATTCAAAGACTTGCATCATTTCAGACACTTATGGTGGATTTTCTCTATAATTAACAGATTAAGGTCAGGACAAAGGCTTTCTGCGAACTTGCTGCTTGTACGCAGGAATGTGCTGAAAACAATAAATATATTGCTTGCTGCAAATTAGCAGCAATGTTTGCTGCAAGCTTGCAGCAATGTTTGCTGCAAGCTTGCAGCAAGGTCTCCATATTTGGAAAACCCAATGTTTGCTGCAAGTCTGCAGCAAACCTCATTTGCATGGTAAAATGTTTGCTGCAAGCTTGCTGCATACCTGCCGCAAACTTACTGCAAACACAGAAGCTTTGTTATAGGCCATCAGGGTTTCTTTAGCTTCATTGCCGCAAGCTTGCAGCAATGTCTGCAGCAGGTTTGCGGCAATGTTTGCTGCAGACTTGCAGCAAATGTTTGCAGGAAGGCAATATTTTTGGTAAGGGTGAGTGTTTTCCAGCCCAACCTGTTCATATCGCTTTGTACATTACTCATTTGCTGGACACAGGTTCTTCGTCTCTAGATAGAATGTTCTATCGTTAAAATGGTAAATGCCCTACGGACCCGGTTTAACGATAGAACGCCTTCCGTGTATTGGCAATGTAACAAAGCAAACATGGGCGATAACTCTAAATGTATTTATTATGAAAAATACAGAGTTCTGAATGTCAACATGGCATATAAATTTGAAGCGAGTAAAAAAAAACGTGGAGAAAAAGTGTTGAATTCTTTCATTATGTGGATTAAATTTTTAGGTGAGAGGTATCCACAACGTCAGAAAGGTTTGTTATGATTAATTTGTTGGTTATTTTCAATGCAATTTCATTTATTTTCTCCAAAATCGTTTCGGAGCGATTCAGCAATTTTCTGCTACATTGCGGGTATATGGGAGGCATTCTAACTGTGTGAGGGCCTGTCCCGAGACACAGTTAGATTATTCTAACTACTTCGTCTCATGTGATTATATATAATCATGTAATTTATTCCATAAAGTGGGCTCACGAGTTACACTGTTTTGCGGACCCAACTATTAATTCTTATATCAAGTGTTTACAAGAGGCATCTAAACGCGTCGCCACCACTACAGTCACCAGAAAAGATCCCGTCTCGGCTGAGATTTTAATTCGTTTGTGTGATTTGTATGCGAGTTCCAACCACGTGCTGATTGTCGGAGATTTAACCATGAGTCAAGAAGTGTGAGTTTTGCAGCTTCTTTTTGAGATGTGACGAATTAAGTAATTTAAAAAGTTGTGGCGATAAAGTTTTTGAAAGCTATTTCTGTATTTACATTAATAAGAGTAAAACGGATCAATACATAAAAGGAAACGAGGTGTTGGTCGCAAAAGGATCTACAAGTGCATGTCTAGTCGATATGATTAAAAGGTAGATTACGTTAGCAGGCATTAGCTTGATTTCAACTGATTTTTTTTTATTTAAGCCTGTTTCTTAGGTCGCACGGTGTTTCAGTTACACGGCTGCAAGAGAAAACATTATTTCTACGCTAAATGAAGTCATTTCTGTATTGAATCTTGGTTTACATTCACTCAGATCAGGTGGCGCTACTGCTGCCGTAGCTTCCAGCGTCGATGAAAGATGCATAAAAAGGCATGGTCGATGGAAGTGCGAACCTAGCAAAGATAGGTACATAGTAGATAAGTTTGAAAATCGTATTGCTGCATCGAAGAAATTAGATTGTAGTCTTTATTTTTTTTTCGTTTTTACTCTTTTTTTCTTTTTTCATATATGCATTTTACTTCGCACACTAACTCTGGTAATTTTCTATGATATCCTTCCTGGGCTGGTCGGCAAAAATATTTGCGTGTTCCTTTGGGAGAAAAGAGAAGACGGAGAACGCGCAGCACCTCTTAGAGTGTATTCGATTAAGCGACATGTGTAACTGGAGTAGTAAATAAAATAGGACATGTTTGACACGAGCGGCTAACCCGTGTTACGCGAGTATACTCCTCAGTTTACCTGGCTCCGGGATTATGAAACTGTCTTAAGTCAGACTTAACTCCATAAATTTGCACTTAAAATTTAAGATTGGTCTTAAAGTGGATCACAAAAAAATGACTTAGAATTAAGATTGGAATTTTGTCTTAAATTTTAAACACTGCTAACTGGCAGTCTAAGTTTTAAGAGTGATCTTAAGTTCTTTCGAAATGGACGCGGTTCTTGGTTTTATGAGACTTGTTCAAGAGGGAAATGTTGATACTGTCCGTTGAATACGGCGTCTCCCTCGCCCAGGCTTTTCAGGGATCGGTTAAATCCACTGGACCTCCGAACAGATGACAAGTTGTTCGAGAGATATCATTTTCGCCGCCCTTTAATAATGTTTATTTACATGTACGACACCATTCAAGACAGAATAACCCATCCTACTAAGAGATCGTTGGCCCTTCCAGCAATGATTCAGCTGCTGGTTTTCCTCTGGTTTGTGGCTACGGGGGCCTTCCATCAACTTGTGGGGGATGCCATTAACATCTGAAACCTCTTGCCAGGCCTTGGTTTTTTCTACTACAGTCTTGCCTGTCCCCCCCCCCCCCCCCCCAGTTTTCAAAACGAAAAGTTGCTCTTGCTTTTGAACTTCCTCTACGAGGACAATTTCATCTTTAGGAGACCAGATATTTTTTCTGGCCCGTTTACAAGTTGACGTGGTTTCTTCTTCCGTCATCACTCACCGTATACAACGGGTAACGCGGGGGAGTCGCTAAAAAGTGTGGGGGAGTCGTTTTCAACGTATGGGGGAGTGCATTTTTCACCGCTTCGGAGGCAGGAGAAAGGTAGGTCACGCCTTTTTTCGTCATTTGTAGCATGTATTTACAAAAATTGTATATCGCACGGAAGACAGCGATAGTAATGCTTTCTTTTGGTCATTAGTCCGGCTCTCAAATATGTCTAGTATTCTCAAACACTTCGAAACTATTGCACAGATTTCAAATTCACGGTGATTGAGTGGTCAAAACATGAATGTTTTGCACACGCTACGACTTGCAATGTGGTTTAGATAGCTAAAACAGCGAAATAAAACTTTTATCTCTTACCTGCAGCAATCAAAACTTTTCAAACCCTTAGAAAAATAAGTAATTGGGACATTTTCTCTTCAGATAGTAATTGTTACGCAGGGGGGAGTCGTTTCTGGGAAAACAGAACGTATTGGGGAGTCGCAAAAGAAAATAAAATGAACTCTTTCGGTATCTTACCCATACAAAATTAATAAAATCTAGTATAAAGCATAAAAAAATTCACAAAACAAAGATACCCACTACATGTACCAACTCAGCCCGGGGATGAATTTCGACCCCTGCGGAACCTGTCTCTGACAAGTGTAAGAATATACCCAGTATATACTCGCCTTTAAGTCGATTTTTTGGAGTTGAATATTGGTTCGAAACTCTTTGCGCGACTTATATGCCAGTCATAGAAACATCGGTATTTTTCAGGAAGAGAAAGTGTAATTTTATAGCAACTCCAACTATAATCATTAATAAAGATTACAACTTAATGGCAAGATTATTAAATACAGGTTAAGTAAGGTTACCTTGTGCATAATAAATTGCTAACAGATTTTATAGATACTATAATAAATATTTAAATAGTTGATAAAAGATCAAGTTTCGATGTCAAATCCAAATATACATTGAAACGCAAGCTAAATACAATAAAATATTGATCTGAAATGGGAACAGAGTCTGTCAAAAAATGGTACATGTATCGACTTATGGACGGGTCAAATGGCAATCTCCTCCAAAATAATATAATAATAATTAAAAGGAAAAAAATTTTCTCCAAATATTTCGTAGATGTAAGGGTTCTTTTTAATCCGTAGATATTTATTTCATGAGTAACTGTCTAGTTTTTTTTATGGTTTTATGTTGTGATCAAGCAATTGGATTGCGTGATAATTTGAAAAGACGCTCGATCAAAACCACGTCCACTTCTCTCTTTTTCTAACTCCCGCTCCGCAAATGATTTTTTTAACCACGCCTATCGATGAACCAATAGCTTTATAAAGAAATCGATCTTTTTTAATTATTTGTAGTTTTATCTCAAAGAAATTTGAAATGTAAATATTTGTTAATCAATACTTTATTCATTCTAATTTGCAGCTATGACAAGAAAGAAATCAGCACTCTGGCTTAATCAGCCAAAAAGAAAAACAAAAAACAGCATAATACAGTGTCATGTCATTGGAGCACAAACATATTACTTCCTCCTCAAAAATTAAATGTTCCGAGAACCCTTACTCCTAACAGGTTGACAAGAGGCTCCCCCTCTCCCTTAAGAAGAACTCCAAAGCGGCAAAGGATTTTAAGCCCAGTTGTATTACAGTACCAAGATATTCCTACAAAAAATTCAAGCTGTCAAACAGATATATCGGAAAACTATTGTAACAACATTTCAAGCGACCTGTTCACACAGGCAATCCTTAAAGTGTCGACTGAAGACAAAAATAAAGCAAATGATATTTTAAAATTCCTGGAACTATTGAAAGAAGATAGATATCCTTTAGATAATATAGCATTTCTGTTGTTTTTAGAAACAGTCCGGTTTTTCAGTTGCGAATTTTCGAGCGAAATGTCTTACAGATCAGAAACAAAGAGATTCTGGAAAACAAGGTACAAACTTTTTCACTCCAAATTTTTATATTTCATGGGAGGTCCAAAAAATGCTGGACATATTAAAGATGGGGTTGCCAAAAAAGGTTATGTTTCAACTGAATCAGCACAGATCAACTTTATCGTCCCTAGCATAAGAGTTCTTTCTGATTTCAATATAAGTGACATTGATCTCAGTGGTCCACTTCAACCTGGAGTGTTATATCCAATTCTTGATGCTCTTCAGACACAAGAAGAAAATGAATACATGATGTGTGCAGACGCCAAAAAGGTAACGGCAGGCGTGGATTTAGTTGGAGGGGATGTCGACATGTTTGGCTATGAGGACGGAACATCTTTAGATGTGAAAAAGAAGGCTCTAGAAGAAGAAACTCAAAAAATGGTGGAAATGAAAGGTTCATTTTCATCTTATATCTGCTCTATGCCTCTTGAAAGTTTACCGAGTGAAGAAAAAAGTACAACAACGCAAAAACTTATCGATTCTATTAAATCCATCAGCATACGCATTAAGGATGGACGAGATTTGCAGTTTAAGCAGGAGTTTGGTCTTAAAAAATTTAAATCAATGGGGGGCGAGAAATGGAGGGATTCAAAGTACGTGTATGTTATTAGTAGTCTGCAAGCCTCCCTTTTTCAGCTGAGAGAATTCACTTCAAATGCACTTTGTGTGATTAAAGAGATGGGGAAAGTTGTGTCAGCAGTGCATCCATGCATTTCACTATATCCAGAAAGAGATAAAATTGATCTTTCATTTCAGGAAAACATTCTTAGTTTGCTTGATATAAATGGATCTGAGGATGTAGTAGAAGCACGATTTGTGAAACAAAGGTCGGAAATCTGAGCTGCACTTCGAAAGTCTGCATATGTTACAGGTAGTACACTCTGTGATGCTATTGGAATGAGAGGACTTAAAAAACAGAGAGAACATTTTGATAGGATTTTTGAGGGAAAGGAACAAGAAGTCCAACCTGATGTCGCAGAAAAACTGAAGTATGGTTCAGAAAACGAGAAGCATGCTATGGCAACACTTGTTGGATATTTCCTACCAGTATATTTTCCAGATTGCCATTTTGTAGAAGAGGGCTGTTACTTTCAATCAGGTCAACATTCTGCGACACTTATCGAAGTTTCACCTGATGGGAGTATAAGAAAAGTTGAAACCTCTCCAGATGGAACCCCTGTTTCGATTGGCAAAGCGGTTGCAGCTATTGAAATTAAGTGTCCTTTCCCATCGGAAAATCAAATGCCTGTTCATTATTCAATTCCTGTGTACTATGTTTGCCAGTGTTTGGCAGAAATGGTAGTGTTAGAGACAGACACATTGATATACGTTTCTTACTCAAAACGAAGTACTACGTTTTTTAAATTGAAGTTTGATACGGAATTGTGGTATGAGGTATTGACAGAAATTACAAGTATATACGATAAGCTACATCCCGTACAACCAAGAAAATTAAGACCAGCTGTACCAATACTGAAGACAAAATTCCAGAATTTTATAAAGAACAATGTCACATTCTTGTGCGAGTTCCCATCACTAGAACTGGAAGGGAGTGGGCAATTTCGTTCGTGCAAAGATGTCCCATTCCGATTTTTCTATCAGAAGTTAGCACGGGGTGAGCTACTTACAGTTGAGGAGGCAATTTCAATTTCTGAAAATGCATTAAAAGTTCTAGACAATGGCTATAACCTCCTTCGCAAGAGGGCAACAGAAGTAATGGTTTGGGTGTTAACCAATAAGGATAGAAACTCAAAACTGGAAATTCCTTGTTCGCTTCCTATTGCCTACGGGTTAAAAGACTACAAGTTAACCAATCAAGCGTTCAGAAATGCCACAGAACACGTCCTTAAAGAATGTAGAAAGCGGGGAATACGTGTCCTTTCATTTGCAACAGACGGACAATGGATTCGGAATATGGTGCGCGATGGAAACAAGAAGCCACTGACAATTTATGAACTTCAGAAAGACATTTGGGATACTGTACAGAGATTAACAAAACCGGAACTTGTGCGTAAATTGTCTATGCTGAATAAAATTACAGGGAGTTTAGATGAAATTCTCTCTGCTCTCCATGTTCAGAATATTGTTAAGAACTTAGACCAGAAAAACAGTGGTGCTGTTCTGTATATTTCGAGCAAAGATATAGCGTTTGAAAAGATCACCACTTCCTCTAACGAAAGGGTTTGGTTGCCTTCGAAGTCACAGATGAAAAAAGGTGCAGACAATCAGGAAACAAGTACGCATTCCTTAGAGACAATAAATACAGAGTGGCTTCCAGATAGTATTGTTTCAACACTTCAGGAACGAGAAGATTGTGATATCCAGGCTGTTCTAGAATCTGTTGACAAAGAAACTATTACAAACAATGAAAAAGTAACCAGTCGTAATACCTTTGCAGATAGAGTTTCCTATGAAGAAACACCTGCTGAATCATCCCTTGATATAATAGACACCTCTGAGGTTTGTCAAAAGGAAGAATTTTCAGAGAAGATTACTACTAGGAGGACTCATATTGCTAATGATGATTTCATTCTGAGTACAGTTTTACATTTTCTGAAGTCTGAGGAGAAAACCAGAAAACGATGGAACAGTTTAGAAATGATGGACCTAGGGACAACATTAAAGTCAAAAACTTCTATTGCAGATCTCACTCATAATGAAATCAACGTGATATACAAAGGTCTAACATCACTTTTGCCAAAAACACTTCCGGAAATGAAAGCTTCGTGGAAAAAAGAGAAAAAATTGGAAATTCTTGGAGCACTGCTAGGAATACATGAGATTAATCATGAACAATTCCATCGTAAATCCAAACGAAAGACTGTAAAACCACTACATCAGCTTGCTATTCAAGTTATACAGTCCAAAAAGTACCCTAAGTTGGCTTTATCTACCGCATATGCTTCATATTTGTTTCCATCAATGTTTGAACAGTGGCAAAATGACTCTCCTATTGGTATGAATGTTAAGGTAGAAGGTTTCGAAAATGATATTCCCTTCTGGTTTTCTTATCCAGAGATAAATGGAAGTTCAGGGGAAATCCTGTGCAAGAGTCTAGATTGCTCCCATGACTTGACGCATCTCAGAGTGCTTACATGCACAGACGGCTTTGGCAGTGTAACAAGTGGGGGCTGGAAGGCTTGCGCCAGATCTAATGGAACCGCCCTAAAGGTACCACTTGTTGAGGACATTATTGATAAACAGAGTGTCCCTAATGCTAGGACGCATTTTTCTAGCGAAGTGGAAACATGGCTACTAGAGAACAATTTTGAAGAAGCAGGAAAACTGACAAAATTAATTAGAAAATGGTATGAGGCAAGCGACTCACCAGGCATTTCATCCAGAGACAGAGTTCAACACCTGATAAATATGCGGAAATTCTTGCTTGGAGATACTGACTTTGGAAAATTTCCTCCTAAAAGGCGTTATATAAATCGCATACCAATCGTAACATTTCAAGGAATGTGTATTGACATAGACACAAAAATACAGATGTATGGAATAACCGGTTCGTACAATATTAGAAGCGTTGGTTCCCTTGCTGCAGAGACCACCGTTGGTGTGTTGCAATCTTTAAGCCCCGTCAGTCAGGTATCAATAAAGGCCAGAGATGTTCCAGCTCTTATGCACACATTAGTGGATGTTATGACATGCAAAATAAATACAGATAGGTATGAAATGATGCTCTGATTTATATCTAAAATACGTGAAAAAAAATATTATATTTTAAAATACGTGATGAAAAAGAATCGAAAGAAATATTGTAATTTAAAAAAAAATACTTAAACAGGGGCTTTTACATGCGAACATCTAAATCTAGTGGTGTATACCCAGTTCATGAAGGTGATGTTTCAAGAATGGATCTGTCAGCCGACCAGTGCTCTTTACCAGTCTGTTATATTTCGTCAAACATCATTCCTAAGTAATTATTTCAAATTGCATTGTACTTCACTAATGTTTCGAAATGCACTTTATGAAATATTAAGAGCTCTCATTCTATCTTTTATATTATACATTTATAGTACATTTTAGTATGTAGAGTACATTCTAAGCAATTAAAAATTACATTTAACATTTTTCTTTTCTAAGACACAATACTTAAATTAAAATTAAGTTATGTGTATTTTTTGTAGAGACCACATTTTTGACAAAACAGAAAGGCAAAAGGTTGTTCGAAAAATAAAATTTGGAAGCATCTCAAATCCAAGTGAACCATCGAGGGGAGCGTTGCCCGTTCGGCAGTACCATAGAAAAGACGAATCAAAAATATTGCCGACGAGACGATTGGGAATATCCGTTGATTTCTAAAAGTAACAAGAGGCCCATGGACCACAACGCTCACCTGAGTAAATTTGGTCCTGCTGTTCTTCACCAGATTTCCCCTCTTTTAATACTTATTAGGTCCCACCCTACCCCAGGGGGTCATAATTTGAATAATCTAGAATCTACACTACCTAAGGAAGCTTCCATATAAATTTCAGATTTTCTGACCAATTGGTTCTTGAGAAGAAGATTTTTAAAGATTTTTTAAAATATATTTCAATGTAAAACTTTTATTTCATATTGTGGTCCCACCCAACCCCTGGAGGCCATGATTTGAACAATTTATAAACTACACTACCTCAGGTCCTTCCACATTTGTTTCAGCTTTTCTGACCCATGGTTCTTGAGAAGAACATTTTTTAAATGACTCCACCCTATTTTTGTCTCGATTATCTTCCCTTGGAAGGGGGCCTGGCCCTTCGTTTTAGCAATTTAAAATCTCCTTCACTCAAGAATGACTTTTATCAACTTAGGTTAAAATTGGCCAAGTAGTTCTTGAGAAGAAGTTTAAAATATGAAAAACTTACAGACGGACGGACGAACAGACGACGGACAACGGGTGATCAGGAAACCTCACGTGAACTTTCAGCTCAGGTGAGCTAAAAACAAATGTGATTTTCTGGTAAAATCTTAATCGAAATGCTGAAAACTACAAACATACAAAAACTTTCTTAAAATGAAATTCTTTAATCTGCTAAAAGCAACAAGAAAGTTAACAAAATAAGAAAACGTAATATAATGTTGTATAACTAACTTGTATAACTACATGTAATATAATGTAGTGTAAATGCTGCCTTGCATGACAAAATAAAGATGCTTCCTGTTATTATCAACTCTGTTTCTAAACGTCTACATTAGTTCAGTACCAGACTTGCACATTTTACTGTGTTTCAGCATAGTTTTCCTATTCTGGAATGTTTTTTCGCATTTTCCACAAGGAATGGTGATGGAACTATGTTTGTATTTCATATGTTCCTGCAAGTATCTCTTTTCTAGAAATTTTTTCCCACAAATTTCACAAGTTTCCATTGCCTCTCTTAATGTTTTGCAGCAGGTTTTCTCGTGATTCTTCAGTTGTCGAAAAAATCCACCACACTTTTTACAACCCGTTTTCTCTTCCTGGTGGGTCCCAATATGTCTTCGTAGATGATATGCATTTTTAAATCTCTTATCACATTTAGTACACAAGAATCCTTCATTGAAATGTTTAAATTTTTTGTGATCGCTCAAAGCCCCAGTACTAGAATATGATTTACCGCATATTTCACAGATGTATTTCTCTTTTTCGGAAGCATGAACTTTTGCATGACGAAGTAACAGATAACGAAACTCAAACTCTTTGTCGCATTGATTACAAATAAATTTTTTTTTCTGATCTGTATGAGACCCTAAATGCCTTTTAGGGTCCCTTTTGACTTGTACTTCTTGCCACATATTCCACATTCGAACAAAGATGTTGTAACTTCTACTGTTATATCCTGAATATCCATCTACAAAATAAAGAAAACAAGAATTAACCAATACAATATTGTATACATGTAATGAAATATCTCTATTTTAAGAGGTTTTTTTTCAAATGAAAGTAATAAGACCCGCGTGTTTTTTTTAATCTAAGTAAATCAAATTGGTCGAAAAATTTCATTAATTTTTTTTGAATGCCATAATTTGGATTTAAAGGCATCCGTCGAAAAGCTTTGAAATGGTATAGTGTAGTAGTTTCAGTAATATTAAGTTGCATTCAGCAAAATCCTAGGAGTCACAGTGTATGATCGAGGCCGTATTAAATTTCGAAATAAGTTAGGGACATATCAAATGGTTTAGATTTAAAGACATATTCGACTACAATTTATTTAAAATTTTAAAATGTGAATCCAAGGACCTTCTGACAATGTTTCTAGTGGTTACAAATTAACTTTATTACATGTTGACTTGTACATGAAAATATTTTAGCATATTAGGTACACGATTTCATTTCATTTCTGCATACTGCTTATAAATACTAATCTTTATATAACTATGATAAAATAAAAAATCAAAACAGGTAAAGTAAGAAAGCATAAGGTAAATGTAACGACAAAAGTCAAGTTTCCTGTATGGTTCTTTATTTAAACTAAATATCAAATTGGCAATGAGCTACAAAAAAAAAAAATACATGCATACATTACCAATAAAACACAAAAACACGAATAAAAGAAGATTTAATCAGTATGTTAATTCAAATTTAATCGAACAACAAACCCCCAAAATATGACGACGCCACACCCAGTCACTCATAACAGTGTCACTGCGTGTGTGGTCTCTACATTTAAATAAACACAATACCGGTACTTATTATCTAAACGTTAAAAAGATATAACATTTAGTGTAATTCATAAGATTAACAAAACACTCTTACCATAACACGGATCACTCTCGAACACGTAAGGACCAGGGGCGTCAGCACAGCGAATGTTATTATATATACTTGTCAAACCAGTTTAAATCTTAGAGATTTACTCAGCAAATAATGATTTTATAAATTCAGTTCACTGCACTGAAAATTAATTGAAAATAGAAAAAAAAATAGATAAATAGTCAAATAGTATTTTTATAAAGTTTTTACTAATATAATCTCTAAATAGAATTAAATACCTGGCGCAAGGACAGAATCTCTATAAATAGAATATAAGGTTAACAAAGTATGGTGCGCGTTTCGCGTTTTTTTAACCGTTACATAAACAAAATGCCGAAATTTAAAATGAAATAGATTCTTTTGCGACTCCCCAATACGTTCTGTTTTCCCAGAAACGACTCCCCCCTGCGTAACAATTACTATCTGAAGAGAAAATGTCCCAATTACTTATTTTTCTAAGGGTTTGAAAAGTTTTGATTGTTGCAGGTAAGAGATAAAAATTTTATTTCGCTGTTTTAGCTATCTAAACCACATTGCAAGTCGTAGCGTGTGCAAAACATTCATGTTTTGACCACTCAATCGCCGTGAATTTGAAATCTGTGCAATAGTTTCGAAGTGTTTGAGAATACTAGACATATTTGAGAGCCGGACTAATGACCAAAAGAAAGCATAACTATCGCTGTCTTCCGTGCGATATACAATTTTTGTAAATACATGCTACAAATGACGAAAAAAGGCGTGACCTACCTTTCTCCTGCCTCCGAAGCGGTGAAAAATGCACTCCCCCATACGTTGAAAACGACTCCCCCACACTTTTTAGCGACTCCCCCGCGTTACCCGTTGTATACGGTGTCACTGCAGTTGTTAATTTAAGCAGACGATAACATTTCCTAACTTCACGCAATGAAGAGTTCCTCGTAGTCGCGGATTTAAGTTTCGTGTGAAATGGTGTGGGGTGTCTTTTTTAAACATGGCAAAGATGTATCTTTTTTCATAACAAGACGATATACAATGTATTTGTTTATTTCGGACTACATCAATGGCTTTTTTACCTTCGGACTGAAGAGTTCCTCGTCACTATGACAAATAAAATTCTAGGCTAAGTTTTTAGCTAAAGTCAAATCTTAGCTAAGATCGTTTTGTGATCCACTTAAGTTAGTGATCTTAGCTAAGTCTAAATCTTAGATTTAAATAAAAATTCTGACTAAAATTTAAGGGAGTCGACTGGGATTTTATTGTGTGAAAACTATTATAGAGAAACTCTTTAATTTTATACCATACGTACCTTACATTGACTTCAATATATTTGCCTAGTTTAGTGAAAATCTTCCGTCTGGTTATTTTTGAGGGACCATCTCAAAATACGAGTACATTTACTATAGGATTGTATAGGAAAATACCATTTTTTCGCTCTTCGGAGCAAATTATACAAATGCTACTATAGACTCTTTGCTTAAATTATTTTATTTGATGGGTAATACTATAATGTACATTTTATGCAAGAAACACAAAATTCTACTGCCTGGTTTCCAGAGGGGACATCTCAAAATTTATGATATTTTCCTGTTTTTATGGAGTGCAACAGAACATGACAGATACCACAGATTTCCATAAAAATAATAAAAATGATTGTTAGATTCTCAATTTCCTATGTTTAATATTTCAAGAGCATCTATTCTATACTTTTATATTATGACATAATTAATGACCCCGCTTTAAGAACCTCGGTTATTCATAACGTCAAAAACACCTATTACGACGTCTATCTTCCCATCATTTGAAAAGTCGTTTAAAAAATCAGTTATTTAAAAACGTAATTAGATTTTTTAATCTGAGATCTCCTAAATTTGTTAATTTTTATAAATTATGTGAAAATATTTGCTTTAAAAGAGTAAACACGCTTTATTTTACTATGCTGCGCGAAGTATTGCGCAATGAAATCCCCAGTCGGCCCCCTTAAGGCAGTTTCATGATCCCGGAGCCTGGAGTAACAGGTGAGAAAAATGGCCGGAGTGAAGACGCAATGCAAGTGTGAAAATTGTTTTTGCATAAGTATGTCAGTGTTTGTATTAGAAATATACAACGTCCATGAAAAAAATCTACAACAACAACATTATTTTGACATTCTTTTTTTTCTTATTTAGTTTTCAGATCAACTCTTCTCTTTGGTTCTTTCTTCTTTAACAATTTCGTGACCAACTTCTCGTACAATTTCAGAAACGTTTCCTTGCTTAAACGAAAGTGTTTTCTAAAATCAATATCAGTTAATTGTGGAACTGTACCTTCGTAGAAATTTTCAACTGTTGGTACATTTTCTCTAACGATGGCTTGACTGGATAAAAACTGTATCACAACGTTGTCAATATCTTTATCAAACTTGTGCTCATTTACTTCGGTAAGTTCATAAGCGATAAATGCTGTAAAAAGCGATTTTCCGAGGTTGAAACACTATACAACACGAGATGTTTTATTTTGATTTCTAGAGTTCACCCGGTAAGTATGCGCATACTGAACACTAGTGTGACACGGGTTGTCTTAATCGAATACACTCTTATTTAAATGGACAACAAAGGTTTTTTTTAAACATTACAATACCCGTGAACACGTGTCTTTGGCCAGAGAATCCACCTGAAAATTGTATTCACCGATAGTACAGACGCAAATCGCCTTACAGTACGACTTTGAGAAACCTAGAATGCCTTCCCTGTGTGACATGGAGACCTCAGTAGGTGTTGGTACGAAAAAGATCCCTCGCTGCTCAATGGCCCTAAATGCCGAGTATAGGTATACAGCCCTCCACCGGCAAGTGATGGCGTCTCCATATGAGTGAAAAATTCGAGAGAGGGACGTTAAATAACAAAAAAAAAATTACACGTGGAGAAGCTTTGTTTGGAAAATTCAAGCCTGGGAAAGCAGATGCAAACTTTGGTGTGCTAGATACTAAGTATCTGTTTTTGCAGTATTTTTCCATATAGCAGTCAATAGATCACCGGGAATATTTACCGATTTGATGAAGGAAATTGCAACAGCACTGCAAAACACCTCTGCATGTTTATCTTTTGATGAAAAAAAAATTAAACAAGGTTTGACAGACAAAAGGGGCGATGTTGAACTACTTGGTTTTGTAAAAGGAAAGTCATTGCACCAGAGACAAAATGAAAGATGTAACGGACTAGACAGAATAAAGTAATTGCTAGGCATAATTACAACTAGACCAGATGAAGATTGATTGTATGTTTTACGTCCCATTCGAGAATTTTTCACTTACGTAGAGATGTCATCATATACCAATGAAGGGCTTCAAATTTAGACCTTCACTCGGAACTTAGGACCAATGAGCAGTGAAGGATCTTTATCGTTCCAACACTTGCCGTGAAACGGGACCTCAGTTTTTAAGGTCTCATCCGAAAGACCCGCAAATTTCACTTCAAAGTGCCAAGCGCTCGGCAAACTGCTCAGAAATCTTATTACCATCGTCTAAATATGCTCAAATTTCTAAAAAAAAAAAAAAAAAAAAAAAACAACAAACAAACAAACAAACAAAAAAACAAAACAAAACAAAAAAAAAAAACAAAAACAAACAAACAAAATCAAAAAGAACTACGCAAAATAAAAAAAAGTCATCCAAAGATCTGGTGCAGACTGGAAGCAAGGACATTTTGTGTATGTCATCAGTGCCATTAAATTAAATGCATTATTTTTGGAAATGATGTTTTCCTAACAAGTTACAAAGAAGTCATGGAGGAGAGTTGCTATTATGTGTCAGTGATTAAAGGATCCCAAGGCCAGTGTATCCCAGGGAAATATGTTCAGTTAAACACTCATAAAAATTGTGAGGCCCTATCCGCGACAGAATCTACAGAGACTAGTCTTGTTAAGCAGAGTTTAACCTTAGAAAGGAGGTGGTTTCTAGATATATTGTGAAAATGGGTTTAGACGCACAAAGAAGATACGTGAAGTAAAATTACTGCGTCAACAGTATTTGAAAATTTTATCTGGGAAAAGGGTACCAAAATACGTTTTAAACGTTGCTTTCGCCAGGTACTACTGTATTTGACTTCGAAAGTAGGTAGAGTGGGGAAAATGCCATTTATCTGGCAACTTTACAGGTGACTGGCCTAAACTATCAAGACGTTTAGTTCTACCACCCAGATTACTGTTGTTCTAAACTGGAAGTTAGCTGCATATATTCTTCAGATGTCAAACAAGATGTGTTTGTGAAACACTGATGCCCCTGTATGGCAACTTATAGCGAATGTTAAACTCTCTCAAATGCGAATCAAATATGTTGGTACCCTAAGTAAGGTCTTGTTCAGATGGATTTTAGCCTACCTGTGAAAATATGAAAGCCCTAGCAGCAACCATTGAAAAGATATGGAAAAGGATTAAGTTTTCAAAAGTAAGTCAAACATCAAGGTCAAGGTAAGAATCAATGGTGCCCAAGGAAAGGCCTTCTCACAAGAAATACACATGTGAAATATGAAAGCCCTAGCACCAACCATTCAAGAGTTCTGGCCAAGGTTAAAGTTTTCCAAAAGTAGGTCGAACTCCAAGATCAAGGTCAATGGGCTACAATTGTTGGTATCTAAAAGAAGTTCCTGTCACAAGGAATGCATATGTGAAAAATAAAAGCCCTAGCGTCAATCATTCAAAAGTTACCGCCAAGGTTAAAGTTTTCCAAAAGTGGGTCAAACGTCAAGGTCAAAGGGATCAATTTTGTTTGTATCCAAAGGAAGGTCTTGTCATAAGGATTACTCATGTGAAGTATGAAAGCCCTCACATTAACCGTTCAAAAGTTATGGCCAAGGTTAAAGTTTTTCAAAAGAAGGTCAAACTCCTAGGTTAAGGTCAAAGGCTCAAAGTATTTGTATCCAAAGAAAGGTCTTGACTCATGATTTACACATGTGAAGTATGAAAGCCCAAGCACCAACTGTTCAAAAGTTATGGCCAAGGTTAAAGTTGGGTAAAATTTTGTAAAACTGGGTCAAACTCCAAGGTCAAAACGTCAAATATGATGGTAACAAAAGGTCTTATCACAAGGAATACACGAGAAATATTAAAGCCATAGCTCCAACCAATCAAAAATTATGAGCAATGTTAAAGTTTTTGCGGACAGACGGACAGACGGACGGACAGGGCAAAAACTATACACCCCGAATCTTCGATGCGGGGACATAAAAATTGGCAAAAGTGGAATGAAGGATTTGACAAATAAACCATGGCTGGTTGTAGCAGGGACCAGAAAACCCCACTAACTACAGTAATGGTAGAAGTGATCTGATTTCAGTTCCGATGGCTATTTCATACTTCCACTCAGATGTAGGACAACTCCTCTTAGATAGAGATGTCATAGCAGCAACAAAAAAGAAAATACTTCTGATGATAATGTTTTTGTTTTCAAAAGGACATTCACGTACAGAACATCAAAGTCAGCTATCTATAATTTAGTTAACAAAGACTCTTCAAAGGTGAGAGATCATGACAAGTTGCCACAGATGCTCTTATTTCAAGTCAGGAGACCGTTTCCATGTATAAATATGAGGCAAGTCACAAAAATATTAAGACTTTAAATAAAGATTCTTACAAATCTCAATTAGATAGATTTTTGGAAATCAAGTTAAGCCTTTATTTTTGTACTAAATTTGTCTAGGGAATGTTCCATCTACCTGATCAATACATAGGGCTCACGGCGGGTGTGAAAGGTCAACAGGGGATGCTTACTCTTCCTAGCCACCTGATCCCACTTCTGGAATTTCCGGGGGTTCGTGTTTCTTGCCTTATTCACAAATTTGTATTGTTTGTAGATCACTGTTCGTGATCTTCACTCTACTGGTGGGCATTCTGTTCCCCGAGGATATTTGTCGCTCGGTATATACTATGAATAATAAAAAGTAAACGATTTTATACTGGCTGACACAGTATAGAAAGGTGTCAGTCTGTAGAGCCTATAAGAGACAGGCTCTGACAAAATGGTTGGTGCACCTCGGATTCTCCTTCAAGACATAAACAGTTTATCATATATACAGTCAGCGGATATCCAGTTTTGTATAAAATAAAACTATTATCCTTCTGTCTTTAATAATTCAGAAGTGAAAAGGAATTAGATAGATTACACGATCGGTATGTACTGGTCCCAGCTGACAAAGTTGGTAACAACATAGTCTTTGCTTGTAAGGCTCATTATTTGAGTTGTGTTTTGGAGGAACTAGGATTTAATTCTATTGGTGGAAATCCAACTAACACCCATACCTCCCTTTCTAAGGAGGAAATTCTTCAAAATCATATGTCCGTTTTAGATAATTTTAATATTCCCAATAATCAAACTGAATTTGAATTACCATACCTTTACTGAATTCCTAAACTTCATAAAAATCCTTACAAACAAAGATACATAGCGGGTTCCAGTAAATGTTCTATCAAGTCTCTTTATTTACTCCTCACTAAAATATTTATTGTAATGAAAGAAAAACTTCAGGAGTACTGTTCAACGGTATATTCGAGAAGTGGTGTAAATCAGATGTGGATACTTAAAAACTCCAAAGAACTTTGGAAAAAATGAAATCACAAAAATTTACTAAAATCAATAGCATCAAAACGTACGACTTTTCAACACTTTATACAACCATTCCCCACGATAAATTGAAGTCCAGGCTTTTTGACATCATAGATGTCTGCTTTTTCAATAAAAATGGAACTCGTAAATATACTTACTTTGTCATTTACAAAATTATTTTGTTAAAAAGCACTCTGATTGTACACACAATTAAGCACTCTGAAGTTGATATTAAAAAGATGCTAGAGTTTCTGATTGACAATATCTATGTAGTTTTTAGAGATCAGGTTTTTCAACAAATTGTTAGAATCCCCATGGATACCAAATGCGGTCCCTTATTAGCAGACCTATTTTTGAATTCATATGAAGCAGAATTTATTCAAAAACTTCTACATGAGAAGAAAACACTTGCTGTGGCCTTCAACTCAACATTTCGATATATCGACGACGTATTATCAATTACCAATAGTTACTTTCTTTAAGGTTTTACCAAAGGTCAGCATGTCCAAAAAATTATTTTTACAATAGCTCCAAACTATGCGGTTTATAAAGTTAAAACTTTTACAGTTTATAAATATATCATTGATTAAAAGATAGAAAGTATCACTTGATAACAAATACTGAAAAAATATATTTATCGAGAAAAATTCTTTTAAAAAAATGCATATATTTTTAAAAAATACACCTAATTAATTCCGTACTTTTAGTGAAAGCCATCATTGCTGAAACAATTTATGTTTGTCAACGAAGGGCAAGTTGGACTTCGATAGCCTCTGGAAAGTTGTTTTCCCTATTTATTTTGTCCAAATGTTAAGATTTGAAACCGAAAGTACATTGCAAATGGCGGATTTTATAGGGGTCTCGTCTTTATACATGTCATGCTTTCAATAACAGCCTTTTAGAGACCATCCAACTTGCCCTTCGTTGATAAACATATATTATATCTGCAATGATGGTTTTCACTGAAAGTACAGAATTAAGCAGCTGCATTTTTTTTTAAAATATGCATTTTTTTGAATTTTTTTCTCAAAAAATACTTTTTTTTAAATATTTGTTTTCAAGTGATACTTTCTATCTGTCAATCAATGATATATTTATAAACTGTAAAAGTTTTAACTTTATACCTCAAATAGTTTTGGAGCTATTGCAAACAAAATTTTTTGGACATCTTGACCTTTGGCAAAACCTTCATATGTCGACTCGATATATCCAAGTGTGCTTGAAATAAAAGATACCACAGATTCTGACACACCTGTTTCATATTAAGATGTTTTACTCGAAAAAGACATTAATGGTAACCTAATAACAAAGCTTTATGACTTCAACTTTTCAATCGTCAACTCCCCTTACTTATGTAGCAATATACCCTTAACACCTGCATATGGGGTTTATGTCTCTCAGTTGATTCGATACGCAACAGCATGCTCTACGTATGAACAATTTCTAGAACGAAGCAAGCTATCGACAAACAAGTTGACGAAACAAGGATAACAACAGTCTCGTTTGAAGTCATCTTTTCGCATGTTTTACGGTCGATACAATGACCTTGTCAGCACATACAACCAATCATTGAGTCAAATGTTGACTAACGTTTTTCATACTAATTGTTAGGCCATTATTTACTTGTCTACAGATTTTTTCGGGTTTTGTTTCCCGATTATAACAAGGAGCACACGGCGGGTGTGACCAGTCGGCAGGGGATGCTCACTCCTCCATGGCACCTGATCCCACCTCTAAATTTTAAGGTGCGTGTTTGCTCTGCTCCAAATTTGTATCGTTTCATTGGACTTTCGAGATTGAATACTATTCGTTATCTTCATATTTCATAAAACAAAACTTTACTAAAATTAAAGATTGTAAGGTTACAATGAAGAGATATTTCTGACAAGCAAGTCTTTTTCGAACCAATGTGTTCCATTTCTAAATTGCAAAACCAGTGATATTTTTAACAAACACTTGTTTTATGGCAATCCTACTGGGTTTTTACACCAAGACTGTTGAAATTTTGACTTGTAAAACTTCAAACGTTGTCTATGGAATTGAATGTACTCTATGCAGATTTATTTATATAGGGGAACAAAGGGTTCACTCAGTAACAGAATGTCGGAGGATATGTTTGAAATAAATAATGGGAGCCATTAACATCTTTAAGAAATTCCAATTCGCCTGTCTACTCTATTTTTTCAATGAGGGTTAGAATTTGGAAAGATATATCATCCGTCTAATAGTCCCACTCTAAGTGCTCCATTCCGTAGACAACGAGAGGAATATTAGATCAGGAAAGTAGGCAGGGCCTTTCCGTATGGTTGCAAAGATCACGTAAACAATGTAGGGAATCTTTCAAGCCCGCAATGTGCCAATGTGAATATGATGGGACTTTTTGACAATACATAGGCGTAGTCATGGACATTGATCGTACAATAGACCAAATGTAAGTGTTTTCTCTTTTGACGTTGATTTGATATATCCCAGTAAGCTCGAAATAAAAGATACCACAGAGTCTGACACACCTGTTTCATTTTTGGATATATTACTAGAAAAGACGTCAATGGTAACCTAACAACAAAACTTTAAGATGAACGTAATGACTTCAACTTTTTTATCGTCAACTTCCCTTATTTATGTAGCAATATACCATTGTCAACTGCCTATAGAGTTCATGTCTCCAAGTTGTTTCCAGGGTTCTCCACGTCTGAAAATTTAACCATGGAGGAAACTGCACAAAAGCGAAATGCGATCGAAAGCATAACTCCATGTTTGAGCATCAAGGCCTAGATTACTCATTAATCAATTGATTTCACAATTTTTAGCTCTACTGGTCAGAGACCAAGAGCTTATGCGATAGTAACGTGTCAGTCGTCCGTCCGTCTGTCTGTGTGCCCGTCTGTCTGTAAACAATTTTTCAAAATGCTACTCCTACAGTTTTGGTCTGATTTCATTGTAACTTGACACACTAGTAAACTATACTAAGATGAATAATTCTTGGTCAATTCACTCAACTCGAAAAATTAGTAGACTACACTGAGATACATAATTACCTTTATCGTTTTCTTTTGATTTTGATGTCGCTATGGTTACTAAACTCAAAATTTGTAAAATTCTTTAAAAAGAATACTCCTCCTATTATAGTTTTATGCTGTTTGCTATAAATCTTGCCACAAAAAGAGAATAAACCAAGGATCATTATTAGTCCCCTACCGGTGAAACCGGAGGGGACTATAGGTTTCCTCTGAGTCTGTCCGTCCGTCTGTCTGTCCGTCTGTCTGTCTGTCCCTCTGTCTGTCTGTCAGTCTGTCCCACTTGGTTTTCCGCACTTTTTTCCTGAACGCTTGCAGATATTGAGCTGATTTTTGGTATGTGAGTGTATCTTGATGAGTTACAGATCAAGTTTGCATTTTGTTCCGCTTCATTGATTTTTGACGGAATTACGGCCTTTTCAATTTTTAGGGGTTTTCCGCAATTTTCTTCTAAACGCTTGTAGATATTGAGCTGATTTTTGGTATATGGCTTTACCTTGATTAGTTACAGATCAAGTTTGCATTTCGTCCCGCTTCATTAATTTTTGACGGAATTATGGCATTTTCAATTCTTAACGGGAACCAGATTACACTTGCCGGTAGGGGACTAGTATTGCTAATGCAATACTCTCAGAATGCTTGTTCTATTTATTGCTCTTGCAGTGTAGTCTACAAATATACAAAGTTTTCTTAAAACATACCAAAGATTACGAAGATGGGCGTTTTGAAAGAATATTGCCGATTTTTTTTATTAACCATGGCAACATTGTTCGTCGAATTTATGTTAAAAAAAAATTCAGTTATACATGTGCAAAATATCTAATTCATACCCCCTTACAGTTTTCGATGTGTAAGGTGTGACAGACAGACAGACAAAAATTCTCAAATGGAAAGTTAAACAACATATTCGGATGGAGTTGACGAAATGCTACGCTTTATCAAAATGGAACAACATGTTGGTACAATAACATTGTACTTAACTAATGCCAGGTTTGTGTCTCAACAACTGAACAGGAATTACAATAAACTAAAAAATATATATTATTAAAAAAACATGTAAAACTACGATGATATCGAAATGATTTTATTTGATCCTTATTTGTCTTTAAAAAATAATAATAAAAGAAATGAACCCTTTAATTCGCTCGATTCACAGACATATCGCAATTACAGATAAAGCATATCGACCAAGCACGATTTGCTCTTTTGTAATTATAAGTCCGTTGTCCCTTAAATCTGTATACTAGTGTCGGTTTATTAGTCCCCTACCGGTGAAACCGGAGGGGACTATAGGTTTCCTCTGAGTCTGTCCGTCCATGTGAGTGCATCTTGATGAGTTACAGATCAAGTTTACATTTCGTTCCGCTTTATTGATTTTTGACGGAATTACGGCCTTTTCAATTTTTAGGGGTTTTCCGCAATTTTCTTCTAAACGCTTTCAGATATTGAGCTGATTTTTGGTAAGTGACTTTACCTTGATTAGTTATAGATCAAGTTTGCATTTCGTCCCGCTTCATTGATTTTTGACGGATTTATGGCATTTTCATTCTTAACGGGAACCAGATTACACTTGCCGGTAGGGGACTAGTATTGCTAATGCAATACTCTCAGAATGCTTGTTATCAACAGTCAACAGTAAAAAGGAAAAAATAAATTTCTTGCTGAGAGAAAATTATGTAATTGATAGATCAATTGAATAAAAGAAATATACAAGCATTTTCAACATAAAGTACAGATTTAAATGGTCAATTAGATTTGTAAATGATAGATATATAAAATTCAGACAAAAATATGTTTGTGTTTGTAGATTTATTTCAAGGCGAGTGAGACCAATGTTAGAGAGGTTATACTGGCTACCATGTGTGAAATGTTATAAATGCTCAATCACTATATATTGTGATCTTAAGTTTGATGATGGGAACAAATGAGATTATAAATTGCACTGACACACACAGGCAAGTATATGTAAATAGATATACTTTATGAGTTGTTGCCGAAAACCAGATTTCACTATTTTGTTGATCCCTTTAGATCATCATTCTCTTGTTTTGGGCAGCATATCTTCATCTATCAGTGTATTCGTTTTATCATATACTTAATAAATTGTCATTCTTTGGCTCCATTTCAGGGTTGAATTACACTCAGATGACCGTTAAGGCCCTTGCCCCCCCCCCCCCTGCTTTTACGAAAAAGTGGGGACATTAAATCTCATCTGTGTGTCGGTTTGTCTGTGATCAAATTTTAACCTTGGTCATAACTTTTTAATGAGAGAAGACTTAATGAGACTTTAATGAGAGAAGAATGAGGGGGTGGGGTGGAGCCAAAATTTCATATTTTTACATGTACATTACTTGTGACAAGACCTTTCCGAATGTACTGTTTTTTTTTTTTTACTTTCTGACCTTGGCGATTATTCTAATTTTCAAAAAAATAATAATAATAATAATAACCTTGGTTATAACTTTGTTGAGAGTAGATGGAGCAATCAGAGGGGGTGGGGTGGAGCCAAAATAGGCGATTAAAGTTTTACATGGATATATATCTATATGGAAAAGTATCATTTTTTTAAATGCACGATCAAAGTTTTACATAGGAATAAAACTTAAGAAATCTTCTTCTCAAGAACAGCAAAGGCATAATTCTTCATATTAAAATGGAAGGTTTCTCTGGTAGTGTAGATTCAAGTGGGGGGGGGGGGGCGACAATAGGTGTTCAAAGGTTTACATTGGAATACATATTAGGAAAACATCTTTGAAAATCTTCATCTTAGAAACATAAAAAGCATTTTTATTCATTACCTGTCACAAGACCCTTCTGAACGTTTTGATCTTTGATCTCATGACCTTGAAGTTCAATCTACTTAAAAAATTAATCTTAGGCTGTAACTTTTAATCTTAGCAATAACTTTTAATGAGAATATAGGGCTTTTATATTTCACATGTGTATTACCTGTGACAATACTTTTTCGAAGGTACTATGATTTTTGACCTCATGACTTTCACCTTGAAATTCACTTTTTCAAAATATTTAAGCTTGGTCGAAGTTTTTATACCTGAAGAGACAGGATTTTCATATTAACTGTGAAAAATATTACTAAATGAACTATGAATGAAATATATGGAGATAACGAACAGTATTCAAGCTCAAAAGTCCATTATACAATACAAAATAGGAGCAGAGCAAACACGGACCTCCAAACATCAGAGGTGGGATCAGGTGCCATGGAGGAGTGAGCATCCCCTGCCGACCGGTCACACCCGCCGTGTGCTCCTTGTCATGATCGGGAAATAACAGAATCCGTCGACAATTCAGTGTGTAAATAATGGCCTAACAATTAGTATGAAAAACGTCAGTCAGCATTTGACTCAGTGATAAATTGTATTTGCTGACAAGGTCATTGTATCGACCATAGAACTTACGAAATGATGACTTTAAACGAGACAGCTGATATTCTTGTTTCATCAACTTATTTGTCAATAATTTACCTTGTTTTAGAAATTGTACATACGTAGAGCATGCTCTTGCGTATCGAATCAACTGAGAGATATATACCCCGTATGCAGGTGATGAAGGTATATTGCTGCATAAGTAAGGGAAGTTGACGATTGAAAAGTTAAAGTCATCACGTTTATCATAAAGCTTGGTTGTTAGATTACTATTAACGTCTTTTTCAAGTAAAATATCCAAATATAAAACAGATGTGTCAGACTCTGTGGTATCTTTTATCTCAAGTTCACCAGGATATATCGTATCGACATAAGAATGAAAATAGCCATTGTTAATTGACAATACGTCGTCGATATATCTAAATGTCGAGTTGAACGCCACAGCAAGTGTTTTCTTCTTTTCACGTACAAGATTTTGGACAAATTCTGCTTCATATAAATACAAAAAAAGGTCTGCTAATAACGGGGCGCAATTGGTACCCATAGAAATTCCAATAGATTGTTGGAAGACCTGGTCTCCAAAAACCACATAGATATTTGACTTCATGACTTTGACGTTGGACCTACTTTTTAAGAATTTTAACTTTTACACCAAAAGAGGCAGAGCTTTCATATTTTTTTTACACGTGCATTACCTTTGACTTCATGATCTAGACCTCGAAGTATGACATTCAAAAACTTAAATCTTGGCCGTAACTACCATTGAGGCAAGTGAGGCAAATGCCTTACCAAAATTTTTAAGTTTTTTGAAAAATGAAAAAGTTTTACTTCGAATTTTAATCATGTGTGTCTTTTTACTATAAAATACTTTCAACTTTTGTTTAATTTAAGTAAATTAATCATTTCACCAGGTGCTTCATTATTATTTAGAACGCCTGTAAAAATAATTCAAAACGTGAAAACTTTCAAAGATTAAGTTTTTGATTTACTAAAGCCCAAGGATTTGGAACCCCCTCCTCCTTAAGAACCCCCTTCAGAACACTACCCAGGACCATGAACCCGACTGGGACTCCATTGGTCCTAGATCCCTTGCCTCGCTAAAGCTTTGAGCCTAGTTACGGCCTTGCGTAGCTTTTGCACCAGAACATACCTGGTTCACTTATTAAAATTGTTAGTAACTAATTATTCCCATTAAACCAAGAAAAACATTTTCTGAGCTTATTTTTTTTTTAATTTTATACAGTCCTTTACAAGTTCCCTTTACTCGTATGTTCATTAAATCTGTAAAAATCGGGGCTCTTTGAGATGATCACTATTTAAATGATTTAATTATCTAAATAATTAATCAAAGGTACCTTTTTTTTCGAAATGTTTATGTCGGTTTGTACTTTTTATAGGGAAAATGCAAGAGAAAAGATTTTGATAATTATTTTTTTTTAACTTTTAGCCCGATTTTAACATATACCTTTTTTTTTTTTTTTTTTTTTTTTAAATCTACAAGATTAAAATTAAATCTCATTTCGATTTCAAATCTTTATTCCCTCAAAGCCAAATATAAATATATGAGATATAATAAAGGCCTTTCAAAAACATTAAAATTGGTCAGGGTACATTTATTCACGTTGGACTGGTAAATAAAATTTTAATAACTGGAAAACGATTGCTTTAGACGAATTGTCTCTCTTGGGCCAGCTATTAATGTAAGATGGCGAAAGACATATTTATGATTAACAGACAGTTAAATGCAGAGATCAGTGTATTAGGATATTTATCCCACTTGGGATATCTCTTTGTATCGAATTAAGTATTCAAGCTCAAAGTCCATATAGACAATACAAATCGGAAACAGAGCAAACACGGACCTCCAAAAACAGAGGTGGAATCAGGTACCATGGAGGAGGGAGCATCCCCTGTTGACCGGTCACACCCGCCGTGCGTTCCTTGTCATGATCGAGTAAAACGGAAAAATCCGTAGATAATTCAGTGTGTAAATAATGGCCTAACAATTGTATAACATTAATTTGGAAGGTTAAATTATGGATTTTAGGTGAAAAAACACGACGAATTTCATTATGAGAATGCCTAGTTTTGAAAAGGCCATATTGAGGTCATGGAGGTATGTGAAATATTTTTAAAAGAAAATAAAATGCATTTTGGAGTCTAAATTTGCATGTACAAGAAGAATTTTAAGTCAGATTTGAAACTTGTGGTATTTTAGGGCACTGACTCTTCAATGTGAAAGTGTAAGTCAATTGATGAGATAAAGATTGTGTGTAGGAAATTATGCATTAGGTTTTTAAAAATCCTTTTTTAAAGTGATTTGGTCCTACCCTTTTTGCAAAGGGCCAAAATTTGATAATTTTCAAACTGTTTTGCCCCTGTATTAGCCGACCTGTTTTTTTATATTCTTATGAAACACAATTTATCCAAAAACTTTTATAGAAGAAGAAAGCTCTTGCTGTGCTTCAATTCAACATTTCGATATATCAACGACATTTTATCAATTAACAATAAAAAAGGACACCAGAGTCTGACATCTTCTTCATATTTGGATATTTTACTAAGTATAGACGTAAATTGACAACTACAAACTAAACAGTCAGTATAATAAAGGGGGTGGGGACTTCAGCTTTACTATCGTCAAGCTTTTTATATAGTAATATTTCACAAACACTTGCATATGGTGTTTATGTCTCGAAACTAATCCGATACTCAAACATCATGTTCCGAGTATGATGAATTTTAAAACAGAAACAGGTTACTGACAAATAAGTTGATCTTACAGATTTTCAAACAAGTTGCTATTTCAAATTTTCATCTCGTTTAAAGTCAACATTTTGCAAATTCTATATAGTCGTTATAATGACCCTATTCCAAATACAACCTATCGTTGAGTCGTATTTTGACCGACATGTTTCCCACCAATTGATAGACCATTCTTTCTGCATATCGGGGTGCATTTCCTTTTGAAGCGTATTTTGAAAGTACGAAAGATTTCTGCCAGATGGATACCGCATATATTGACAGACAATCAAAAATGGATACGAGTACAAACCGCTAAGCAATTGCTCAAAATGTTTCCCAGATTCAATCAAAGACAATTTGCAAACATTGTTACTGGTGACGAAGCATGGGTTCACTATTTCGAACCAGTAAGAAAAATGGCTAACTAAACACGGTAGATGGCCTATAGTTGACAAAAGAACCATAAGCACAAAAAAGGTTCTTTATTGCATATTCTTCTCATGTGGTGGTATAGCTGTATAAATTCCGGTGCCGAAGGGCAAAGGTGTTACAGGTCGGCATTACCCAGATGTTATACTAAAAAAAGCTCAAGAAATATTAACATAAACGACGCCCTGTGTCATGATTTAGGCATATTCGTATACTTCATGGTCATGTTCCATCGCATACATCTGAGCTTGTGAAGCAATTTTTGAAGTCGGAAAAGGGGTTACCGTCTTGCCACACCAACCATACTCTCCAGATCTAGTCCCTTGCGACTTTTTCCTTTTTCTAAAACTTAAAAAGTTTTTATCTGGTCGTTACAAGTCCCTACAAGCCCCTTGGATCAGCCATCAGTCAGTGCTTTAGAGGTCTACCTAAATCAGCGTACCGTGACGCATTTCAGAAATGAATTCAGAGATTGAAATTATGTATTTCAAACCGCGGAGAACACTTTGAAGGGATGTAATGTTCATTTCACTATTTGAGTCTAATGTTTTGAGATATCGTGCAATACACATTACATATCAAACAACCCTCGAACAGAATCTCCCGCCCGCTTTTTAATACAACCCCCCCCCCCCCCCACACACTCGGAGACGGTGTATTGGAAAATTTCAGGACGTTTGCTTTTAGCCAATCAACATTCTAAAATTTGCTGTGTGTTGCTATATAGTAGAGAATAGAAATATGTGGGGGGATATCATGAAGTGATTTGCTTGCTAGTTATAGTAAATCCAAGAGACCATGCATATGATCCATGATAGAGCTGGTATGGTGATGTCATGAGTTGCTTTATACTAGTGAAGTTTATCCACATTTTCGTGCATGATCCAAGATAATATAGCATGGTGATTAAGGAAGTTGATATAATTTGTCCCGATGCAGAAAATTTGTAGATTACTGATTGGCTAAAAACAGATCACATGACGCCCTGAAATTGTCTAATACTCCGAGTAGGGGGTTGATTAAAGATTTGGCGCGGGATTCTGTTCTGCGTGAATCTGTTGTAAACTAATTCTTCAACTGTGATGGTGTTATACTGAGATATTCATTGATATTCTGAGTTACATTTTTTTTATTTAATATGTTGCTGAATATTGAACAAATCCTGAAAAGGTTTTCAGCTCGATAAATCCGTTACAAATGCTTACTGACGTTTTTCATACTAATTGTTAGGCCATTATTTATACACTGAACTGTCTACGGATTTTTCCGGTTCTTGTTTCCCGATCATGACGAGGAGTGACTGGTCGGCAGGGGATGCTCACTCCTCCATGGCACTTGATCCCACCTCTAAATTTTGAGGTCTATGTTTGCTCTGCTCCAAATTTGTATCGTTTCATAGGACTTTCGAGATTAAATACTGTTCGTTATCTTCATATTTCATTATCTACGGGGCGATGCATATGATCCAGAATGTATGGTATGGTGTAATGAGTTGCATCAACAACAGATGGATCATCATCATGGAGTCTGTAGCAAACGTCTGCGGCAAGGAGGAGGTAAGAAATTTTATTGTCTGCTAACACTGACAGCTTACTTGACAAGGGGGTCCTGTTGATGCCTTCTCTGGCGGAGAGCAGTGAACAATTTTCATGTCTTGTTATGCATAACTCTTCTTTTTTTAAATATTGCACTTGTCTATTTTCTAAATTTTGTAAAGATTATATCTATAATTCTTCTTGGTGCCGTCGACTTTTCTCTCTTTAGCCCGCCCCGTCAATAATCGTCAGTAACGGGACATCGATTTGATGTCAGTCGTCTGAATCACGTGTACATGGGGCTAATGTTTGTTCTTCATGCAAGCGTTCAATCTGGGCGCAGATTGTCCTCTACAGAAATTGAATTCATTTCTAAGATTCTATTGTCGACAGCCTCTAACAGAAGAGAAGAGTAAACATTATAGTGCAAAATTTCTCTACTTGGTCGTGTATACTTTCTTAATTACACAAATATCACACAATGAGACGATAGGCACTGTACTCAATTACGTATTGAATTTCCGAAACAAAATGAAGTTTTTCCTTTTATTTTCTCATACTTAATGTATAATTCTTTTCAGCCCATCCATTTAAACCCCGTTTCATCTCATTCAAGAGTCTGATAGATGAAAAATGGTTTTTATTACAAAAAGTGTGTTTTATTGATACCTTTTTCAAATATCCGTTTAAATTACAGAAAACTTTGAGAGTTATATAGCGATAACGGAACTCTGACATTGGAATAAAAAACTGTATCTTTTTTAATGTACTTTAACAGACTGAACAACCTCTCAACTGTTTTAAAAAGCATGTGAATTTTAAGAGTGTGATTTTCATTGCTGGCATATGTATTTAAGACATGTCGAAAATTTAAAATTACCTCTACCAAAGCCTGCACCGAAAAATCAAAGGAAAATATACATTCAAATAAATCTATCTGTTTATCTATTTTCCAAAAGGGTTCATGGACACACAATCCTTCAGAAGGGGTGTTATAAATTCGAATATGCTTTCTGTACACTACATCTTCAATAGCTTACGTAGGGTTCTAAAGATTGTTTCTTTCGCATGCATTACAATTTACTATAGTTTAAATAAGTTTTACTCCATAAATGTGTTAATAACAGTAAAATAATATATTTTCAACAAACTGCATAATTTTATTTGATTTTTTTCAATAATTTCTCTGTGGAAATTGAGATCCCATCGTTGTTTCTGCTCTTAATTTGAATGTGTTTAAATATACACTAAATTAATAAAGAATGTTTGAAATTTACCCGTTGTGAAAATGTTCCAGAATTGTTTAAAAAAAAAATCAGTAATTCCTGATTATTTCCCCTTGCAACAGACTGATGAAATCAAAGTTTCGTCTACTTATGAAAACTTCATTCAATGTTTCGATAGGGTCTGACATGATGATGGTTTACTTTTTAAATTGCATAAATACAGTTTATCTGCAGTTTCTTGCATTCATTTAGAAATTATCTGTGAAATCTCTAAGAGTAATATACTTTTTCATAAGCAAGAGTATCAGTGCTGATGTGCCCCAAGATTCGGCGCTGCGGTCTTTTTTCTTTTTATGCCTCCTTTGAAAAAAGGAATCGACTTACTGGTTTACACCTCTCAGTCGGTCGTTCGTTCGATAGACTAAGTGTTTGACGGCATCAAACTTTATACACTGGTACCCCCGAAGAAGTAGATGACCCCTACAAACTTAAAGGTCACACAATGTCAAGGTAAAACTACTCTGGACATGTGAGGGTATTGTCCGCTCAATATTTTGAAAACCCTTTGGTTAACAAACATCAAACTTGGTACTCTGGTACCCTCCAAGGAGTAAATGAGGTCTGAGGGAAATCAAACATAGTTTTGTTACTGCCCCTGCCTAGCAGGTAGCCCATATTTTCCCACTATCATTACAGATATTTTAAATTTAAAGTTGACCCTTTAATATTGCCTCAAGGAGCCATTTATGTTTCAAGAACATTTATTTTTAATTTATGTCACAGAAAATGTAATGTCTTTATGTAGACTAGAGTTTATCAGCATTTATTTTATTATTTAATAAAAATCAACTTGCCGTAAGGCCATATTTAGAGCTGTCGGGTAGAATGTATAAAAAAAGAAAAGAAAAGAAAAGAAAGACATTTTATAGCTAGCAGAACAGTATAATTTAAAACTGTCTTTAAAGATTGCATTACAAAGTTATACCTTTATGTAAAATAATAATAATAATGATAATAGTAATAAATGAAAAAAAATACCTACTTTAATAGCATGTAATAGTAAACAAACATTTTTTTTTGTTTCTTAGACCTTATTGGTTAACTTCTGTTTTTTCTTGTTCAGTCAGTTTGATAGATAGTTTATTCAGCATAAAAACAACAAATGTATTTTTAAGTCACCTGACTAAACTCAGGTGACTACCGATATCTGTTGCCTGTGTCTGTCGATCGTAAACCTTTGAACATTTTCGGCTGCTCTCTGGAACCGCTGAACCACTTTCAACCAATTTTGAAATATAGCATCTATGGGTAAAGGGTAACATAAAATGTGAATTTCATGGTATCTGCCTCCCTGAGGGATGTTGCCAAAACCATTTAAATCAATTATTTTTAAAAATCCCTTTACCCCAGGACATCAAGCAATCACACTGTTGGCATGAATATAATAAACAATTGCCTCTACCAAAATTGTGAAAGTATGGTCCCTTGGATTCAAGCTCCAGAGTGAGCTAATAGATCAAACTCTAGCTGCAATAATGTAGCCCTCTCCGATTTTTTTTCGGGGGGGGGGGGGAGAGAGAGAGAGAGGGCTATACAACTCCTTAGATCTCCGTAATGGTGCAAGTGCGGGAGTGATTCATTACCGCACAGATTTCGGCTCAAATTATCAGTAAGTGGGTATTTTATTAACATATCTTACCTGAACTCATAAAATGTAGTTATGCAAGACATGAATTGATAAAAAAAATATAGAGAACAATCCGTATATCGGTTATTTTTCGTGTATGTCAACATCACAACTTGAATTTATCCGCCATGTTTACTGACCTTGATCGATTTTATTTTGGGACAACCAATGAGAATTCGGGATCAAGGGGAGCGGATCTTACAGGATTTCCCTTATTTTAAGCATAAATATTACTTTTTATGAAAAAAATGTCACATGGAATGCTTTTATTTATCGAAGTTTAGTGATACCATACTACACAATCATTTATCAACACCGACATTTGCGTTATCAAGTGATTCTAACATTCAAGCGCAAGTCTCAGTACATCACTCGAGAACTGTCATGGCTGCTGAGGAGAACGACTAGTACACACACAGATTTATTTTACTTGGTTTTCGCGAATAAAGGGCTATGATGTTGATAGTGAATAAAACTTTCGTTTTATTGGAAGTAAGTTGTATGTAAAAACAATTTATTTTGCCTGCAGTCGTCTGTATCTAAAAAATAAATTTGCACCATTACGGAGATGCAGTGGAATTGTAGCCCTCTCCTGAAAATATCAGATTAAAAAAAATCGGAGAGGGCTACATTATTGCAGCTAGTCATACTCGTATATTGAAAATGCATTATATCTTACAAAACCTCTCTACTCATGGACATCTAGTACCCAGATTGTTTATGATTATAATGAATACTCAACCTATTACCAAAACATTGAAATTCATATCCCCTTGGTCAATGGTTCAGACCCTAGTATGGAGCTTATATAATTTGGCCATTGTTAAAAGTAATTTACATCTTTGAAAATATTTTTTACTCATGTAGCAGGCGAATTGTTTGCCCTCTGCCAAAATTTTGAAATTTACGCCCCCGGGCCCATGGCCTAGACCGCAGGATGGGCTAAGCTGGTCATAAACTAGCTAGTACTGAAAAATATAACTATAGCAAGGGTTTCAAAAGTGGGGGGATGCAACCCCTCCCAAAACTCCTTAATTGTCCAAATCTGGAATTTGCCAGTGCTGGACCTTACAGCAACAAAAGGTGGAAGGGGCATGAGCAGCTAAATGAAAATTTACTGTAGCAAAATACTATACTCAGAACCCCCCCCCCCCCCGGTTCTATGGGCCTGGACATGTATCAGGTAAACTGTTTGCATGATTACAACGAGTACTTAACCTTTTACTAAATGTATGAAATTGGTTCCTCCTGGGTCCATTATTCAGGTCCCAGGGATTAGGCAATTGGACATACCCCTGGAATACACGTATTGAAAATACGATACACCTTTGAAAGTTCTCTCACTTACGCATCTGGCAAACAAGATGTTTGCCAAAAATACTAAGCCCTCTACTTACATTGCAGAAATAATAGACCCTGGCCCATGGTTCGGGACCGAGGATGGAACTAACTTGGCCTTATATTGAAAGTAGATTGAAGATCATTATTTATAGACATATAGCAGTCAAATTGTTCGCATGAGTATAATGAACACATAGCTCTCTATAAACATTTTAAAATTAATTTCCCCGTGAGTTGAAATCAGGGCCAAGTTGGTCATGAATTGAAATTGATGATGTAGTGTTCCTGGTCTTCTTGACACCTGAGCTTATCGTTTCCTCAGCAAACTGTGAAGTTTTTGATGTCACATAAGTCCATACTAGTTCTAGGTGGGTCAAAAGTGGTCATAATCTGAGAAACTAATGATACCCAGATGACTGTAAAGGCCTATGGACCTCTTGTTTGGTATCAGAAAATGTTCAATATGTTTAGGTAAACTCCGTTTTTATCCAAAACATTTATGTGACATGAATTCTTCTCTTGGCGTAAATTGCCTTTGCTGCATCGCTCAGTTATATACGCATTTGAGTGCATTGAGAATGTTTTGAACGTGAATTGAAAGCTAAAAATATGGAAATTATTTTATTTAAAAAAAAAAAAACAAAACATTGTTTTTGAGGCTGTGGAATTGTAAGGTCGTAAATGCCATGTACGACCTTCTTGTGATTTTTAGATGTTCAACATTAAAATACATCTTTTTTTCAGTAATCAGTTTTATTTGAGAATTACTGTTTTAAATACTCTGTAGGTTTTTATTCATTCAGCACAGATTTTTAAATAATCTAACCTCGTGTTCTTTCAAATGAAATTCCTTGATTGTTATTCACAAGGCTTCCAGAACGTAGACATTAAACTCAATGTGTTTTTATATAGTTTTCGTGATCTACCCAGACCCGTGTCAGCCCCAAAAAATACGTCTAGGGGAGATAAGAAATAAATACTTTGTAATTACAGAAAGTAATCACACTAATAAAGGATTTCATTTATAATTTGGACCTGATCCCCCGCGGGTTAATTTGACCAGCATAGGTAAAACCAAGAAGGCTAGGAGACAGATTTTATACTTGACTTGTCATATCAAGTACCAGCTCAATCTTACTTTTGTAAATCTCTTTTTGTGTCCCTGTGTTTTACCTTAAAATGCATGTTTGCTTGTTCTGAACGGACAGTCTAATTAAGGCCGTCTTAACAAAAACCTGTCTCGCACAAGGCGACTTCTCTAAGCCCAGCTGTCTTTCGAGCCCAGGATTAAGTCAAATTTCTCGCCGGATCAAATACAAGCCTATATTTAACACCAGTCTTCATATATAATACTTATATTTTGTACTTTAACTAAGATGGTAACTTATGCTATTGTCAGTTTTAACAGGGAAACAGTTGGTACACAAGTGTCTTAAAAATTCGAGAGCTGTTTGTCCCGAGTCTTGACATCAACACTCACGGTTATACGATTTTCTATAATAAATGTATACTACAAATTCTTAATTGGTCAATACGGAAATAAATCTAACAATTAAATTTTCATTGTCTAAATTTTGCTAAATATAACTAGTATTGAAGCATAGATAATGAAAGCATTGAATTTTTAACGAGTCTCCGATTAATAAAAGGGAAAGGTGGTGCAATACAAATAAATAGATGACGAAACAATTACAATTCAATGTTTAAACAAAATGTGTCCTTTTTGTGAAGTATGCAAGTGCATTTCCAGTGCATTAGATGCAACAATAGAAACGACAGTAACAGCGTCAATTGATAGACCTTCTAAACATATCCTGAGTAAATCAATTTCCGGACTGGGCATAACGACATGCTTTCATCAATTGATAGATACAAAGAAGGCTCGTAATGCAGAGGTAAATCACAAGGCATCTAAAAAGCTGTCATCTCAAAGGTTATTTCTGTACCACTACACTTCTACACGTGCATGGACTCGGCAATGCATGGGTAGGAGGAGACAAAATATTGTTTTATTATAAAGATACAGGCATGGGCGTGGTAGTTCAAACGAGGCTCTGTACCATATGTTATCTAGGTACACAGTTTCAAAGTTCACCTAATCAAAAAGAACTTCCAAGATTGGAAGAGCAATAGGATTCATTCTCCGTAAGGAAAGTACAACCACAATGTAATGAACATAAAAAATATCATTCAATGCGTAACTGACAACCAAAATAAAACTTTTTTTTATTTTTAAAACACTTAGTTTGAGATATGATTGGAGTCAAAATATTGACAGGTACTCCACGCAGTGATAAATAACTTTTGAAACATAAGCAAGTTCAATTTATGTATTTAAGGTAGAACAAAATAGGTACGCCAAATTATTCCTTCTGATTTTTAAAAATATTTTGTTTTTTGAAACACAAACTCTAACTATGTATGATTTTAAAGATATATCTGACCTCCCAATTTTTTCCCAAATACATGTACTCCAAAATTAGGTCTCCATAAGAAGAGTGTGAAATAAGACATCAGACATTAGAATGTCTGTAAAAAGTACCTTTTAATTTGAGATATTACAAATGTTTGCGATACTATTTTTAAAGGAGACCCATCTCTTACTAAAACTCGCTTAAATATATTGTTATTGATATATTTGTCTACACTTTGATGTTAAAATGGAATTTACATAGCTTTGTGAGTGGTAAATCCGTGATTAAACATACTACACTTAAGGACTCTTTGGAGAAAATTTTAGGGAAAAATTAACAGAATACCGAGTATTGATAAATGATACAGAAAATTTAGTATTTCAAAATAAAGTTCACTACGGATTTTCTTAAATTTTGATGTTTTTTTTTTTTTAAATTCGACGAAGATTTTGATATAAAGTGTTAAATGAGGTCATGATTTGACCTTGAACTTGATTGTGCATGACGATTAAATAAACATATATGTCCAAATATCAGGTCTCTACGAGCTAAAATAGACACAAAAGTTATATTTTATAATTAAAAAGGTAAATCACACTAAGATGAAATAAAAACATTGCCTTCAAGATGTAAGCTACTTAATATCCCATACATAATATGTTTGTAATTTTTGCAGAATTTGGCGAATAAATGTCACAATTCATATTAGTGACTCAGGTGACCTATTGCTGTATGTTTTCGTCTGTAGTAGTGCGTCGTCCGTTAACGTTTGATCATTTTCAGCTTCTTCTCTGGAACCGCTGAACTAATTTCAGCCACTTTTGGCACATAGCATTAATTGATGAAGGGAAACAAAATTCTGAATGTTATGACCCTTACCCCTCTAGGGCTTGAGAGGTGGATCTGAACATCACCAGTCAAACGGTTGGCATGATTGTAATAAGCTTTGAGCCCTCTACCATAATTGAGAAATTCATGGTCCCAGGGACAGGGTTCTGGTGTTAAGGTGGGACTCTATAGATCATATAGTGAAAATGCATACATTCTTCAAAATCTTCTTTATTCCCCTGCAAATTTTAGCAGAAAAACATAGTGCATAGATATGATGAGCAATAAACTTGTGAAATTCGTGACCTTAGGGTCAGGGGTTCTGGTGTTAAGATGGGGCTCTATTGCTCATATAGTGAAAATGCATTAATTCTTGGAAAATCTTCTTCTCTTCTCTTGGATATTTGGCAGACAAACTAAGTAAATTGTTATGATGAACAAAAATGCTTTTTCCAAAATTGTGAAATTCATTACCTTAGGTCAGGGGGTGTGGAGTTAGGGCGGGGCTTCATTGATCATATAGTGAAATGCATTAATTCTTTGAAAAGCTTCTCTGCTCTTGAGTCTTTAGCAGGGAAACTAAGTACATGGTATTGCTGAGAAAAAGAGCTTCTTTTAAATTCGTGAAATTCATGGCTCCTGGATGAGTTACGGCGGGGTTACATGCATATTATGATCATTTATGGGCTGTAAGAAGAGTTATTTCCCTTTGTTATTTACCAATGATGATTTAATTAACTGATAGGTAAACTGAATAAAAGAATTATAATACAAGAATTTTAAACATATAATATGAAAAGTACTTTCATAGTTTTTGATAGTCAGGTAGACTTAATTGTAAATAATAGATGAATAAAAATGAGACAAAAAAACCCATATTTTATTCAAAGACAAGACGTCTCTCCGACCGTCTGTCACACCCTATATCTTGAGAACTGCAAAAGGTATGGATTTTATATTTTACACATAAGGTTTGCTTTTGTAAAATACCATGGTTACCGACCTCGTGACCCTTGAACTTGACCTTAGAACTACTTGTAAAATAACTCATTGTGCCGATATACAGCCGGCATATTTTTGACGTTTAAGAGGTAAGTCTATTGTGTTTAGCATGTGCACTGTTTGTCATAAAACATTATGAAAAGTTCAAGAGTTACGGTCCATTTGACCTTGACCTACTTTGAAAAAATACTCAGAACAGTTGATTTAACTTGTGTCTTTTGAGTTTTGAGATATAGGGTATTGATAATTATTGTATATATCATAAATATTAGTGTTTGTGAGCTCATGACATTGCTCTTTGAGACTGTATGATGTACAGTTACCATGAAAACTGAAATTTAAGATGAAAATACATCGGGATCGGTAAACCAAAAGAATTGTTGTAGACTGACAATTGCAGTAAAGTCAGATAGAAATTTCTTTTGGAGGATATTTGAATTAAACACTTAATAATTAATAAAAATCAAATTCCTTTTAGTATTCAAGGTTTGGGAATCATAATTCTATTTGATTGTCAGATTTTTTATGATAAATGCTATTCTATCTAAGTGTCTTGCTATCCTTGGATATTTTTTCAGGCAAATGTCTGAACTATAATTTTAGCTGATCATCTTTAGATTTATATCAATCTTTAATGTTGCTGTAAAGCAGGCGACACATGTGTTCCTTGGGACAAACTAGTGATGTTTGGTGATAGAGTATGGATAGCAATGGCATATACAGGCAAGTTTCAGCAAGTTCTTTACCTAATGTCGTGAGAGTTCCACCTTTTTTCTTGGGATAAAGAACATTTTCAGCGTAGTGTCGTTTACTAATTATTGAATTATTAGAAATTCAAATAATGAGTACACAATAATTATTGTTGTGAACTCATTATTTGAATTTCTAATAATTCAATAATTAGTAAACGACAGTAGTATACAATGTCAATATAAAAAGTACTGAAATTTTGACTCTTCCCTCCCCACTCCCCTTTGGATCCGCCTTTGCTATTTGGGTGTATGACTTGTATGTATATTACTTTGATATTTAAAACAATTTAATATGTGCGTTTTCGATTAAAGAGGCACAGAGAGACAAAATTACACTTTGTCAATGATATTTATAAATTCATAAATCGAAATATTCAATAAATAAAACAGTTTTGACAAATTCGACTGCAACGCAGTGCAATTTTAAGTTCCGGAAAAAAGTTACATCAACCGGCTCGTATTTTCGTCTATGTCAGAGTCACGTGAGTTGTATTGATGGTTATGTCAGTCATTCTACAAAAACATTTTTTTATGTCGCTTACAAATTAACCGTTGTAATAATTATAATTTTAAAGATCGATTTCAACTCAAAGACTTAACATACACATATGGTTTTGTAAATATTTACCTGTATATATACAGATTCCGTAGGTCGAGAGTTCAACCCCGGGCTGGGGCGGAAGTGGGTATCCTTATAAAAGTGAATTTCTTTGTGCTTTATATATATATATATATATATATATATATATATATATATATATATATATATATATATATATATATATATATATATATATATATATATATATATATATTTAAAGTGATCTGAACGCAATATACGTTGAAAAACGTATTTCACTGCAAATCTTAAATGTCGCTTCATTCTTTTACAAATTTCAAGGTGAAATTTTCTGCCGTGTAAGCGTTCCGAATAGATTGCAATGAATGTTTTTAAAAAAGTTTTTTTTCCTGTAAAAAAAGAAAACAAACCACTTCTCGCAAAGAAATGCATCAATCTTCTTTCATACGAAATCATAGCATGTCGCTGAATGTCAATTAACTTCCGTAACGATCTTGTTTTAAATTAAACGCGCAGAATTCAGATTTCAAAAAGAACTGAATGTTATCTGAAAGTGACCATGGAACCTAATATCATCGATTCTAGTTGCGACTCAGCTACTTTAGACCATTACATTTTCGACATAACAAGATGCATTAGGCAAAGACAGTTGTCTCTCTTAAAAAATTCTTCCGTAACGGTAATTCAATAATGTTTTTTGCATCAAAGGTATAAACATTTTTATTAATTTGGGAGTGAAATTAATTTTTGTTTAAAATCTTAAAACAACTTTAAATTTAACTATTGCCGAGAATTTCTTTGAACTTGATGCCATGATCATTTGTTTCAATTTTGTGCGCAAGCATAAATCATGGAGGGAGGAGCGACCAATATTTATGTTAGGCCAAACAATTATTATATTTTTTTCGCCGTAAAAGTATATTTTTTAGGTTCTGGAGTTGCAAACTTATGAAACTTTATACTTTCAAGAATTGAACAAACTTAGCATGAGCCATGCAAAAATTCCATTTTATTCAATATTATCCCGTTTGTTAAGCTTTCCCAGGTGAGTTAATGAACTTTGAATTTCTTCCTTTAAAATAATATTCAGAATACAAAATATACAAGTTAATTACTGTTAGATTATAGTTATTAATTAATTAATTTATTTATTTATTTGTAATAGTATATTTTATGATGAGACATCATTAATGATAATACTGCGTATAATAAGGAACATCGTAATGAACTTCACAGTCCACTGTTACAAATGTATGCTGGTATAATGTGAGAAAACTTCAATGTTTAGGTGTTTTCTTGCTCAATTATGCCTCTTTCCGAAAGGAGGATCTGCTTTGCTTCACCTCTGACGACTGAATCTCAAGTTTTTAGTTCAAATTATACTTGTGCATGCCTCCTTGATTACGGGGATGGAATTCTACGTACTCATTCCTAATATAAAGTTAATTCCTAATATAAAGTTGATTCCTGGATTACTGCAGGTGACGAACGCTTTTTGATATCTTTGCAGATCTCGAGTGCTTGGTCATTTTCCAACCGGCCAAATTATACTTTCTGACACTGAGTGAAACTGTTAAAGTTCAGCGGACTCTCAATCTCTTACCCTCCTATAGAAACACTCGTGACATATACTTACATGATTTCATTGCCCAAACTTACCAGGGGTAAATATATACTTTTTCAAAGTCCTCTTGAGACTTTGGAGAAACAATTTGGCTATTGTTCAGCTTTTACCTATGACACTAATCTATTAAAGCATAGAATCGTCATTCTGTTTATTTGACAGGTGGGAGTAGCTCTATTTCTACGTAACCGATTAGTACGGTCACAAAAGCGTGCGGCCAGGTGCGAGTGAGAATTTAATTCTTTATTTTCTTATTTCTTCACCACGAATCTGTATTTTTTCATAAGAAGTTAAATCGTTTATACCACTATCAATGTTTAACGGACAATAGAAACTTCTGTAAGTAGGCTTTTAGAAAAACTTCAAAACGTTCATCGATCGGGTGCAGAGTTAAAGAGAGAGAGGGGGAAGTTCTTTGGGAACTAGTTACGTTCACATAGTAAACTTATCATTAACAGTCAATTACCACTCCAAATCGACCCAGCTGATTCATATATCAATATTTTGTATTCAACTTATTTCTTGCCAATTAAACAATCCAGGACAAAGTCAGCCGCGTACATGTAACGATTCTTGTTCCAAACCATTAAAAGAAATCATGTTGAATTAAGCTAAACTTCCTTTTTTGTCGAAGATTGTCATTAGATGTGAAGTCTCTACAATAGTTTATTTGAGTACCATATCATTCTCAAAATAGCTTGCTAATTGATCCACTGTTTGAATTTGTTTTTCATTAAAACAAAAAAGATATGACAGTTAAATAAAGCAAGTAAAGATTTTCATTTAGTTACTATCCTAATAAACTCTATTAAAATGCTTGTAATTTATGTGTCGATAAATTACAAATATGTCACATGTATAATGACAGTGTTTGAAAAAGTAGATTAAACTAGTTTTTTAATCGAAGATTCGGGGACATATAGTTTTTGCCCTGTCCATCTGTCTGTCTGTCTTTTTATCCCCAAAAACTTTATCCTTCCCCATAACTTATGATTAGTTGGAGCTATGGCTTTCATATTTCACATGTATATTTCTTGTGATAAGACCTTTCTTTTGGGTACCATCATATTTGACATTTTGACCTTGACCGTGGAGTTTGACCCAGTTTTGCAAAATTTTACTCAGCTTAGCCTCGGCCATAACTTTTGAACAGTTGGTGCTAGGGCTTTCATACTTCACATATGTAATCCTTGTGACAGGCCTTCCTTTGGATACCAACAACTTTGAACCTTTTACCTTGACCTAGGAGTTTGACCTACTTTTGAAAAATTTTAACCTTGGCCATAATTTTTGAACGATTGGTGCTAGTGCTTTCAAACTTCATATATGTAATTCTTTTAACAAGACCTTTCTTCGGATACTAACATGACCTTGACCTTGGAGTTTGAACTACTTTTGGAAAATTAAAACCTTGGCCATTACTTTTAAACAGTTGGTGCTAGGACTTTTATACTTCACATGGATTTATGTACAAGACCTTACTTTGGAAACCAACAACTTTGCCCCTTTGACCTTGGGGTTTGACCTACTTTTGAAAAACTTTAACCTTGGCCATAACTTTTGAACGGTTGGTGCTAGGGGTTTCATATTTCACATGTGTATTTCTTGTGAGAAGGCCTTTCCTTGGGCACCATTGATTTTGACCATTTGACCCTGATGTTTGACTAACTTTTGAAAAACTTTAACCTTTTCCATATTTTATCAATGGTTGACTCTAGGGCTGTCATATTTCCCAGGTATATTCCTCGAGACAAGACCTTACTCTGGATACCAACTCTCTGATACTAAAAGAGAACTTTTAGTAACAGAGAATGTTATTTTTTATAAAAGGCTAGTTTTAGGTTATATTTTGGATTTTTCAGTTGTAATACTTCATATATATCTCATGAATATCTCATGGAAAAATAGTTTATTTTAAAAAAAATCAAAGTACCCTTGGGGTACGGAACAACGGGGGGGGGGGGGGGGGGGGTCCCATCCCCAAGCACATGTGATTAATTTTTGCGTTTTTTTTTTAAATACCTAATTAAAGTTATATATATATATATATATATATATATATATATATATATATATATATATATATATATATATATATATATATATATATATATTGTAACCATAACTCACCAGCGCGATTAATTCGATTTTATGCACACTTGTATAATTTATGCCTCGTAAAATACACACAATAGTCACTTTGTGCTATGGTACTTTCACAACGTAGTAAATAATATTTTTAAAAAATATATTAATCCGAAAGAAAAATAAGCACCGTTTGAAAAATGATACATTCAACAGGTTTGTATCGCTAGAACTACATGTATGTGCTACGATGTGTTCTTGTCGTGAGTGTGCTTGGGGCCCATTTTGTTCTATGTTAAAGAAGACTCCTTATGTTGTGTATTGTCTTCACCAATACACAAACAAGGATTACTTATCCATTGACATTAACCCTTCAATTGTTATTCGTCTTAAGTACCCTCTAATACTACTCTCCAAAGTGCTTTTCAAATGAAATCTCATTTAGGTAAGGGTTTGGATAAATTGATACAAACTGTTCATTTCAAGATCATGGAGTGTGTTCTCTGATTACACTTGGCGCCATCTTTACAGAATTCAAGTTGTCGACCAGGACTTAACATTGAAAACATCAAGCAGCAAGTGGAGGAGACTTATTTACCTAAAATCGAAAGTATTGGCAAGCTCCGTGTAAGTGGTGGGTATTGCTGGTACTTATCATTCTCGACCAAACAATGCATTAGGCGGTCTGGACAGGGAATACTTTCTACACGTGCAAAATAAACCTACATAATACACAGCAGGTGTCTTAATTACAAAGGTGAAATTAATGAAGTCGAAGGAAGTATTTACACAGTCTCAATAGGCAAAGAAAAATGAAATATCATGTAAAACCGAGTCACAAACAAAACGGAATTGTAACAAAAATATATTTCTTTTTTATTCCTTTATGTCTGATGTAGGTGTGTTTTTTATTATTAAATAGACAAAATGGTTTTATTCAATTATTCAATACTTATCAGTTGAGTGATTGAGAACAAAATCATGCAATAAATCGAAAGCATTGTCCTATGTCACATAGAAAAGTAAACTGGCTACAATAAAATTATTATCGGTACTTGAATAGATTTTTTTTCGGGGGAGGGGGGGTTAAGTTTGACACCTATTTTTTCACTACCTGCAATACTTTTTTGCTGTTATGAAAGGCATCCTGTTATGGGCATAGATCACACTTACACACTATGGAAAACTGGTTAATAAATCAAGTCATCCAAGTAACATAACATGAGTAACTCATCCAGCGGTTGGTTTACTCATCTTAAGGAATAAAACGAAGGATTTTGGACGATTGACTCTCATAGATAGTCCTAATACACCAGGATTAACTTGACGGCATTTTGGGACCTTAATAAAACGATTATGGTGACAGTTTAATTTGAAGTTTTCATAATGTTATCCTGTGGTATACCTTTTCCTGCCATTTGGGTTTACCTTCGGGATCGTTCTTCAATCTCTCTGAACACGTTTTGTTGTTTACTATGATAACCCTTGATTCAATGCCATTCAGAGGAGTTTGTCTCTCGACACTTTTCCACTCAGACTATAAACAGGGTGTTATTTTATCTTTGAGAATAAATAATATCGGAAACTGACTGAGCACGTTTTCCGATCGGGCTTGTCTGACGGGTATGACCCAATCATGGCAGACGACGGACCGGCGCTTCTTCAAAATTAAAAAAAAAGAAAGAAAGCTACATTTATTTTTATTTTTTTTTTTAAGTGTAATGTTGGATTTTGATCTTTGATTAATAATGTACTCTAGTGGCCCTGTCAAAAACGAACAAATAAGCACAATTAAAAAGTCACAGAAGGAAAGGTTTTTAAATAATGTGGAGTTTATTTTATGTAGGAGATGCGAATACTATTTAGCTTTATTGTTTGAACACGTGCACTTCCTAAATTCTAGATAATTTATAGAAAGCATAGCCGCTAAATATTGAAAAAGATGTTCCGAAATCAATGCACAAAAACAGTTTTGTTAGAAGCTTCTCAACATTATTGAAGAACTTAATTGTCGGCATATTTAGAATTACTCAACTTAATGCAGAAATGAGATATGTCAACATTCGTAGGAAGTCTCTGTTTTCTACTTTTCGCAACAATCAACATTGCTTTTCTGTACAGACATCAATACAACCCAAGGAATTAAAGATAATCATGGATTGTATAGAAACTTTTACGCAGCTTTAGAATTACTTTACTTAAAAAAGAAGATCAGAAAGCTGGTTTTAAGAGTCTTGATAAATTGACAAGTATCGATAAACTATACATTTCAAAATCTCCAGCTATTGCTAAAACTGATATCCTAACACAGCGACACCTGATCATATATAAACACTATAAAACCTAGAAAGAAATCAAGCAATGAAATCTGCAGTGAAGCAACACTTTGATAATTTAATCTCGAATGACACGACCAATTAATGAAAAATAAATTTTGAAAAAATAATTCAGCGTGAAGATGTTAATAAGGCCGTTATTTATGAATCGATAAGAATTTTTGATGAATTTGAGGATACGTCAGTGTTTAATCAATATTTATATATTGTGGACTCTACTATTCCATAATTATTTTAGAACACTGAAATGTACACATGGATTACACCATGCACAACATGATGATGAAAGTACATGTATCTGAAACTTAGTAGTAATTTCAGGTCCAGTGTTTGAATAGAGTTGACATACATTAACTAGTATTCAAGGTAGCTTTCTACAAAACAACGATGCTACCTAAAAATGTCTGTAAATAATACCATGAGTTGGTAATATATTTCATAGAAACCTGTGAAAAAGTAATAATAATAAATTAATAATACAGGCTCCCCAGGCTACAAACTCCCAAAAAAAATCTGACAAACAAAATAATAATTAAAAAAAAAAAAATAAACTGTCCAAAAAAAAAGGGGGGGTGAAGACTTCCCAAAATAATCTGACAAAAAACAAAACAAAACAAAAACCGAATCCTTAATTTGACACCCCCCCCCCCCCCCGCGCGGTCCACGCGTTCTACGGGCCTGTAATAGAGGATAATTATATTTTTTTCAGAAATGGACACGGAATTTCGTTTGAAATATTTTAACTCATTTAAAAATAGAGACAAGTTAAAATTATTATATAAAAAACAATTATACATGTACATGTATTTGAAACATAATTATGATACATTATTTCTTCTCTATTCTTCAGAGTGTAATTCTGTACAGTGTAATGAGTGGCGAAGTATTTACATTTCAGAGATAAAAACTTTTATTTCTAAGGTGCGTAGTGTATTTTTTTAAGTTTCAGTTGGTACTGGTAAAGATAAACACTTCTGCATCTATAACGACATCTATAACCTTTTTTCAAAAGGTAAAAGAAAGTGTAGAACTTACCTCACTTATCCTATTCGTGCCCGCCGGGGGCTGCTGCCCTTGTCGATGCCCAGCTATTCCACCTCAGCTGTAACCGTTCTTTCTCTGTAGTTCTTCTCCAAGTGGCTTTTGGACGGCCTAATTTCCTCCTTCTTTCTGCGTGCCATGTCAGTGCGGTGATATATAAATTCTGGTTAGTATATGGCCAATCCATCTTTTATTATTTCACTTGCTATCTTAATTTTTCATTTAATATTTTATCTTGCCATCTTACACTCGGGAATTTTTCAGGCATTGTGTAAAGTGTAGAACTTAACGGCTTTTATTTATAAAAAAATAATAATAATTTGAACGACCCAACAGTTAACTAATTAACAATCGATACTTGTTGTGTAATTTCCTCTGAGACACGTACGATAAACAGGATGAAAACTTCTTTGAATAATGAAAAAACACCCAAAAGGCATTCTTGTTAATTTAAAATGTAAGAATGTTTAAAATGAAAACTGATTTAGTGATTTTCAAACTTTAAAATTATCTAAAATTATCAATATTCAAGAGAAAGAAAAAAAATAATAAAATTCATGAATTAATTCATTTCAAACACTTGATTTATTCTCGTCTTTTTAGAAAGTATCTTTTAAAAATGGCTTTTCGAGAGTTTTTATTTTTATTTTTTTTTTTAAATAAGTAATAGACAAATATAATGCTTACGCCTGTAAATTTTGGTATAACCACAGATTTTAAGAGAAAGTGAAGTCAAATTTATCGTCATCAAAATTAAAATTATTCTAGTTGTCGAACGCCATAATATATGCTTTGAGAGCGCATTTATTCTGCAATTGTACAAGTAATATTTTCTTTTTTGAAAATAATTTAGCGTTAGGCCATCCTTAAAAAATTGTTTGGTTGTCCTCTCCCGACCGACTGGCTAAATATGGCCCGTCTCAATTTTTTTTTTTAACCTCCAGGAAACAATTATTTTTTATGCATTTCGGAAAACAGACTTTGAAAAATTCAGCATTGATGTTGAAATTCTCTGAGAAAAAAACCCCACCTACCTACCGACCAATTTTTTTCATCCTCAGTCGGGAGAGGGCAAACAAACATTATTTTAAAGTTGGCCTTATTGTAAATTTTATTGACCTGTTCAAGAATTGATACTGAAGAAGGAACGGACACACTAAAAAAATATTTTAAAACACATTTATTATAACTTAAAACAATTTCATGAGTTTATTGGTTGGACTGGTCCTTTCGATCGTTATTATATATCACTTCGAATATCTTCAACTAAAAATTTATATTCAGCTTTAGGAAACATTGTTTGAATGTACCTTGTAACTTTATTTATAATTTTTCTTCTACTTACAACCTCTGAATTTCAATGTAAAAGTTTCTGGTTGTGCTAAAATGGAGCACAATATATCTTTTTAGTACTTTTATTAGAGTCCCTTGGTTTATCTGTTTTCGGAATAAGAAAAAGACACATACCTTCCAGACTTAACAGAAACAAACCAAGCAATAAGTACATGTAGATATCATATGTATACGTGTTTCTCAGTGTAATGCGGGCAAAGTGTACATTATCAGCTTACTTAGAGTTGTCATCAAGATTGTAATTCAAGTACCAGGGCTAAGTAAATCATACTTGATTTTCTAATTTCTCTATCAAAGACTGAAAACATGCACTAACTTTATTGTATCAAAGTTTGTTAAACAAAAACTTTTCTTTCTACTGGTTTCAATAATTTATTCCTAATTCGCTAGACTCAATACACAAAAGAAAATCACTGAAAATGGAAAAACCATTTTCATATATTGTATAAAATTGCGTATACTTTATTGTATCTTATTTGTCAATAAAATCAGCACTATTTTATGAAGAGGAAATTACACATCAACTCCATTAATGACGCAAGACTAGTATAATATCCATCCGCGGTATACAAACACTGTCTTCCGTCCCGACGCTCGATTCCAACCTCACTGCTTTGATATCAATACGTTATTGCAGTTTTATACGAACTTTTATTAGGATTGTCAGCATTTTATTGTCCTGGTTAAATTCAGGGATGTAAATGCTTGGCGCTCTGATAGCAATATATCCTACCGTAAAACAGGTTTGTTCCTTTCAAATTCTGAGGGCTACGATTATCCAGTGTAAAAATCATTTCCCTCGGGTTTTATCCATGACCGACTACTGATTCCGTACGGAGACCCCAAACCCCCGTTCATGCTCACTGAGGGATAGAGTCCCGAATGTATGCCACCGCCATAGCCTGAGTGAGAGTTAATGGAATGGTGCGTAGAATTGTTACAGTTAGCCATAGAATGAGACAAATGTTTGGATGTTTGATCATGAGGGGACAGTTGAGAGGTTCCATTCGTTCCATGCCGACTTATATTCATCCTCGCTTGAGAATTCGTCGTCGGTTGCGTTTGGTGAACTGGGTTTTCGATTTCTGATGATCCCGAACCCGAACATGGTTTTCCGTCCTTTACTAATACGGATACTGTGCCTTTCCTGGGTGATGGTTGACGCGGTGAATCCTGCTGTGAAGATGCAGGCGATGAAGGTGGAGATGAAGAATCGGTCTTCTCCTTGGCGTCCTTTATCTGTCGTTTGCACTTATATCGGTGATTCTGAAACCATATTTTAACCTGAGTTGGCGTCAAATTGATCATGCTAGCTAAATGTTCTCTCTCAGGGGCTGATAGATATTTCTGTTGTTTAAACCGTCTTTCTAATTCATACACCTGAGCTTGTGAAAACAACACTCGTCGCTTCCTTCTCTGGGTAATCGGGAACTGAATACCCCCCGCCTTGTGCTGGTCAAGGCCCCCTAACGCTGACATATTCATGTTGTGCATTCCAGACGACATCGAAGACATTGCACAAGAACTCGGGCCACCCATCAAGCGAGATACTGAAAATTAAAAATATAAAATTAAAGAAAGATTTTAAAAATCTAAATTAATTTATAAAGATGAGACAATGTATTATAATACACCGGAAGTCGCTGTCATTTTATTAACATGTCTCATTTTTCAAAGACGCTTTCAAATATAAAACCAATAAATTGATAATATTCTCCACATTGGACATTATTAATACTACAGTAGAATTATTAGTTTTCTATTTTATTTTCACTAATAATTAGATATAAATTTAGTCAGTCAAAGTTTTAGAATGTTATTATTATGTTTTATTTACTTCAAATTTAAAATCCTATTTTCAAAATTCTAGCAGATTTGGGACGGTAAGATAAATATGATGTAGATGTCAATATTTGCAATATATTTTAAAACAAACTTAAAAATAATTTTGGTGCACATCAATATGCCACAAGAGTGCATAAAAATATTGACTGAAAGCCCCTTACTTGTTTTTACATTTAGGCACGCTGAGACTTTCCTTGTTCAATCTTTTTGATAAACATATCTAAATATAGATTTATAAGTTTTTATGTCTAACATGTATAAATTTACTTTGTGTTGGAAATAGATCTTTAAATGTAAATATTTTATGAGCATCTATTCCGTAGATCAACATGCAAAATATTTCCTGGAAATAATTCTTGAAATATTTTTTGAGTAAAGTTAAGTTTAAAACAAACACTTAAAAAATATTAAATATGTATTTTTTCAAACTAGAAAGAGATAATGTAGTTTATTTTAATTAAATTTTAATTTAACAATGTGGATTTTTTCCCATACATTTATAAAAATCTTGTGATGCTTTAGAAATTGCTTTATTTGACATTAAGAATTTTTTCAAAAAATAATTCTTTTAAAATGTAGTATATAATTTCTAAAGACATTTTTAAAAAAAATTTATTTATTTGTTTATTTATTTATTTACTTGTCCTTTTCTCCCTTTTCCGAAAAAATATTAAGCAACGCATATCTTATCACCATGGATTCGCAATTGATAGTATTGCAAAGTACCCAGACGATTAAAAATTAAAAGAGATTAAGTTGAAATATTACGTCTGTTTATCGATGTTAAATTCGGCCAAATTCTTAGCTTTATCTGTTGTTTTTATCTTCGGTACTTCACAGGGTTGGGTTTAAACATCTTTTTGTCAGGGATAGGAAACCAAAGGACAAAAATATAAAGTAGTTGTATCATGAGTAAATAATCTTTCTTAAATAACATCTAAATCAAGTATATATGTAGATTTTTTCCATGAAAACAAAAATGGCAGAATACTTAATTTACATGTATATAAATAGCGTTTTTTTTTTAATTCAAGTTTTGAGACTATTTCTTTTTTCCTTTTAACTACTAGACAGTTCTGTTTTGAAATTTAGACTCAAAGTACCCGAGTAGATTTCTTATTCAAAGCTGTTCAAAATATGCAGTAAAATTCAGATGCATAAATTAAATCATGCAGAAAATTAATTTTGAAAATATTATATATATTTTAAGTCATGAACTAAAACTATCTTATGCGATATAAAACCTGTGAAAAGTCAATCCGATTTTTGCGCTAAATTAAGCAAGTGCTTTTAAAGTGTTCATAATTTGTTTTTGGTAATCTACAAGGAACACAACCAGGGGTTATTTTTATAGCTTAACACGGGTCCATATCTGTCAAAAGGTTTAATTCTAAACACGTGAACATTTTCATTTGAAAATTATTACTCCACTTTAATTTTTTCCACAGGTGTTCAAAAGTATTATAAAATTCCAAGTAGAAATAAAGTCATGAAACGAGCTAGATATATATATTTCAATAAGATTACGTCTTGACTGCTTCTTAAAATCAGAATCTCTTTTATCTTATTTAATTCAGCTAATTAGGCGTGCTAGATTATTTTTAAGATGCTAATTTCTTTTTCCTGTGGAGTAAATATAATGAAGAAATACTAATCGCATTGGGAACTTCTGGGTTTGTCTCGACATTTTGATCACAAGAAGCGATAACCACTGGGGGAATTAGACAAGAAATATCTGCAGACACCAACCTCTTATGTCGTAACTAAAAATCTTACGTCTATGTGGAGTCGACATTCTTAAAACGTTTTAAGTAATAAATGTGCAAACCCTTCAACACCTTTTTCGCTTTGTTGAAAGATGAAATGGACAAATCTTATGCCGCCTTAGTTCCACTCGAATTGCACGACAAGTTTCAGTAATACTCATCAAGTACCCTTTGCGATGTTGAAAAGTTTGCGCAATTGACTTTAAAGGGTTAGCATGGATGGTACTTACTTGCAAGTCTAGGGTCCGGATTGGTGCCGTACCAGTTTGAGGACCCATGTCTGGTCGGGTCACCGTAATGCCCAAACTCTGTTCCGTTGCAGAACTGCGAGGGGTAAGATGGGGTATGATGGGTTAGCTGGGGAACATATCCTGTATGGTATGGGTTCGTCACTGGCACGCTCATGCTTCCCATTTGAGGATTGGGGTACTGCGTATGGTTCCTGTATGGATTTAAGGGAGGGATAGCGGCCTCTATGGTGGTTCTCTTGTAGGTTTCTTCAATAGGACTAAGGATGTCGGTGACGGAAAACGGTGTAGTTTGTTTAGGACTGAGGGACATAACTTGTAAGTGTGACAAGAGGGGTCCCTCTCCTGAGTATGCGTTTTTCAAGCTACTCCACCGATACTTTGTTACGTTAAGAGCCAATCTTGACGGTCAAACATATTATCACAATTGTATATCTTTCATTCTTGACAAATTATGAGTTTCGGAAAGAGTACGCATGCGTATAAAGTTTATCTTTGTTGACATTACTGGGTAGCTCCACCCCTTATCGATTGGTAGGTGGTCCTCAAATCGGGTTTCCTTCTGTTTGGGCCATTGATAATGAGAATTAAATCTGTCTTACAGGATTTATTAAATGCGAAATCATTCGCATTATACTACAGGGATGTTTCTTTAATAATTCCTATTTACTGGCCCGTTTAACCATTAATAATAAATCGAGCGGATTGAAAATCTTTACAACTGACAAGCTAGTTTACCGAATGTCATATATAATAAGTATTGTATCAATGATCTTGATGGTTTGTGAAAAATTGAATATGGACTGAAATTGAATTGTACTTCAAACATTCGCGTAAGAAGTACTTGGTACTTTTTCGTTTCAATTAAAGTACTTCTTGAAAAACACAAATATATAAATATCGTGAACTTAAATTATGGAAATTGGATAATTTGAAAGCATATGGTACCGTGAAAAACATTTTTTGGTCTATACGATAACCAATATTAATAATTTTCTGTTGGTTGTTGAGAAGGAATCAGGAAACTGCGGTATTTGGTTGATGACAGCGGTGTGTGCCGCCCCAGCATTGTCCACCTGTGTTTTAAGTACTCCTTCAGTACAACTGTGTACACTGATTTCTACAGGCCTGCAACAGCTTTCCAGAATTTAATGCCATTTTCATACGACATGTATTTATTTTATGACAATTCCTACTTCACTGACAAGTGCAAACGCTGCATATATTGTTCTTCATTCTATTTCTGTCAATTTTTTGAGTTTGCGTTTTATATAATATTTTTGTTTGAATTAAAAAAAAGGAATAATTCTAGTTTGGTAAATTTGCATAATCTACTAAAATATTTGAATATTTAACAATCACACGCCAGACGATACATATATTATTCTTTCTATTTACTAGTTCCATGTTATTTTATTAATATGCTGCATGGGACATATATAGAGAGAGAGAGGGGAGGAGAGAGAGAGGGGGGGCACTATCAAAGAAACATGAGATACGGATGAAACTTTAAAATTGTTTATTTAAAAATTGTTCTTCTTTCTGACTGTTAAAGTATATCTGGAAAATGCAAAGGGATAACTCGTTTACTATTAATTAAGATAAACTCCTTTTCTTCATGTAAGGGAAGTAGCGGTACAGGGTAATTGTGATTAACTAAATCGACAAAACCAACACAGCGCAAGTCAATAAATAGAAAATGTGTAGAAAAAAAAGTGAGGAAAGCTTAATTAGAAGGCTTTGAAAGTGACACCATTGAGATTACGCTTTATTATGGATTATGGTGAGTTTAAAAAGAGGCGAAAATTCCTAGCTGTAATCCTGGTTAGGTACACTTTGTGTTACGTAAGTATTTAATTCCAACAAAACGCACGTGTTTGAACGGTAGAAAAGTCCGGTACGCGTCGATTACTCCCTGCTGATGAGGGACAATTAAGTGATAACCTCTCTTTTTACCGAAAACGAGAATTCATAATCCGAGTGATACTCCAAAAACTCTGTTTTTTGGCAGCATTTTTTTTTTTATTTCTTTTGTTTTTCAGAGGGTAAGTGGGACCTATTTCAAAATGAATTTGGGAATGAAAGCCATATTTTAACTGAAAGGCGACATGTCAGATATTTCGTAGCCACGAGTGGAAAGTAAACAAAGAAAGTGAAATGTTGTAATTCATAGAGCACATACTGTATTGCAAGTGTTAACCATGTCCACATCGCTACCTCTCTTTTCTTTCTTTTTTTTAATTTTTAAAATACAAATTATTGCTTTTTTCAGATATTTTCTAGTAATAGTACGTTCGAAAATCAGGTCTGAGGATCTAACAATTTTAATTTAGAATTTTTGATTCTGTTTTGACATTGAAATATGCTTATGAAGTGGTATTGTTTGGATTTTAGTCCATTGATTCGTGGTACTGTATGAAATTTATTAATTTCAAAAAGCATATAAAAATGTATACATGTAACTGCATAATGCAGAAACCCAGATTTTAAAGTAAATAATTTCAAATATTTACCCATGGAAAGGAGATTTACCATTCTTTTTTATTTTTTTAATTCTGATAAAAAAAAAATATCTTGTCATAAAAATTTCATATCTTAAGAGAAATACATGTACATATGTAGTCCCTCTGTTTGATGTCACGCCCCCAGCGGGATTCCGATCCCGAGCGGTATTGTACCGTGGTGTCAAAAGGTGTCGGAAACCGATGGGATATCATTATCACCTGGTCGTTAGGGTAATTAATGTTGTCATTATGTAGATCTATCTTACACACCTGTGAACGAGCTCCCTTGTTTGGCTTAAGTTGCTGGTCTAACTATTTAATGGATATCATCCGTATCCCACTGCGCAATTGCAGTGAGTCCATAAGAGAACCATAAAATATCCAGGACTTAGTGAAGTTAGTGTGCGTACGAATTTAAAGACATGAAAAAATTATAGAAAAAAAAAATATTCCAGAATTCGATTTTTCAATAAAAATTTTTTCGCCGAAATAGATATATTTTTTTAAATAGATTTTTCTCTATAAAGCGAATCTAAAATAGATGGGGGGGGGGGGATACGTGCATTTCTTGTTTCGTGTTACTAAAAAAAATAATTTAATCCACGATATAAAATGCAACAACACTATATTCATTGTATTACCAGGATAAAGAATAATATAATGACTCTAAGCGTTTTCCTTAAATACTTTTTTCCCTTTATCCATCACGACCGTGTAAACAGGATTTGTGGTCTTAGCTAATTTGTGGGGAAGTACCAAATGCCTGAAGATTAAGAACAGAAATTCGATCCTGTCATCCCAATTGAGAAACCAGGTTTACTTACAAAGAAGTTTGAATGCTACGGAAACTTATACTTCTGCCGACGGGGTTTCATTGTTTAGTCACACCAAGTACTGGAGTCAAAAGCAAACGAGGGTTTGTTAGCACAACGCGAATTATGGCAAATCTTGTTTAATTTTGTTATTTCCTAAATTTAGGGGTGGGATAGTAATCGGGAGACACTAAGAAAGAGAAAAAATAGTCCCGAAATTTTAAAATGGCTTGTCAATAATTGCCTCGATTTGTTGCCTTTTCTTGGCAGTTTTTACTGACCATTTATGTGCTCATCTGATTTTAGCTGACCTAGTTAAATATGTAAAAATCTAAGTAAATACCCCAATACATTATTCTTTGACAGATTATAGTGGTCAGTGACATTTATATAATCCCGACTCGCATATTCCAGTTTTGAAATAGAGAAGGAAATATTTGATATTTAAAAATGTTCTTGGGAAGATTATAAATTAAGCAAACTTCTGTATTGTTCGGTTAGGAGCTATGAAATGTTACTTCTCCTCCTATATTTACTTTTTGCCTTGTTTATTAAATTCGGAGATGTTATGAACGGCTGGCACTAAGGCGATTTATGATGCTCTTTAGAACCTTTACAACCTTTAAACCATTCAAATTACTTTAAATAGTTTTCCATTTTTTGCCATATATGTTTTTTATGCTGTTGTTTTACAGCTATGTTTGAAAATGATCTTTGTAAAGTGTCAGTATAAATGGATCAGTTATAACAAATATTTTTTTCAATGGCTACATATATGGTTTACATATTCATCTTATTATTAATATTGCCTACAGCAAAGCAAAAAAAAAAAATTATTCTATGAAGAATTTGGTAATTAAAATTCCAGTTACTTAAGTTACTGTAATATATATTTATATTTTCTTGATATCTTTGTAAAACAATTTTCGAACAATCATATATATTTCCTTTTCGGCGCTTTGAAAATTCCGGAAATGATTATGTTATATTGTTTTATTGTTCTATCATTTAGGTCGAGTTCATTTTAGTCTTTTCCTTATTTAGATAGGGTTAATGGTCCCCTTTGAGAGTGTATTATACTGTGGTAGGTAGTGATACATTTATTGACAAAACGTTCTATTGCCTAAATCAAGTCACCTCTGAGAAACGAGCGATTACACCTGTCCATCCCTTGAGCTATATTATTCTAACGGTAGTCGTATAATGGTCGTCAGGAAAAACATTTTTGAATTTGTCTTGCTTCTGAATTTGTATGTTTTCATACAAGTTTGTTTTCAATCGACACCTGTGCTTCGCGGCGAACTTCAAACAAACGGTTTAATATACACTGACTGCTCTTTCTAATCCTTCTATTTCACTATAAAAATAATGAAAAATCACGAAAAAATAATAAATTATAAATTATGGGGCTAGATTTTCACATGTGTATAAAGCCGTTCCTATACCTGATATTGAAATGATCAATTGCCGAGATTGAGTAAACGTTAAGAATTATTATTCGAACATGTGCACGAAATGTACATAGACATCAGGCATGGTCCTGCTGATATTTACATATTTATGAGGGAATAACATTGAAATCCATATAGGACAAAATTGTAAACCGCTTGGGTCATAAATCTGCTGATGATTTGTGGCCTAGTCGTTGCTGCCATTTTTATTGACTACAAATAGAAAGGACTTGGTATTGGGTCAAAGCTTTCGAAATGTAGTAAATTTTTCTTATCTGTAAAAACTAATTCGGTACAAGCAGTTTAAAATGTGAGAGAGTTAACATACAAATGCAATATTACACTTTTATTAATGTAAAAGAAATTTTATTCGCAAACATAACAAAAGAAACAAACTTTTCAAAGTCTTATTAAAAAGAATATTTAAATAAATAACCATTTCTTTTTTGTCATAATAAGAATTGTAAAAAATGAATTTGAAGTTTTACTGACGTATAATTTCGATGAGGGTCACTTTACTAATAAGATGCTAACCTTGTTCTCATGGAAATCATGCATCTATCCAAAAAAAAAAAAATAATAAAAAAAAAAAATAAATAAATAAATAAATAAATAAAATTAAATTAAATTAAAAAAAGAAAGAAAAACTGTTCTGATATTGGGTCGCCATTTTCCATGTCTGCTGTGATTTATATATATGTATATTTTTAAATCCTTAAAAGACGGCTTCCCAGAGACTCGACAGACAATGGTAACTATAGGTTTTGGTTCAGTGTTGTCTTCTTCTTATGTTTACACGAAAGGAACATTATTTGTCATCCTATATAAAAAGTCCAGGAGTTAAAATTCAATAAGTTGAACGAAATTGCTTGACTTTTTTCACGAGTCGAACACTTACTCTCCGCGGAGTAATACTTGACGAGACACTTCACGTCACTTCATCCGCGAAAAGAGACAAGGTAGTTCACATTGGAAGTCAATATTTGCATTATTGTTAATAAAAAGAAGAATGTACACACAAAATTAAAGAAAACTCGTTCATTTATCATATACTTATTACTTTCTGTAGAAAGCAAGAAGCAATTTAGTTTCTGAATATCAACACCAACGCGAAGTGCGATTATTCTAATTTACAAAGAGGAAAAAGACTCAGAAAACTTGAAAGCATTCAATCATAGAAATTATGTAACTAAATTCTCACTTTTCAAAATGAATATGACTGTTTCTTAGCATCGAACTGCGCTAAAATCAAATAAAAATTAACTTAAATGAAAAATAAAAATGTGAACACCTAGAAAAACATATGACAAGTTTTTATTAAATTTGTCGTTATAATTGTAGAGCATGCAGACAGAAGTAATACTGATTTTACTTCGCTAACGAACTGAAATAATCAAAATGAATAACTTTAATAGAATTTAATCAAGAATAGCTATGAAATGTCTAATGTTGAATCTGAAAAAAATACAGAGAGCCCTTGAATTAGAACATGGAATACTTTTGACTTATCTCTATGTTCTCAAAGAGATGAAAAAAGCCTTTACTCAATTTCTTATAAAAACCTTATTCTGTGTACACCCCGTGGCGTTTAATGATTTATTGACTGGGTCTGTTATTGACTGTGTTCTTGAGGTGGTATCCATCCTTCTCGCCGTCTTTGGTGGCCGCGTCACCGGGTAGACTCCCCTGTCAAATTATAATCACAAATTAAATATGACAAAATCTACACATTTTTAAATCACTGCTTATCAATGCCATTATAGGAGGCTCGAATCAAAGAAAAATAAGATGGTATTCATTACTCAATTTCCTTTCATCTAGGGGTAATTGTGAAGCGTTCTGGCGTACTTATAAAAAGAAACACACTCCTGAAGGACTCTTGCAAAGTTCAACTCACGCCTATCTATCCATTCATATCAATTATAGCGATATATTGGTGATGCTTGCGGGACTAAGGTCGAGCCGAAACAGGACCCTCTTTATTCTCCCCTCCAGGTTGGAGAATAAACCATGGATGACTTTTGGTTTTAGCGAGGTTAAATAATTCACAAAGAGGAGTATGTACAATAACCATAAAACTTTGTCATTTATGTTGAGTCTTTTTATTTGTTGACTTTCATTGGTCTCAATTCATAACTTCTGCTTATCAACATCCTGTTTGTAAAGTTCTGACTTCCGGTTGTCTTCACGAGTTAATGAAACCTGAGTGAAATATTAGTCGTTAATTAGAATTTGGTATTGATACGCAGAAAATTCCCTTTCCCTCTTTGTGCAATTTTTATTAATTTGCATGACTCAAAAGAAAATTCACAGACTTACTGTGGAGTCCCGCGCCCTGTGTGATCAGACTGGCTCTGTCAGTTCGTAATTGCATTTCTATGGACGATTCCTTGATATTAATTAGAATCTGAATTGATCATTGTAATTTCTTTTATCTTCGTTGACAAGAAATTTTGACAATTATTTCAGTCTTTTTATCTGCACCTAGGGCAATTACTGCCTTCTTAGGCTGTGGTATCTCCCCGGGTATCATTGCGCTTCTGGTTAAGATATTGATAAACAGATAAAGAAATTACCAAAAAAAAAAAATCGTTATTTCCGAGGGAAAAATTATTTCTTATGAACCGTTGTAAAGAATCTCCAATATCAAATACTTTCAAGTTGCTCCTTTAACTTCTGGATCAGAGAAGTTTTTTTTCCCCTGCCAACACACCCCTCCCTTAAATTGTGTCTCTTAATATTTGATAATGGTAATTCTACTCTGACCAACCCTTACCGTTTTCCAAAGCAATTAAAAAGTGTGATAAAATTTCGCCCCTTCACTCAAAAATGTGGCTTAGACTTAAAAAGCGGTCATTTGTAAACATCTTCATTAGAGCGGACGAAGCTTCGGACGGGATACAGTATTTACAAAAATCTCGTGCATGAGCCGAAAGGTCAACATTTACTATACGGAAGGTGGTCAAATAAACTAGAATCGAGTGCTAGGAACATCCGTCCTACCCACCGCCCACCATTCAAAACCTGTAAAATTATGGAAATTACTGTTTGTTTTTTATGGCCATGCTGGTGTATCATGTCCGTTTTAGGTGTTTAATTAGACACTTGCGCAGTAAATTAAGAGTTTATGGTAAATCACTTATGTTCTCGTGTACAAATAAAACATTGTGTGGCCATCAAAGAAATGCTTACCTGAGAGACAGAATAAACGAAAACGATAGATTACTTTATCATACTACTGTTTATTTCTTTATATGTATACGTGTACCCAATGTATTTTTTATGAAATCTTTATTTTCTCAGTCAGATTTTGTAATGAAAGAATTCATTTTCATTTATTTAGAAAATTGGACAGTTATGCTATACTTTGAAATAAAATATACCCCCCCCCTCCAAAAAAAAATATACAAATCAGTGACTCATATAAAAATGAAGTGAATCATAATGCAGGAAAATTATTAAATTTTGACCAGTCTTAGAATTATTTCCGATTATTTGTAAAAAAAAAAAAAAAAAAAAAAAAAATGATAGTGCATGCACGGATGGAAACCTTTTCCCGGCTACCTTAGGCATTTAATAATACATGTAAGAATGTATAAAGAAAACTTTTGAATCTATTGTTTGGTGCATGTAACATTTTTTATTATAATGTATATTATATTTGTGTATAAATACGACCAAAGTTGAACATTCTATAAAGTATGGATTTTAACCTTGACCGCCCCTCAGGTTCTCTTAATTAACTAGCACTTGGGCCATTGGCTGTACGAATTATTCTTCAATTTCACTATTTTTGTTACAGGAGATCATAAAGAATAAAAAAATAATTTATGAAAAATAATTAAATAAATAATAAATGAAAAATAATTAATCTCAATAATGTGAACAAAATCACCAAAATTTTGCCGACGGAAATTGACCAACGAATATTTGAACAGGTTGCATGTTTTGATTTTCATCAATTAATTTTTACACAATTCACTGGTGTAAATACATATTGTATATTACAATCAATCACATCTTAGTAACAGATTAATACTTTGTAAGTAGATATTTATTTAAAAAAAAAAAAACATCTTTTAGATGTTTTTTCCTCAAATATTAAGTGTTTATCCTTTGTTTGGGAGCTTATATTAGTTTACCAATTTCTTTTAAAGGTTGAAAGTAAGAAAAAAAACCGCAAATCATTTTCAGAAGCATAAAACAAGGACCGTTGCTTAAAACGAGAGAGAGAGAGAGAGAGAGAGAGAGAGAGAGAGAGAGAGAGAATTTGTGTTTAATTAATTTTGATATGATTTTCCCCCAATGACACATTTTTACATAAAAGATAATGGAGACATGGAAGGTAACTTGTTTTTGATAACTTTATCTTGTAATAGTTTATTTTCCTCCAGGAAAAACTACTCTGTAGTTATAACAGAATTAAATGACTTTGCTTTATATTCCTGTTCTTTCACCAAAAGAAAAAAAAATTGATATTGCAAACTGAAACTCTTCGGACTTATAAAAAACAACATGTTTTGTTTTTATTGAAATAACTGTTGAAACAAAGAACTTTAATGGCCAGATGTATATACGCATTGCAACTGATAATCGTAAAAGCGTTTCAATCTGCCTCTATTTTTCCAACTCGCAAGTTCCATTTTGTGTACACGTGCGAAAAGATTTCACAAATGTAGATGTCCATATGAAGGGGACTTGACCAAAGATACGCCTAGCGTCAGGACTGGATTCAGCTTGATAAACTGGAGAATAAAATCGTTCAACGACAACCGCATCACAACCTGAAGAGTCCGATGAAACAGAGTACATTAATCAGTCATCTCTTATTGACGAGTGGTTGCCATGGTGATACATCTCTACAGCTTCCGGTGATATCCGTTAGGTTACTTGTCGGGATATTAAAGATTACGCCACGTGCGATTAAAAGGTATTTCAGCATTTTTGTCTTCTGTAAGTGTCGGGCGACCTCCCGCTTTTATCTAGATGTTCAGTAAGTACAGGGATGCAGTCGGTCAGTTATTTGTTCAGCTTTCCTGGAATCAGAACAACGAATTTTACTGGCTCCTGCATTTAAGCCCCAAGAAATAATTAATTACAACTTTATGTCACCTTTGAAGCATTTCAGTATTGGTTTAATTGGTTGAAGGATTACGTTTAAGAATAGTGCTTGTTGATATTTCATTTATATTCGTCTAGATATGGTATAAAGAAGTTCTGTGTATTTATTTCCTCACATTTTCTAGCATGTTCTAGATATTTGTAATTGATAAGAATTTTTGAATTGTATCTTTTACTGAAAAAACTCTGAGCGAGGAAGTATACAGTGTATGTCAAAAAGAAAAAAAAAATGAAAAAAAACTTGAAAATGTAAATTCTGATCAAGTGGACCTCAAAAATAATTCATTGCGGAAAAATTGCACCAACAAAACCGGAATATTTCGTCCTTTTATACAAAGTTAAAGAGCTAATGAGAGCTTTAAGATACATGCCCAGCCTAAAAAATATTTGCAGAAATTTTACTCGATTTCTATCCAACCATGAGAAAATAAGAAGAATTTAGAACAAACTCAAGATATTTTAAAATTTTGAGAGGAAAAAACTTTTAGTTTCTGGCCTTTATCATATTTTTGCCATGGTAATTATAAAAGCATTTTATTTTACTTCAAGGAAAAGATCCATTTTCTCCCATCTAATAACATGACAACGAGGAATTGTTCTTTAATAGAAATAGTAAATTTTGTACTGAATAGAAAACGAGAGTTTTCTTGCAACTACTGTATTTTCGTTTAAGATTCTTTTATAATATAAATCAAAATTGAAATTCATTTTCTTTGGTTCACAAAGAACATATATTTATTAAATCTATGAACAATGTTTGATTATAAATGACATGGTACAAAAAATGGTGATAAATATCAGATCTCGAAATTTTTATAGGGGGACGAGTACACGAGGGGAACAAAAATATGATAATGAAATCCCGGAGGACAATTTCTAACAATAGACCCTGAATGTCTCATTATTCCCAAACGAAACCCAACTAGAACAAGCCTCTCCTGGCCAGAAACTGAAACCTACAACATTTATTAGAGCCAGGACCGTCACAGGGAATTTCTCATCTAAATCCCTCTTGAAATCGCCTTGTGGCAGCTGGAATCTTGAAGGACCCACTTCAACCCGACTCAAGCATGTAGAATCCCGGACTGTCAGACGAATTTTCATGAAACTTTTTAATTATGTGGAAACTGTCATCGCAATGTTCATCGAGGTCTTATAGCAGGTGTCATCTCTTGCAGATAAATTGGAAGATAAATTTATGCTTGTAAAGTTCGATAAAAAAATAAAGATATTGTTTACATATAGTTTATTTATCAGTGCTGATTTTTCTTTTCAATTTATTATACCGGTAATTCTTTTTCAATATAGACAACACACAGTCAGTCTGAATGCAGATTTGTTTAATCATCCATTCATCGATACATTAGTTTGACAATACTATGCTGATTTCACTGAAAATCATTTTCTACCTCTTATTTGTCCGAATCTACTAAAATGTTTCTGTAGATTTTGAATATTTTCTTGGGAAGAATGTAAATAAATAAATAAATAAATAAAATACAAACACAAGACAAAGTTTTATGATTGCTTTGAATTTCTAAGATGTATTCTTTAACAAACATTATGAAATATGTATTTTACTGATATTATGAAATGTATATTAATGAAATTATGAAATGTGTATTACTGATATTGCAGAATCTAAGAAGAGAGATTATGCATATTTTAAGATATTTATATAATGTACATTGTAGCATTTGTTCAGGATTGATCTCGTGGCGAGGAAATGCTGGAATGGATTAACATATTTCATGCATTGAATAAGGCCTTGTTTATTTTTATTATTTGAACTACCAATGATTTTACCTACGGTAGAATGTTTCAAATGATAAAAAACAATTTAAAGAAACACGTCCACTGACACAGAATTCCCATATGCTACATTTACAAAATAATAATTAAATTTTGGTGCATTCTAAAAATTAAAGTAGAAACATTTTTTGAATGATATATGATATTTTGTAATAATGTCCCTTTGTATAAATATAGAGATGTAATTTATTTGTACTTTAACATATGATATTCTTGTCTATTTGGTCAATTAATCATACATATTTTGCTTGGCTATGACTATAACAAACATATTTGTACGTTAATTAATATTTTCAAAAGTTGATAAACTGACCAAAAAAGGAACACTATCAACAAAACCCCATCATTATGGTGAATTTCTCTACACTTATAAAACATTTTGGAAGCCTTGCAATATTTGATTTCCAAAATGGTCAGTATTTTTTTAAAATTAAATGTTGCATTTTTTTTTTTTTACTGATTTTATACATATGTTTATTTTTAATTAGTTAATTATTTTTTACGAAATAAAAATTTAGTGATATCAATTTTACTAAAATTTACGTAAAAAAATGTCCGATTAGAATTGATGAAAACAGAGTGCATTGTATATGTATATGCCTTTCAGGTTCTTTGGAAAACATTTGATCTTTTCCTATTTGTTCAAAACGAAAAAAGGTTTTCAGAGTATACAGGTACATTAACTCAAGATTTTTATATTACACAGAATGACTTTGCAATCAGAATTTTATTTACCTTCCGAACAATCTAGAGTAGATTGCCCTTGTTCTTTCACCAATAACTGCATTTTTTAAAAATTGAAACACAATTTTATTACATTAAACAATAAACGCAATACAGGATTGGACAACAGGCACACAGCCCAGTCTTTTCCACACTGTATGAAGTATAAGAACCAAGAACAATGATTAATATCTTTCATGGAATAGGGATAAAGAATTGGTTTATTAGAAAGAGTTCTCAAAATTTTTTGAGCGTTTAATTTCTATCTGAACAAGGTCATTAAAACGATCGTACATTGAAAGTCACGCCATTGTATAGAGGTGTTCAGGTGGCCGAAAAAAAGTACTCGAACCTTTTATCAAATAGTGCTTGATAACGGGCTCTGTTATAGCATGAATTTTTGTGGTGTTATTACTTGTTTCAAGTACTATAATTACCAATTTAAAATTCTCTAAATTTGCTTTTTTTATATAATGTTGCGAATAATTAAATGTATGTATTTCTGATTTTCACCAGTTCAAAGATAAAGTTTTCAATAGCAGCTCTCTTCACAAAGATACAAGTATTAATTGCATTTCATAAAGATCCCGGATAGGTACATACTTAAGGTTCTCAGGGCTTAATTGATTGTACAGTTCTATATTTTGTGGTATTGACTAGTCCAAAATAATGACGGCACGCGAAAACACAAAATGCAGCAAGACTTCTTTTATGAAGCCGAGAATGGTCCAGGTGCCAGAATAAACAAAGATGAGAAATGATTGAAATGAACTAAATAAATAAACGGAGATTGGAGTATCTCAGCGAAAAAGAGATTATTAGTGATTACAAAAGAAATCAGAACATAGCCAAAAATATCATAAACCGGGTTAGAGTCACTGGTGAAATTTAAACATAATATACATTGCAGAGACCAGATGTCACAAAATTACAATATATTGACCGATAAAAATAAAGAAATGTTTAAGATAATGAACTCTTTCTCAACAGTTTTAACGAAGGGTACGTTCTAAAATGTTCAATACATCAATATACTGCATTGGTCGTTATTATTAACCAAATCGCGCAATTTTCTTGTCAATATTAAAGATCTTGATGAAAATCATGAAATTACGATCCTGACTCAGGAGCTGTCAATCATTAGAGTTGATACCTTGATTGACAGTTTAACACGTTGTGATTAATCCTTATCATTAATTCCCTTCTACCACAATTGTCGTTGTTTAGACGCACCCAGAAGAAACAACTCCAAATCTTGCCCCCAACTTTCTTTCTGCTTTGTATGGAGCAGTTACCTTACAATATCTGCTTACCTGGTATTAAACACAGGTGTTGAAGCTTTACAAACTCTGACACCTGCAAATATTACTGGTAAAACTTTTAGCACTACCAACAGTTTTTATATTATTTAAGTAACACTGTACACAGTAGGAACAACACCAGCAGATTACTGGGTATAATGCGCTGGAATTTTCACCTTTAAGGCATTGGATTTCGGAATTGTTTGCTGTAAAAAGCATGTCGTACTTTTATTTTATATGGTGTGAATTTTCAAATTGCGCTAATTAGGGAAATCTTCCTATAAAGTTGCAAACAATATCTATCTAAGAAAGCTTTATAAAGTAAACCTATAAAGACCCCCCTCCCTCCCACACCCACATGCAAATGGGTATAGGACGACTTGATCTGAATCCCGTTACAACTCCGAAGAAAATAAAAACCATACTTCCTTCATTCAAAATCCTTATTTCGACTTCAACATTGTAAAGGTAATACCTATGTTTTGAGGAGGAATATGCCACCCAGGGATATTTCAATGACATATCATATCTAAAGCATATAAGAATAATTCTTTCTTCATTTATCTGAAGTCCATCTACTTCCGTTGCATAAAAAACACAAAAGAAAATGAATCATTCATTAATTTATTAATAAAGTAATGAATTCATAAGTAATAATAAAATGTTCATGGCGAATGTTTCTTGTGCGTATGTCCAGATGAACAGCACTGTGAAATAATCAACTGAAACAATCAATCTTACTATAAAGAATAGTAATAAGGTTAAAGCGATATCGTAAAAAAATCTTTCTATATAGAAATTTTAAGGTACGTTTCAAGGATTTGTATGGTATTTCAAATCCATGTGATGTATTTTTATGCATGTAGAGTATATATGATACAAAGTCTTGGACAAAATTAATATATATATATATAATTCTAGAACGGTCGGTGAAAATGCTGTACATTATCCTCAAAGTCATAAATTTTAGCTTAATATGCTTTATAAATGTGTTGCATAAAATATTCTTCTCTACTGTATAAATTTTCTTCCACAGAAAGATATGCATTGGTTCAGTCCGAAAATTTATACAGACACAATAGAAATAGTGTATGTTAGGATTTATTCTGATGAAATTTGAAAATCTGCCCAAATTATTCTTAAAGGATTCATTTAAATGCACATGTATACTTCTTCATATATTTTGAATTTAATAATTCTTTCGAAAAAGTTTTTAATTTCATTAATGCATCTAAAAAGGAACAAATAGTCTATGTAAGTATCATCATCATTTTTTTTCCAATTTTATATCCACTTAATATCCATTTTAATTTGGTATCAATTTGAGCTTAACAAAAATTACACAATAATATATAATTATGTGTGAATCACAAATATTTTTAAAAGTCCATTGGGGAAAAAATTTGCAAATGCAAAATGTATGTGGTGTATACTTAAAAAGAAATCTTATAGTACACGTATTTCTTTCGAAAACTTATATAGTAAACGATGTATCACGAATGAATTCATGAATGAATAAATAAATAATTCAATAAATAAATAAATAATATATTAATAAAAACAAAGAAAATGTTTCTTATTTGAAATACACGATCTGATCGAAAAAAAAAAAAAAATTAAAATATGAATTGAATAAGAATGTTCTCTTATGTTTGTAATAATGCCATCTTTCAAAAAAAAAAAATAAAAATAAATAAATAAATAAAAATGAATAAATAAATAAATAAAAAGTAAAATAAATTATTATATAGTCTATAAATAGTCCCTATATAATTTATACTTGTAAAGCAAACAGTTCATAATACTACATATTCACTGGATATCGGAGGATCAAGGTGCGTGCAGCGGCATTGTGACGTCACAATCAATACCTCAAACAACGTTGAAAACGATGGTTGCAACGGCCGGAGCTGTGTATCAGAGCAGTAAAAAAAGTTAAGCAAGTCTATCGCAGGATTATTTTCCAAAACTATTCGATGTTTTACACACAGCGAAGAAAAAAAAAGGAAGTTATAAGGTGTAATCTGGACAATTTTTATTTTTCTACGACAGAAGTTCGTTAATGAAAATGGAATCGTAATGCAGCTTCAATTTCTTATTTATTCAAATCCTGACTATTATAATAAAACAATTATGGACTCTTTTGCCTCGATAAATATTAATATTTTTCTGATGAATGAGAAACCATATTCACCACCCCATAATTGTATGATAAAATAAAAAAAAAAATAATAATAAAAAATAAAAATAAATAAAATTTTAAAAATCATAAACTCCATTTTGCTTATTTTAAGTTTTATTTTTAAAAAATTGTTTATCTATTTTTTAAATTGTCGTAACCCTATCCATTTGAAGACAAAAAGGACCATGCATTCCATTAAAATATTGATTTGTAATATTTATTCACATTTAAGTGTGACATTTATCTTATCTTAATAGAGTATATCTGTTTTGCAAAGCATGGGAATAAAAGAATATTGAAATCAGCCCTCTTTCGTTGTTAAGCATGATTCAAGAAACTCTTGACGGGATATACACTTATTTCAATTCCCACTAAAAAGGTAAGTAACGGGGGATAAACATACATTAAAAATTAAGAGAAATGTTAATGTTACATTAATTTCCACTCGATATAATTCAAACAAGAATCACTCGAAGTTCTCTTAGATATATACATTATTTAGATTTGCCGAAATAAAAACAGGCCATGTAGACTTATACAAATAGAACTGTCACAAACATAGGACATGGACTTCATTAACCAAAGTGTCAAACGACCACTTAGGTCGGCTTAGGGGCCTACAACGATTGCTAGTGTTCTTATAAGTATTTTGGAGAACCCTTGCTATTGTATGAGGATTGATGTAGCCGATGGGTCAACGAAAAACACCATTACGAATGTTAACAAGCTTTCACTCATGCCGGTTTACTTATGTAGACTTATACACACGCAGGTGTGCGCTGTCTTTCTTTCCGATTAAAAACACAGGTTAATAGCCAAATCCGAACAAGTGCCAAGGGGCCCGAGATCTGCGGTGAAAAAGAAATACTTCTGGAACAAGAAGTATATAATGATTTAAGAATTAAATCGGCCATGAATAACCCTTTATTTTTCTAATCAACAATAACAAAGGTAATTCTTAAACTGTGGATGTCAAAGTCACTAACACTCACGACTAATTTGGATTTGAAAAGTCAACAAGGTCCACTTGAGACGCATTAGCTGGCACAAGAAGTTCTATCGACAGCACTGCACTGCATGCGCACGGAGCGCTCCCCCGGTGCAAGGGGTCACTGCTGTATAAGTAAACCCTTTTCAGATCAATAGAATACCTTCCCCATTTTCTCCAAATTTTAACAGGAGCTCCATTATAAATGACCTATCAACAGAATTAATCGACAGTGTCGTGGGGACTCAGTGGAATTTTTACTATTCCAGCAGTGATTCATGATCATGCTGAAAGTAAGCCCTAGCATATTGTATCTTTACCTGATATTTTAAAAATTTTCGGAAACCAAAATTTGGTCGTGAAAATTCTTAACTGAATTTTAAAATTATGAAATAATTTAGTCTGATATCCTTGAGAATATTTTTTGGTGGTTGAAAATTACATTATGGCACATATCCCAGTGCTTGTGAACATAGATATATTCATAATTATTATCTTCATATAGATAGGAAAGCATTTAACGAAGGCCATTTTTTTTTTATCAAAATCACCGGTAACTATTCTTGTAACTTAAAGAAACTTGGTGTTATCAGAGAGGCAAAAGTCCAAAGTTATGGTGGAGCGCAGTTCGGAATGTCTTTGATTGCCCTCTTTGCAGGGTCGCGCTAATACGGATAAGTCTGTAGTTTGTCGGACAAACGGTAAATTTGATCCTCAACAAAGTATTATATAAAAACCTGTCGATATGTGCACAGATACAACGTTCAATCAGGAATAAACAGTCAAGAAAAGGCCTTTTCGGACGATATCTGAGAAAAGATCGACAGAAAAACATTACCAATCCTCTTATGCCTATACGCCAAATCGTCCAGAAGGCAGCGAGCGAACATCGAGGCTGATCGTGGCTAATTGTCAAAGCAGTCCATCAAAATCTCTAATCCGATTACTTAATTTTCACCTGAAGAATTTTCTGTCAGTCTTGATTTGATGCCATGGAGTTTACCTGAAATATTACAGAGATATCAAAATGTTTATGTTGGCGAGCGAATGCTACTTCTAGTCTGGACTTGAGAGTCGTATGGCATAACCCGAGTGTTTTCGAGGGTCTATCGAACGCTCCTACATCCAACTATTGTATGAAATAGAAAATGCATAAAATCTCATTTATTCTTAAAAGTCAACACAGTATGAAATATTAGAAGTCTCTTCAAGGATAAATCTCGTTTAGCTAAACCTCTTCTCTGAGCGCTACAATGGTACTTTGCGAAGCGAGAGTGGACAATACGCTCAGTCACACAAACGAATGAAAGTACTCATGGACACACGAGCTCTTGTAAAGAACGGATTATTTATTTATGAGAATGAAAGTCGGATAAATGCTTCTATCAGATAATCTGGATCAGATACAGTATTCACAGACGCTTCACAAATCATAACAAAACATGAAACTACTCAAACACAATGGAGACCCGAACATATGCCATTGTTGAAATTCACACTTGGGGCATGGGGTACCAATGTCTTCAATAATTTATAAAAAGGATTAATATTCGATAGTTCAATACCTCTAATGATGAGAAATGTTGGAAAAGCAAAGGGTTTTCAGTCAAAATTTGAACATTTTCTATTTCTCAAATACTGTTTTTCAAGACTTTATTTCATATCCTCTCGAAAACAATCCAACCGATTATTCTTCGCAAACATAACCTTATGCTCAGAAATTTCCCTCCCTAAAGTTAAAAAAACAGGTGAAGTTAGATTTAAATTATTTCCCACTAGAAAAATCAAGAATGTCGAAATACCACATTCACACTGAAAACAGCTTTATTAAGAAAAATAAAGTTGGAGTTAGTAAATGCTACACATTGGTATCTATGCCATCTCACGGTACGTGGCTTAGTTTGTGAAGGGTGTTGGTGTTTTGGTTGAGGTCGTCGTCGATGGACAGAAGTGTGATAAATGGGAAGACCAACCACCACTGTTCTATGCACGTAACAGTCATTTATAACAGTAGAAAAACAAACATAATGTAGAGGTCCTCTGATAATAGAAAGATACAGGTGTAGGAAGACCTGCGTGTTCAAACAGCTGTTACGACAACCAAAATTCTGTTCCCGGAAGTGATACACTTTTTTAAAAACTTTTTTTTCTGACAAAATCACATTTAACATCACTATGGGGCTCTCAAACTAATAATATATATATGAATATACGTTGTGCGCTTTGGTCCAGTTCCTAATTCATTTTCTTTCTCGGTGTGAATTTTCCGCTCTTGAGCTAGTAATAATGAATAACGTTTTGATTCTACATGTGAAAATTTCTGAAGGAATATCAATGTCACGTCTGCAGCATTTCTTGAATAAACAGAGAGGGCCAATTTATGCCCGAATACGGAATTTTTCATAGAGAATTTACGACAGGGCAATCATGGGACAGTTAACGGGCGCTTTCCCGCAGTCGTCAGCTCGTTATCTTCGCTTATGTTGACAGAAGCGCCACGGGATTCCATTACTTGATAACCCCTGCTATTTTATTCCCCTGTCCCCGAAATCAAGGGGGTATATTCCCTGTTTAAATATTCCATTTTAATTGCTTTACGACGGGAATAAACATAATCGATGTTAATATCTGTCATAATTTTTGCATCTGTTTAAGATAGCTCTGTAACCTCATTTAACCAATGCAATTATTCTAAAATGCAATTCTCCAATATTAGTGACCATTTTGTCGAAATTTACCTACTGAATAAAAAAGTATACAAGATCTAAGTTTCCCCCAGCGTATCAGTGATGATAAATTTTGATATTTCAAGAGCTCAAAAGCACCCTTGTTACACCGTGTTTAGTGCCATCAAGGGTAGGGACGATAGTTTTCAACTTCATCTTCTACTGTACTTAACACGGCAGTATCAATGGAGAAGCGTTTTCACCTGTGTCGCGGTACTTACCCCTGTGTTTGACACTTACGGCCTTCTTCTCCGCCACAAGAGCCTGTTTTTACACACTTTCCGAAGTTTGGAGAGACCATTACTTCAGCTCTTACGGTCCTCGTTTTAAGTTGAGTACTCGTGTCGATTTCCGTCTGTACACCGGGTACACATTTGTCTGTACATTACATTTCATTCAATGTTTTACATAATTATCTACTTTGACGAACACCATGTGCAAGATTTTCCTAGAACATACAGTATATATACAGTTGACTTACTATTTGTTTCCCGATTTTTTTTTTTGTTTCTTGTATATATGTATTTTTATTTTGCGCAGAGAGAGAGAGAAAGAGAGAGAGGGGGAGGGAGGGGGGAGTGTCTCAATTATAATACTTAGTTGCAATAAATATTGCTTTCAGAATAAATAGCTAAGAAAGTATTGCGACAAAGCTGATAATTTCAAGAGAGTAATACAGGTCAAATTCAAACTACCTAGAAATGAAACCAGACAATTGTTACAAACAGTACAGAACCATTGCGGACCAAAGTTTGAAGAGAGTCCAATGTAGGATTCGTGTTTGTGGGGAGGGGCGGTCGGCGGGCTGCGGGGACCCCAAGACTAAGTCTGTATTATTTGTTTTCACGTCGTTCGTGCCGATTAAATGGAAGTTGGGGTGTAGCATATAAGCCCCCGACAAGTGCGTGTTTTGCTTTTCATTCATCGTGCCAAATCAATCGTTTCTTGCTATGACAGATTGTGTCAAAATGGTAAGGCTTGGATGTTTAAAATGCCACAAACATCCCTACATGCTGTCAAAACAGAGCTCGACGTTTAAATCCCGAAATTTCCAAGTTTACAAAATATGACTGTCGAGTTGACATCATGAAGTGGGCAAGCTTAATAAACCTCATGATAAAGTTATGGTTATCAGAAAAAAAGTCAGCCTAGGATATCCTTGCTGTGTTCTGGTTGTGCACTTCATGTGCTTATCCTTGTGATCTGTGCTAGATTGCTTCTTTTTGGAGAGAATAAATAGTTTTATCTGTCTACTGCTGGTGCATGACGTCATCAAGAGATGTCGTCTGCGTTTCTACTTCAGTGGACCTACATTCTAAACATGCTGAGCCATCTCTGCTCGTTATGGTAGCTTATCATAAATGTTTGTCCCAGTGTCATTACATGTACCTGTACTGTGATTTCTAAGCACTGTACACGGAAAATTCCCTCCAAACAAAACCAAACTCAGACTGGGTACCAGTTCAAACTAAGGGACGAAATACAATAAAAATCAATGTTTTTACTTTGTGAAGATCTGATTTTATGAATTATACACTTATTATACAATGTCAAAATTCTCTTTTATAATAAAATATATAAATCCAATGTTCACAAATAAAATAATGATGTCTGCAGTCTATGTTGTCTCAGTTGTTTAAAATAAAACTCTAGTCCAAGCTGTTCTAACCCATCTGTAGCAGGTGAATCACTGGTTTCAATACCGCTGCTGATAACCCTATAAAATACAAATCAATGAATTCAATCACAGTGTGTTATTTTATGATGAACTAAGAGGCCCATGGGCCACAATGCTCACCTGAGTAACTTTGGCTTTGCTGTTCTTCACCAGATTTTCCTCCTTGTAATACCTATTGTGGCCCCACCCTACCCCAAGAGGTCATGATTTGAACAATTTAGAGTCTACACTACCCCAGAATGCTTCCACATAAATTTCAGCTTTTCTGGCCCAGTGGTTCTTGAGAAGAAGATTTTTAAAGATTTTTTCTATATATTTCAATGTAAAACTTGGATTCCCTATTGTGGCCTTATCCCACCCCCGGGGGTCATGATTTGAATAATTTAGATTCTACACTATGCCAGGATGCTTACACATAAGTTTCAGCTTTTCTGGCCCAGTGGATTTTTTTTAATGATCCCACCCAATTTTTGGCTTTTCTTGATTATCTCCCCTTGTAAGGGGACTTGTCCCTTTATTTTAATAATTTAAACTCCCCTTCTCCAAAGGATGCTTTGTACTAACTTTGGTTAAAATTGGCCCATTGGTTCTTGAGAAGAAGTTGAAAATGTGAAAAGTACAGATGGACAGATGGGACAGACAGATGCACAATGGACAAAAGGTGATCAGAAAAGCTCACTTGAGCTTTCAGGTCAGGTGAGCTAAAAATGATAGGACATATATTCTGATAACATGAGAGAAGTTGGTGATTTAAAAAAAAATTCAAGTTGCTTAACTCCTTCAAATGAATTGATAGGAAATATTTTGTTCAGCGAAAACTTGAGTTTCTCTTGATAAATATTTCCTTGTTTGTTGTATAATGATTGAAGATAATTACATGCATGTCTTGTTCAGTAATGCTCCTCTGCAGTGTGTTTTATTTATGTCACTATAATGAGACCTACCAATCTGCCTCTGGGATGTTTCTAATCACCCCACACAGTCACACACATATTTTTACACGTCTTCTATTTATGTCATTGTAATAAGACCTAAAACATCCTACACATAAATTTTACATGAAGAATATTTTTTTCTTACCCCTCTATTATAACTTCCTCTATTGTTGTAGCCAGAATTTCCCCTGTTGTTGTAACTATTGCCTTGGTAACCACCACCTCCTCCATAGCCTCTCTGCTGTTGTTGTTGGTAACCTTGGTTATATTGTTGATTCTGCTGATTGTATTGCTGGTACCCCCCTCTTCCTCCTCCTTGCTGATACCCTCCTCCCCCACCTGACTGACCTTGCTGACCTCTGCAATAACAATGACTTTTTTTATCTCTTTTGTAATATAAAAACGTAAAATTTATAGTGAATTCTTCCAATAGTAAGTGCTAGATACACTTCGTTTAATATTTTTTTATCTTGGGGAAAAAGACAATACTTTAATGATTTACATTTTATATCCAATGCTTGCTATCATTTTGATACAAATGAAAAAAAAAATGCTTTCAAGATTGATTTTGCCAACAGTAATTTCTAAAACTTTGCATATTATTTTCTTTTAGACCTTACAGTCTGTTTGATCTGTAGATTGAAAGACCTTAAAATGGTATTTTTATCAATTAAATGAATCCTAAGGATTTCAGACAGGAAATTGTTCAAAGAGAAATTTTGTAAGGCACAAGCTCCAACATGGTGCTCACAATTTGTCAGACCCTCCTCATCACGCCTTGAATTTCTATCTATAGAAAACTAGCTAAATGTGTGGAAAATATGTAAATACTAATTAATTAAACTGCTTTTAATATTCTACTTCATGAAAAGGCGTACAATATAGTTCCACAATGCTTCTCAACTTTGTTCCAAAAAAATCTGTGTCTTTGTCAACAGTCAGCATGTGTTAGCCCTACCGTCGAAAGAGCCCAACACTTTTCACAAATCTAGACATAATTACCAATGATATCTCTTTCAGATTTGAAGAACTGTGCTAATTGTGGTGTATTTGTGTGCTTCTTTTTCGATCGGCAGGGAGTCGCGTATGAGTTTTACACAGGTGTTTCCTGCCATTGCCTGTGCCGATCCTGGCCGCGCTCAAGTACCCCTCTTCATATTTAATTGCTACATGTTCTTTGGGGTTGCTTTATAAATCTATGGTTCTAATTTCCTTGGAAATCAACACAAAACCCTAATGAGATCATTTACTTGCCTTCATTTACTAAGAGGTGATATAGATTATATTGGTGGGGATATTTACTATATGGTTGCATCTTGTAGCTATTCTTTTTAAGAACTTATATGATACTGAATACCTTTCAATTGACAATATAAATATATTACTGGTACATAATGTGAAAATTATATCTTGTACAAGTAATTCTTTTTTTTACATTCTTAAATCACTGAAAATGAAACAAATCTGATACAAAATTAACTGATAATTTAATTATACATCTACTTGTATGCATAAACTCAGGTTTTAATCTTTGAGCTTTATTTGAAATACACCTCCTTGCCTTTTCAATTATACTTTATAAAAGTCACTGCTTTGAAGTCTGCCAATTAAATGCTCTAATATTGACACAGATGATGTCCCGTAAAGCTCTCTTTTTTTACCTTTCTAGTGACAGAAGTGACAAGCAGTCATTCAAAGAGGGTTTTAGAAGTTTCTTTAGATGGAACAGTAATGTAAATAATTTCAATTCATAAAGGAATGTTTTTGATCTATTTTCAAATGTGAATGTCAAAATCTAAATAATTCTAATGAAATTGTTAACTGCATCTTGATTTTTTGAAGCATCTGTTTAATAAAAATGTTCATGAAAAGAATTCAACATAAAATCAAAGTACTCGTACCAAAAAAGAAGTTTTACCTGCGTGTACTGAGTGATTTACATAACATCATTTATTCTATTTTTGTGGTAAATGTTTTAGGCAAACTACTACTAACTATAAGTGAATTGTTCATCTGGTGTCTTACCTGTAACCATACCCAGAGTTGTTGCCAAACCTGGGGTTGTTGCCAAAGCCAGAGTTGTTGCCATACCCAGAGTTGTTACCATAGTTGCCAGAAGCACCATATCCCCCTCCTTTAAATAAGAAAATAAAGGTATTGTGAATATTATCTACCAGACATACAGAAAATGATAAAAAATTGCTAACAAAATCAAAGTAGTTCTTGTCCACTCAGAACAGAAAATATTCCTTTTTTATTTATTTATTCAATTGATATACAAAATGCCACAGAAATTCTGTTCGTTCCCCTCTGATCTTATATACAAAGAAGCATTAGACCAAACTTGTGGATAAATCACTTATTCATCATCAAGCTTTTTTTCTTCAAATGTGTTATTAGTCTTGTATCATGTATAATATATTCATTTAATTCTTTACATGAAAGTAATTAGCAAAATTAAGGGAGACAAATGATGCAAAATTATCTCCCTTCCCAAAGGCACCAGGTAATGAATTGTGAAACCAACCTTTCACCTGGAGAAAGAATGACAGAACCCTCCATTAAACACTGGAAAAAAAGATATCTATTGGGCAAAAAAAAGTTTTTCCTCATCTAGTTTAGCAATTCATTCATGAAACATCAAATTATGCTCGACTGTGCCAGTAATGGCCCCGAGGGTAAGCGGGTCTGACACCATCTCTGTCTCCTCATTAAAGCTGAGCTCATTTGTAGAACCACCATGTACAGTTCCCCCTCCCTACATTATCATGTGCTTAAACAGATTTTGGTAACCCATGCAGGATAATTTCGTAAATTTAGCATCAACATTTCATACAAAAAAGAAAAACTGCAAGACTTAAATTAGAATCTGTAGAACTGATGAATGAGAAAATGTTGCCTTGTTTGATTTGGGCGGGAGGACTTTAATAACAGCAGATGCTTTGGGTCTGACTGACTTAATGTTGGGGATGTTTGATTTAAATTGAGACTATAATTTGGTGGAATCAACATATAATTAAATGCTGCTAAACTGATTGATCTGTAAAAAGACCTCACAATACCAGAATCATTTTGGCATTTGTTAGTTAAATACTTTATTTTTGTATTACAATAAACACAATTGAGAATAAAGCATAACATGCACATCAATTTATTTTAGGTACAAAACAAACTGAATAAAAAAAAAGTTTAGATAAAGATAAAATGTTGCATAAACTTAAGATCCTTTAATATATGAACATATTATAATCATACTAGAAGATTTCATGATTAAGGCTTTTTATGCCTTAAAATTCACAGGTCATGCATTAAAAAATGAATTTTTAAAAAATCACTGTTTCAATAATTTATTTTTTCAAATTAAATTTTAAAAAAAACTACTACGATTTTCTAGGAATATTCAGAGAACCATAAAATAAGCAGCTTGATTTAAAACGTACGTAATTTATTTTTTTAAATTAAATTAAAAAAAATGATTTTCTAGGAATATTCAGAGAACCATAAAATAATCAGTAGCTTGATTAAAACGTTTACTGTATAAGCAAGCCATGCAAGGTCACTAAGAAAGCAAGGGTTTGAATTATTGAATCAAGCCATCATTATTGTGAAGGAGGCCATGGCCAAGATTGACAAACTCCGATTTTTTATTAACTTGGCAATAAATTTGACGGAATGAAGAAACCATTAAAGATCTGAGATTGTGTGTAATCAAAAATGACGAGTTTTTGTTGCAGACAAATTGAAGAAAAATCCAATTTGGTGAGATGGAATAATTCCTTAAAGAGTGTACAATTGATTGCAAGAACCTCTGAGCTGCTTTTCACAGCAAGATGACAACAGCATCCAGTAAAGATGGCTTAGGAATTACAGTAAGAATTGTCACGATGAATAAATCTGCATGAAGAAGAGACAAATCGCCATATTTAATGAAGATAAGGGCAAGAGATTTCTTCACTGGAGGACAGCAGGGTCAACAATTATCACCTAGCCAACAACATGAAAGATACCCATAATCATCTAGTCAGATTCTAATAAGAAATATACACTCTGCAATCTGCCTACTTCCAAGCGACTTCTAGACTCCTTTGTCAAATATCTCTTATAACCAGTGCTGTGCTTGTAAAAAGATTCATTTCACAGTTTGTCATGATTGTTGCTAAAATCTCATTATCACAGGAAGCTGAAAACTATTTCACTTTTTTTAAAAGCTGAAACCATTTTGAGTCCTTAAAGAATTTGCTGTGGGAAAGGATAAACTCTTATATAGACTGTTTCATGGTAACTGCAGTACTGATCTTTAGCAGGGCAAAATGATATAATTTGGTGAAATACGATGTAAAAGTAATTGTTAAATATAAGTCATTTCATTACCTGTCAACAAAAACTTCGCTAAACGTTGTTAATTTGCCCTGCAAAAGAGTACCACAGTTACCGTTAAGGGGCTAATTCTAAAGGTTTAAAAAGTCAATCAACATGGAGAACAGGTCAAAAAACTGCAAAAAAAAAAAAAAAAAAAAAAAAAAAAAAATATGGATGACTTTATGCAAGTGGTACTTGTGTTTTAAAAAACCCAGTTTCCTTAAAATCTTTGAAAAGCCTCTCAAAGAGGGAAGAATATACAGAGAGATATCTATAATTAGGGAAAACAAGGCATATTTTAATCAGATGTCTAAACACTCAGTCAGAAAACTACTTCACTAGTATCCACTTCTCTGTTCTGATAAATGTTGGGTATTCTCCACCTGATTCGGTCCTTTTAAAAATACAACACTGTTTGCAGAGCAGATGATAAATGATGTCACCCGGGGATAATTTCCTATTAACTACACAAAGATCTAGGTGTTTATTATCTCCCTGCATGAAAGGCAACATTTATGTTCTTATTATTTTGACTCTCATCATCGTTTTCTTTAAGTTTGGCCATAGGATTTTGCAATTCTCTGCTTGAATAAAAACTTTGAAGAAAAAAATTAAGGAAATTTTTTTTTCTCGAAAAAAAAATGTTTGACGACAGTTTGCACAATCTCAACAGGCTCCTTGTAAAACAGTCAGCAATTATCTGATTACAAATACTTCAGAACTACTCTAGTACTTTAAACTTTCCTCATTCCATCAACTTTGAAATCGTGAATAAGTTTGGAAATCTGTTACAATAAGGAACTTTTTCTGTGCAAGCTGCAAATACATATGCAGACTTTAATCAGAAAATAAACAATGATTACTTTAAACTTAGTTAAATCTCAAGATACTCTGATAATGTTGAAGAATTAAAGCTGTAAAATAATAGACAAATGTCTCCAAACTTTCCATCCTTCTGACAAAGCCTTCCCTATCTTAATCATCACTCAGCTTGAACTTTACATTTTTATTCACACACATTTTCTATTCATATGAGAATTTTCATTTTTTTCCTGCCCTTTAGAATTGTTTTTATTTATTTATTTATTTATTTTTTTTGGTAATGAAAATGGCTTCGAGTTAAAACACAAATCTTTGAGGCAAAGGAAAAAAAGAATTGGATCAGGTCTTCTCATGAATTCCCCCAATATAATTTTTATTGAAAATTGAGTATTTCATTTGAATCACTGCATCAAGCAAAGGATGAAAAAAGAATCAAGTAAACAAAAAAGCAGACCCCCTCCCCCCCCCCCCCCCTTCCCCCCAAAAAATTGTCATAATAGTTGTTCTTGATTTACTAAGTGAGTTTAAGTCTACACCAGACATATGCTACATTGTTTACATTCCATATATATTTATGCTGCAAAAGTCACTATTGGATCAATATCTCTTGTACTAATTTCAACTTCCAGTTTAAAGCATATCTGAACTAAAACATACATGTTTTTATAAAGTTTGTTGAATTTAGTAAAAAAAAAAAAAATTAAAAAATTTTTTTTCATATATTTCTTGGTAAATTTTAGTTACAAAAACAAATTCTCCAGAATTCAAAGATACTTGGTAATTCTGGAAGCGGGCATACTTAACAACAAAAGTGTTTAAATGGTATTTCTTTTAAACTAGGGAAAAGTGGATCATATGTGGTTGTGGCTTAAAAATGTCAGTGATTCTGTGTTCCTCAGCAAATTTCATGGTATTTATCAACATTTTTAATGTTAACTAAAGCAGTGAATGGAAATAAAGGCAGGTAACAATGAACATCAATATGGACTCCTGATATTCTGTTCATTGGAATCTGAAGTCATTTGTCTGTAAACAAAAAAGAATACACAACTGACATAGCGGCCCTCGTGGCCAGGAAAGTATTTGATTCATTATTTCATATGTACAACATTTGATTTTCTTCTGTAACCCAGTAAGATTGGTGCTAAATAAAGGAAAGTCACTCTTTCCATGGGAAAAATTCAATCACCAAATATTTTCAAAGAGCAATAACTCGTTTATTCTTTGCCCCAAAGTTTTGCAGTTTTTTTTAAATACATATAGGCCTACATATAGGCCTACATGTATATGAAATCAATATTAAATGCTTGACTTATGTCACTAAATGATGTCTAAAAGCATTTTGAAATTAAATTTATCTTTTTATACTGATGGACTGGATTACACATTTGTACAAAATTAATATTACTTGCATCTCACAATTCTTTATCTGAAAACTTCTTGCAATCCCCAATACTAACTTAGATGGGGAGAAGTCAAAATGATCCCCTGACTACATCAAATTTGATTATGCAATTAATTTATAGGAAGCTCTTTTCTTTTAGAGCATATAGGTATGTATTATGTAAGTGAAGGATCTAATTTTGAATAGAATTCATGAGAGTACATGTTTAATTATAGACAATTTCATAAATAAGCATATTTTCAAGTACATATATATCATGCATTGTTTAGTAAATACCAGTATATTCGGTAGACAATTTCCACTCTACTTATGTTATTTTAGGAAGGGCGTATTAGAACCAATACCAAAACTGGTACTCACTTTGTTGGTATCCTCCTCCCTGTTGTCCAAAGTTCCTTGGGGGTGGTATCCTAGCACCGTACTGATTTCCGACACCATGTCTATAAAACAGTTTCATCAATGATTTTTGGATTAAGATTACTCTCTATGTAAAATTTAATTGAGAAAAACTGACATAAATGTATTACTATTTGCCTTTCTTGACCCTCTTTTCGGGATAACTTTCAGAACAAGGTAATAGTTCATAATCACACAGATTTATAAACATTTTAAAACAAAATAATTTTAAAAGATAGCTTCAAAAAAGGTGCTAAGTTCATCTTATTTCTAAATTGTTATTCCTTTTCAGGAATTTTACAACAAATTTTGCTTCAGAAAACTTAAAGGGCAAGCTAGCCTACTGTGGTTTCATAAAATTCATTTTGTGGTTTACTTGCTATAAATATTCATAAAACTAAAGACTAAGTAACTAAAAATACTTTTGGTCATTCACATTCTTTACTGACTCTCATTGTAATCTCGAAACATGAATATTCATGCAGAAGAAATGTAATACATACATGTATGTATGATAACAAGAAAGAGAAATTGTCTGAATACCAGTTTGTGTATATTTAGTTGATAGAAATAATTACACAATGGAAACCTATTCGTGAAGATGGTAATATTATAATTGTGTATAACTGTATTATTATGTATGTTAACTGATTAAAGGTGTATGTTAACTGATTAAAGGTAAGAGCAAGTACGTTGGTCTTTACTTGCTATTACTTAGAACAGAATTAATCTGTATTAGGACGAAGTGAGGGAGAATATAAATCATCATTCTAAACACCAATTTTTATTGTTTTCAAGGTTAAACCCGCAAACCATGAAAATATAAGTTATCAAAACCCAATAAAATTTACTAATCATGAAAAAGGACAAGGTATCTGTCCAAAAATTAACATATTCAATAATGGGGGGGGGGGGGGGGGGGGGCACAAAATTGATCCTTCCAATTAGTGGTACAACGGTATCCAACAAACTTTAAAGTATAGTTTCGGACAAATGTACATTGACATGACATTCAAAGATAGACTCATTTGTGTTTTGTCTTGTCTGAGGCAGAAAACATTATTTCAAGAAATTCATTAGAAATTTTTTTTAGCTCCTTCATGTATGTATGTACAACTTGAAACAAATATGCATGATATGATTTGTTGAAGTCTACGAAAATTTATGATGTAAATTTCAACCATTTCTGACAAAGTGGAGAGGGAGTTGAAGAGATTATCCCAGCAAGCAATGGAAAATCATGAATAATGATGCATCCCTTTCCAAAGTGGTGGCCATTTTTTGTAATGTTAATTTGCTACCTTGTCAATATATTAGTTGACCTCAATGGTTCCAATCAAAACAGAAAGTTTGGGGGGGGGGGGGGTGCTCTATTGATATTCCCTATTTCAAAACCCAGGTATTTATTTATCTTGAGATATAATGCAAAAGTAATGTCCTAGGTACCGTGGAACAGACTGTAATAGAGCAAGTTAGGTATATGATCAGATTCTGTACTTTCTTGTATCAGCAAACCCTATATGTGCCCCTACCTAATCATGCGGTTAGCTGGGCCCGTGTCCTTTCCTCGGTACATACTGTTGCGTGACATGCCAATTTGAGGTCTCCACCCTCTACCTGGATTTCTCTGATTAAAGTCCTCAGGTTTTAGAACTCTGTCTGGCATCCTGCATTAAAAAAATAATAGGAATTAATTTTTGGACCTTAATGATTTGGATTTAACTTTTCAGAGAAGATATTTTTGTATTCTACCTTATTAACAAGTGTTTTTCTTGTTTCAGATACATGGTATTTCCCTATTAATCCAAGAATGGATCTATTCTATTATTTTCTATTTATTTGTATCAGTCTAATATTGACTTTTTCCTACTTGCAGAACTGAAATAATATTGAATTCTTAAAATTGTGAACGTTACACTAATTAAACAAAATTAAAAAAAAATGAAATGAGAAAAGTTTTAATATCTTTACAAGTCTTTTTGTTTTTTATAACACAATTGTATATTCATCTCATTTTCAGAATGTGGTATTAAATGCCTTTTAATTTTGTAACCAAGGAAAACAAAGAACTATACCTCTCTTTGATATAGTGCCTAAAGAAACCTTGTGTTAATTTAAGGAAGCTTATGACTCATTGCCACAAAATTTATTCATGGAATGAGCCAACATCCTTTTTTCTTTTTGCACTGTTAATTCATGTTTAGATCACCTACCTGTTAGTTTAAAGAACAAACCAAAAAAGTAAATTTATCTTCAATATGATAAATTCACATTAAAACATTATCAAAATCATTGTTAATTCTAATCTTAAAGTATGAAATATTAGTAAGACAAAAACCTGAAATAATCAATTAAGATAATTCAACATAAGAAACAAAAGTGTATGTTTATAAAAAAAAAAAAAAGAACCCATATCTTGGACATAACTCTATCACTCATAAACTCTGAACTTCTTGTTCAGGATCTAAAAATATCTTTAAATCTTTAAGTATATTCACTGCCAGTTCTTCATATGTTGATAGATAGGGAATAAATCTAGCTTGGGGGCTGGGGGAGGTGTCACTTGTTTCTCTTTAAACCTTTCCATGTAAAAAGTACATGTATTCATTTAGCAAGCATAACTCTAGCTTCAAATTACTATGCATACATGTATCTTTAACATTATTCAGTTGTCTTAAAAAATGTACTGAAAACTTAAAATGATTTAAATTAAATCAAAATACTTTAATATGCAATTTTTCAAGTTCCTCTAAAGTGAATTACATTTCTGTTTAAAATCATGACTTAATAAAGTGCCCCGCCACAGCATGATACGCCCGTCAAATATTGTTCAATTGTCATAAACAGTTTAGAGTGCAAGAAAATGATGTCAACCTTGATACAAGGATATCAATGATTTTTCCATTCCTTTTAATATTTGTTTATACATCTCCTGTGGTGTAGGCATTAATTATAACAAATATTACATTATAGATCCTCAACTGGTTGTGTTAGAGCTTGACAAATGTCCATCTGCAACTCCCCCCCCCCCCCCCCCCCAATATCATATTAAACAATATCAATTTAGTCTTAACAACTTAATCTATATCAAATTAATATTAAAAATAAAAGGCTGGCCATCAAATGACATATGCTATAAACTGACCAGCAGTTCTTCTGTCTAATTCCCAAAGAATACAGATAACAGCTGCTTGATCAGAGATCATCTAACAGAAATGATTGAGACAGCTAGCCTCTCTACACTGAACTCATTAATTAATCTTTATCTGCATGGATGCATGTCCACTCATTAATCCCAATGGATGAATGGATCTATACATACTATCTGTTTTGTAGTGCAATAAAAATGCATATTTATGTCATTCTGAAATTAAATTTGAAAAAGATTTTTTTTTTAAATTTGTTACAAAGATTTATAGAAAGAAACAAAAAACTTGTGTAATCTTGATCTGCAACATTTTTAATAAGGTTCCTGCAATTTACTCTTAGATTTGTAGGGACTATCTACCATAATTAAAAACATTTTTTTAAATACTTGATTTTTTTTAGATTTAATGTCAGACTGGTTTTAAGCTGCAATATCGAGTATAATTAGTTTTAATTATATTATATAATAATTATATTAATTATATTATTTAAATTATAATTTGTTATACAATATCAAATAAGTTTTAATTACTTTTCAACAAATTCATTTTAAAAGTTCGGCTAGCCAACTATTTAATCCAACAAAGCTGATTCTTTTTGCCCAGTTCCCAAGAGATATAGATAACACCTGCTTGATCAGAGATGCTCTACCAATTAGCTCCTCACACTAAACTCATTAATTTCTCTCTAATTTGACATGCAATTTTCTGTTATCAAATTCTTCTTGACCAGTGCTTGATAATTACACCCATGGGAGAGGTGGAATTTTTCCTTGTAACATTACATTTGTTATAGATTGCTGTAAAGTATATTATGAAAAAAATAAGTATTTTCTTGATTTAACATTTTTTTAATAAGGATACTGCAACACTCTTGCATTTTTTGGGATTGTGTAATCGAATAGTAAAAAACATTTCTTTTTTAAATTTCACTTAAATTAAAGGTCACAGTGACCTTGAAATAGGTCGCGACACACCTTCTACCTAAGATGCATAAATTGACCAAGTTTGATGATTCTAAGTCTTATAGTTTTCTAGTTATGAGCCAGACAGGATTTTTCCATATTTGGCCATAGCATCTTAATTAAAGGTCAGAGTGACCTACTTTCAATCTGCGACACACCTTCTACCCAAGAAGTATCAGCTGACAAAATTTGATAATCCTAGGCCTAATAGTATTAAAGTTATGAGCCGGACACGATAAAAGCTAACAGACGGACAGACGGACGGACGGACAGACGGACGGACATGAACGCCATAACATAATATGTCCCGTCTAAAGACGGGCGTATAATTATAAAAAGTTATGAACTTTAGGACATTTGTCATACTTACACAGCACCCTTGAGAACCACAGCCTCAAATAAGAAATCCACATCATACTGTGGGTCCTTGTAGTGAACACTGACCAAAAAAAAAAACCCACAATAGAAATATGAAATCATAATACAGGGTCACCATGAATTCTTCATCTTCTAGAAAAATTCAGAATGTCAATTATGGAAAACTCCAGTTATATATGTACATTCTGTGAGAATAATTGTTTTTAACATGACAAACCTGAGTGCTCTATTGTCAGTGATTGGTTCAAGCTCCTTCAATGGGGACTCAACAGTTCTGAAAAAAATACATACACTGCATATAAATTATGTCTACCCATCAAAAAATCATTATACATCTATCTCTTTTTCATACAACTCACATCATTTTTATGTCAGTTGAAATTGTTATCTTGTTACATTTCATTCATGACTAGTGTATGAATTTATATCATTCCACTCTTCTAGGAAATAATTTATTTAAGTATTTTTTCAAACTTACACATATAGATAGATGTATTAAACACTTTTTAGCTGACTGTAATTTCTTTCCCCTACAGATGCCTTACCCTCCTGTTAATGTGGCTCTTTTATCAGACCACACAAGACCACCCATTCCTTCTGCATTCTTGGGATCTATTGGTATTCCCTATAAGAAAGAAACTTTATCAATGCATATTTGAGAGTTATCCTATGCAACACCAATGTATTGAATGTACACATTGTATTCAACTGTATGATTGAATTCATGCAGAACACCACCACATCAAACATTATAAAAACGATTAATCTATCTTAATTTCAAAATCTTACTTCTACATACATTCAACATTACATGTGATAATATCACCTATTAAGTATGTTGCGGATGGTTTGATCCCTTAATTTTTGGTGGAAATAAATCAGGAAAACAATAATATTGACAAACCTCTGTAACTTTCTCTCCTTCATAAAGACCTTCTAGAAATGAATAAGATGGATGTCTAATGCCCACAAACAGTCGATCACTGCCCCAGGTATTTCTGTCTTCTGTAAGGTACAATCAGTTTTCAACTTATAATTTTATTTTGCAGATATATGAATCAATTCTTGGGTTTTAAGTCATGTAGATGGTAGGGCTGGGACGATACAACTTTTTCTATATCGATACGTATCCCGATATTTGAGCCACGATACGATATGTATCACGATATGTTTAATTGGTTATAAATTCTTTTTTTTTTATATTGAAATGAACAAGATATTTCTTCACAAATAAGAATAATTTATTCAAAGAAGTTGTATATCTGTTGTAAAACTAAATTATTTGGTCTTAATTATTATGTATTTCATATTCATATTTATATTAAGCATATTTATTTTACATATTAAACCCAAAATGTTAAGTTAACAAAGAAAAACATTAGTCAGATTTTTTTGGGAAATATGTCGATATTTCTTCATATGTATCGATATGCGTATCATCCTCACATTGAATCGATATTATCGATATCTCGATATATCGTCCCAGCCCTAGTAGATGGTAAATATACATGTATAATCATCCCATTAATCAAAAGCATGTCTTAAATTGTGATGTTTGATTCACTGTTGATATCTAGAACTCACTTTCTTCCTCTGTGAGGTCTGGATACACAGTCTCCAGGGCAGATAATAACCTCTTCTCATCCACAAATGGCAGCAGTGCTACTCCTACAAACAAAGGAAGTTTCAATATAAAGCTATACTGCTTGATAGAGATTGTAAATATAAAGCTACACTACTAGACAAAGATTGTAAATGTTCAATATACATGTAGTTATGTTAAATCACTTATTTATTAAGTTTTCGTTCATCCAACAATGAAGTGAAAGATTACGTTCTCAAAAGTAAATTCTGAGACTGGTTTCCACTAAAGGTACATGCATGGACATATACATGTGGATCCAGGATTAGTTTTTTTATTTACAATATTAATTCTGAATTGGGATTGGTATGAGAAAAATTCTACACAAGTCAAAACCAGAAAAGTTGTACTGACTGAGGTCTTGTTTAATGATGCTGCAGTATCGGTATATTTACTGGTAAATTTTACTGTTCTATGTACTGTAGATAAAACAAGCTAACAATGCCATAGTTTTCTCTGTCTTACAAAGCAGTAACCTGTTATAATTCACAATAAATCTTACCCTGCCATGCATATTTTTTCCCATTGAGATCAATTTTAAAATCAGTCGGATAAAAATCTATGATAGAAGATTCCTGAAAATTGAAAAAAACAAAGCAATTAAAATGAGGTCTTTCATTCCTGAAATGAAACTCTTTTCATCAATAATATTAGATTTATTAAACTCTTTTTTTGAATATCAATTATGCATTAGATACACAAAACCAGTATTGTGGAAAACTGTCGGTTAAACCTGCTTTTATGTTATCGCTACATAAACCATCTACATTTGTCCAAATAAAACTTTATAAAACAAGCAAGACATTGAACATCTTTCAATCACAAACATGAATATAACTTAGTCAATCAATGAAGTACATCATACTGGATATTTACTGGTCCCTGTATATAAATCAACATTACAACCAAAGGCCTAGAGAGATCAAGACACGTGATCATGTATTAGTATTCAATCTAGAATATACTGTACATAAAAGTTTAGTATTGTTTGTTTGCTACTAAAGTGACCTTATGCAAGCAGATTACTGTTAACTTACTACATTTGGTGATGTATTCTATTTAGCAATTTTGGTAGAAAGCAGATTCTGCTAAATCAAGTACAACGTTAAATGACTTGTGTATTATACGTTTATATCTAGCACATTTAGAAAGCGCTAAATAAAATATATGCCACCTTGTTGAAAAATCAATTTCTGCCAAATATTGAACATGCCAAATAAAATACATTTACAGTAATTTACATAACTTGTGGTCTGCCTTGATTTATTTTGACAATAAAACCTTAAAGCAATTTTTTTATTTTGTTTACATATTATGAACATGAAAGCACTAAGCAGCAAGCAGTGCCCCTCTATAGACAAATGACAAACATCACATGTCTGTCACCTACTTGAATTGCCATGAAAAAAAGAAAAGAGACGAGCCTTGCCCAAAAAAACTTAAATTATTATTTTTGTTATGTCTATTACATGTCAACACATGTAATATACATCTTGTATTGTTATCATACATGCCAGTCTAGACTGATTTACTAAATGAACTGTCTACACCTTAAGAATTTAGTTCTTAATACTTGTAGATAACAGACCCAAACTTACCGGATCACACATGAGTCTCTGCCATGTGATCGGGAGATGATTCTTACTTGTAGGTAACAAACCTAAACTTACCGGATCACACATGAGTCTCTGCCACGTGACTGGGAGATGTTTCTTACTGGCAGCTGGAAATACACCCATCAGCTGTTCTAGTGGTCTGAACTGTCAACAAATAATCAACAAATATAAGTTAAATGCAAAATGAGGAATAGTGGAATCAAAAGTCATATGGAAGGTCAAAGTCGAAATTAACATAGTTGAATAGTCTCCCCAATATGTATCAGTGTATGAATTTGAAAAAAAATGTCTTGAATATTCCATTACTTTGAAACTGAGCTAAACACAAAATACGGGTTAGTTATAGGTCAAGGTCACAGTGAAGGACAAAGTCAGAAAATTATGCCATAGTTGGATAGCTCTCACTAATATGTATCAGTGTATGAATTTTGGCTATTATATCTTGAAAAGTTACTTTGAAACTGAGCTAAATGCAAAGTGTGACAGACAGACAGATGGAAGGTCAGAAGGACAGATGACAGACATGACAAACACTAGGGGAGAGGCAGCGAAAGTCGGACGGTTTTTCGGACCCCCTCGTCTGCACCTTTGGTAAACGCTCCAAACTCTTCACATATAAGCGGAAACTTTTACATCACATAAAATGATGTTTTTACCCTCTTTCTATTCTTAATTTTCATTGGTTAAAAGCTTTGTAATGTTATAAATCAAAACCAAACACGGGAAGGCAAGGGCTGCTGATAAAGTCGGACATCGACAGAGAAAGTTGGACATGTAGAATTTTAAGTCGGACACATACTGGTTGACATTTAAAGTCCAATTTTCTTAATTTTTTTAAGGTTAAAACATAGTTAGGGAGTAGGACACGTACATGTAGTGTGGGGGGTGGGGGGACCCCTCACATTTTTCCCAAGCATTACTTTGCACTATTGAAAATTTTCAATGTAATGCTGGTTGCCCCACCACCACCTTTTTTTGTTGCATTACAGTCAAATCAGGGCAATCTGGTGATGTATGAATAATATTTGGATTTGAAAGAAGTTGGAACCCTCCCACTAACCCCCCAAATAGGATTTGAAAGAAGTTGGAACCCTCCCACTAACCCCCCAAATAGGTAAGTTGATTTTTTTTTATTTAGCTGTCCCCTCCCCCCACTTTCAAATACGATACTATATGCCTGGGCAAACTTCGAGTGAACATTTAAGTGATTATTACGTACTAAACTTAGTAGTCATTGTATGGATTATTTAGATAAATTTTCCATTTTAGACCAAGAAATTTAAATGAACATAAAGTATCTTGCGATCTATAAACCAATGCGTTATCTGGTAAATAAATTTTTAGGTTTAAATTGTTTCCAAAATTAAACCCATTTATATAATGATTATAAGACAGATAGCCGGAAAGGAGAAAACTATATATATCCCTCAATCTTTAAAGTGGAATCAGTAATCTATGGAACTAATTTTTTTTTTTTTCAATAAGGAAACGTCTTTTTTCAAAATAAACAATGAATAAACAGTGCTGAGTTATAAACATGAAACTCAAATAAAGCCGTGAAAAAATTATTTGTGTTGATTTTTTTAAGACTTTCTCGCGGCCTTTTCTTCTTTTATTTTCCTCAGTTCCACTATTTCTCATTTCTCTGTTAAAACTCTGAGAGATGTTTTTTGGTTTTATACATGTACATGTAGGTGTTTTTCATTGTTTTTCTGAAATGAAACAAATTCTATAGGTATATGTATCTTTTTATATTTCTTCCTTCCTAAAAGTTGCAGGGAATCAGCATGCAGAATTTGATTTGCAAAAAGAAAATATTCTTAAATTACTGGTAAATTACATTACATAATAAGGTTCCGGGTTCAAATCCCATACCATACCATATTTTTTAATTTTTTTTTTCCGAAATGTTAATAAATTGTTCTACTTTTTAAGATAATTGACAATTAAAAACAATGTATTGTGCCTTGTCCGACTTTAAATGACCCAGAATATAAAGTCGGACAGTTTAATTTTAATGGTTTTTATAAATAAATATCCACCAAATTATTATTATTAAGGGAATAGTTAATATTTATCATATAAAAGTATGCTTTAATCACAAAATATATTAGCAATCACAGAATACAAACAGAATACAAACAGCAAACTGAAGATTTCGCCAAGGATCACTATGTGTTGCGCATGCGAGTTTTTATCCAGATCCGCAAGATGCGTATGTATCGGACAAATTTTAGAGGTTATTTCAAACATTTTCATGACTTACATTTGTATGAAACAACCAATAACACCCTGTAAACAGAGATACTTAAGAAAAATACAAACGGCACTAAATATAGTAATGATTTTATTCTGAAAAAGAAGAGCGTCCGACATTCGATGTTGTCCGACTTTAGCTGTTTCGCCCCTATATGCCCCGGCCATATTCATGGTGAGCATAAAAGAAAACACTTAACAAAATTAACTTCAGTGGAAATAACCATATGACATTAACATTTTCACTTACTGGAACTGTATGTTTCTCAAAGGAGTTAGAAAGCTGTCCTACATTTACAAAATCTGATGCAAAAGGAGCGTAGTGGTAAGGAAAGTACCATTTCCAGGAGGCACAGCCCTATAAACAGAAAACCTATCTGTCAATAACCTCTCAGAATTAACGACACATATAAGGTAAGAAAATACTGTGCTGTAGATTACGTACTGTGAATTATGCTGTTCATTTTGTATGAAGAAAAATCTAACACTTGTTTAAATGTTTATGGATTTACCTGGTAATAATACCTCAGAACCCAACACAGACCTCGGACATAGTGGTTTGCCTGTGTATGAAAATCAGCACAATATGTCAGTTGTAAAGTCTCAAATCGGTAGAGTAAAATCTCTCAATTCAAATTGCAAACACAAAATGAGAATATAAGCATATGTAAAGTTTTACCACTGTGTGTCTGAATTCTATATCTGAACCGTCCACTCCAAACTTGGAGTTGTAGTATCTGTCTTTCCATCCATCCTCCCACAACCTATAACAAAACACTGCATCTAAAGTAGGCATTAGGCTAACATCTATTCTTTTTTAAACTTTTAATATTGTTTATCAATTTTGCTTCATTTCTTTCTTTTTTCTGATTCCCATTAATATAAAATCATTACAGTCAGCAGTTGACATTTAATATCTGAAGGGAAATAATTCATTGGCTACAGATGATCACCTGACTTCATCTGCTGGTTCCTCGTCCTCTTCCTCTTCATCATCTGGTTTAGACTGGTTCTCTGCCTTTCTTTTCTCACCACGCTGATCATCTTTTGTCTTACAATTAAAATATTTACAACGTGAATTTTAATTATCAACTAGGATGATACTCTTTTGGTGAAAATTGAGCCAGATGGGAGAAAAGATGCTCAACCTCTAACCATGGGCACTTTGTGGGTGAAGTTTGAGACAGATAAAATATGCGCCAGACAAGGATTTTACAGAAAGAGGTTTTTAACCTTGACCTTTGATCTACAAAACTCGTTCAAGGTCAGTGCACACCCTTCAACCATAGGCACTCTATAAGTGAAAGAATGAGTGCACTTCAGAGTGTCATTTGGAACCTTTTCAGCCACCCATTTTAAGCCTTGAATTAGACTAGTATATTGCTAGATTAATCTATGATTATTGTGCATACATATGCTTTTGATATTTACATTTCGAATTTTTTATTAAACATATTTCTATAATTCCACACAACGTCATTGAAAATAACATGTATAAGCCTTAAATTCTGGAAATTTGAACTGAACCACTTGCGAATTTAAGGTACCCGCAAATGGGCGGAAATATTTAAATCGCATGGAAGTGGAATGTAAACATTTGCACATTATTTCAAGACTGATTCCACAGTGTGAATTTAAATGGAAGAGAGAGAGATTGTGTAGTTTCATGATTCACACAAATAATAAATGATTCATGGCCATACATATTGACCATTTTGATGATTCGTATCCATAAATTTGCTGACTAGCACCGAATCAGCTCAATCTCAAGTTTTCTTATCTCTCTCTCTCTCTCTCTCTATAAATATATATATATTAAAAGAATGCCCCCCCCCCCCTTTTTTTTACTTTAGCTTGATCATTTTTCGTTATTTTTTTTTCTGAATGCTTTTCAATTCAAAGAAAGAATGTATGTATTAGAAAAGATTCACATTTACATGACTTCGATGTCACACTACATTAATCGTAATTCACTGTACATGTGATATGTAGTAATACAAACATGTGTAGGGAAACAAAGTATACATGTATGTAGTACTCATGGTGATACATATTTTATTATAGGCGTGTATAGATAAACAACATTCGGAAATGAAATATAAAATTTTAACTAAAAATTTGAGTTGCTATGTTAACTTGAAAATTCCAAGAAATACAAACTATCTGTAAAGATTATGCACTTCATGTAATGCTATTGATGATGAATTTCATTTCTTTTTACTATGTAATTATAATATACAAGCAAGGAATATACTTATAAAAACCATGCGAGATAATTATTGTTCCTCATTCTATCTCAAATCACCCATACAGAAACTTGAATATATACTTAGTCCAACACTTGAAGTTATACGGGCTGTTGCACTTTAATAAAAACAATCATTAGAATTAAGAAATAAAAGGTCCACATCGTTGTAACATATATTGAGTAAATTACTTAAATTGCGCCTATTGTTTATAAATATTCATTGTTCTCTGTTTTTTTTTTTTTAATTTTGTATTGTATTGCTTGACCCATATGGGTGTATTATGCAATAAAGAAATTATAAATGTAATTTAAATTAACATTTTATTGACGGAACAAGTATACTCGATATTAAAAACCATGGTCAAAGAAAATTCTACATTACTATGTCGATAATCACTTGCTTATGTCTTCATTATCCGTTTCATTTCGGCAATCCAAATATTGTCAGGTGTGATACTAGTGTTTAGGGATGTGACTGTAGATGCCTGCAGAGCATAATACGGAGGCGACATGAGCTAGCACAGCTACCTACTAATTGTGCACCTGATTTGCACTGGCAATACCAGAATTTCCTTCAAAATTCCATACAAAAAACACAATTTAGTGAAAGAAGACAAGGTACACTTTCAGACCCTAAAAAATTTTCGCAAAATTCTTCAATATTTTGAAGCCGGTACACCTGGCGAGATTTGTAGTATTATGCAAGTATTGTATTTGTATTATTATACTTTCCTGTGTACACATTTATACATGTCTTATTAGATTGTTAATATACTTAAGGTATTTCTACGTGTTTCCCTTGCAATATCTCTCTCTCTCTTTCTCTCTCTCAATAATGGAAAACGAGGTTCCGTCAGCAGTATCTGTTAAAGTAGTATGCACTGCATTAAAACTGAAAAGACCATCATATTGGAAACAACTGTGGAACACACGTACATGTACTTGGTGCACATAATGCATCACTAGATGGGGTGCAAGGAGAAAACCCCAGAAGTTATAAAAACTTCTTTAGAATAGATAATGCAGCATTTGAGCAACTTTTACAATCACATGTAGTTACTCCTTTTGATCTCCTTCCCATAAAACATTATGTTTACTTCTAAAGTTGACCATTATGTACCATGTGCCTTTTTTTTTTGTTATGCTAAAAATAGGATGACCCCAATGTGAGTACTTTTGATTGGTTTAAAAATGAAAGGTAAGTTAAGACTTGTATAAGAAATAGAGCATTGCCCTATTCTTAATACAGTTTTATAAGATTCAAAAAATCTTATGATTCACTGTATTAAAAGTCTATACATAGTAAGATTTTGTACTTAAATACATATCCATGTGTACAGCCCTCGATTGACAGACACAATGAGTGGAATGTCACGTGAGTAAAGTTATTATAATATCAAACGGTTGACACTCAGTGACCTGCTAATTTAGTAGCTAACTCGACCGAAGTTTGGAGAATTTTTCAAAAAATTACATATGAGCCGCAAATTGTCGAACATTGCCCTTTGGATATGTATAAGTTTAGATCAAAATACACATTCTGTGCAAATGAGATGAATAGACAAGTTGCGGCTCGATGTAAACAATGTCATTGAAAACTGGTTTGGATATGAATGACAAGAAGTCTGCGAGCCAATGCTCATTAATAATACCCCCGCTCTGATGTGAATACACAAGTTCAGTTATGGACAAACACAGTGATAATCAGGAAATTGACATTGGATTAGTAAAAAATGAATCCCAACATATGGCATGCCTAAACAAACATTGTGTTAAGATTTCAAGCACCTGCAATGCGTAGTTGCTGAGAATTTGTTATGTATTGTACAGACAGATGCAGGGATAAACAGGAAGTTGACATTGGATTTGTACCAAAATGAATCCCATTATATGGCATGCCTAAACAAGATTGTGCTAAAATTTCAAGCATCTGTGATGAGTAGTTGCTGAGAAAACTACGACCAAAATTTGTTATTTATGGTACGGACAGATGCACGGATAAACAGGAAGTTTACATCACATTCGTACAAAAATGAATTCCACCATATGGCATGCCTAAACAAAGATTGTGTTAAAATTTCAAGCATCTGCAATGAGTAGTTGCTGAGAAAACTGCGACCAAAGTTTGTTATGTATGGTACAGACAGACACACGGATAAACAGGAAGTTGACATCAGATTAGTACAAAGATGAATCCCACCATATGGCATGCCTAAACAAAGACTGTGTTAAAATTTCAAGCATCTGCGATGAGTAGTTGCTGAGAAAACTACGACCAAAATTTGTTATGTATGGTACGGACAGACGCACGGATAAACAGGAAGTTGACATCGAATTCGTACAAAAATAAATCCCACCATATGCCATGCCTAAACAAAGATTGTGCTAAAATTTCAAGCTTCTGCATTGAGTAGTTGCTGAGAAAACTGTGACCAAAATTTGTTACGGACAGACAGACGGACAGACAGACAGACAGACACACAAGGGTAAAACAGTATACCCCCCCTCTCCTTCGGAGAGGGAGTATAACAATAGAAATGTGACAAAACTGCTAGACCCCCGTTGCAAAAACCAGTGTCGATCGGCATTATTTAATATTCCCATGTGATGTAATATATCAAATCCTGCTCTTAAGATATTGTTTAATAATTCTGATTCAAAAAGTTTATAAATTTCGGAAATTTATTTTTGGCAAAGCACCGGGACCCAACTCTCATAGCTTAAGTGCACTGATCCTTTGAGCCCAACTGGGCAAAAAACAAAAAGAGAAAATATACTCCAGACAAGGATTTTACATAGAAAGGTATTTTCACCTTGCCTTTTTGATCCAGAAAATTGGTTCATGGTCACTGTGAAATATGCTTTGGACAAATAAAATCGGACATTACCATCTTTTAGAATTACAGTTCTTAATGTTTATCATTTATTAGTGCTGAAATATTAAATACTTGTAGAAACTAATATTACCATCATAGCCTTAAGTTCTGCTGCTGCATTTTTGTTTGCCGAGTTCCTCATGCTTTCCATTCGACCTCTAGCCACTTCCTGTCTAGGATTACTGACAGCAGAGGGGGCACTGTGGGAGTGACCAAGGGGCTGAGGGGCAAACTGTCCTCCTGGAGTCCATCGAGGACCCTGTGAAAACTGAAATCAGCATACTGAATCAGCAACTCTACAGAAACATACTTGTGGCATTCATGTTTTTTTTTCAAAGGAATGTTGATATTAACTTTCAAATACTTAATTTTTTAATATCACCTGTATATTCTTTTTCATAAAAAAAAATTCATATTGACTAACATTTTAATGAAAAGAATTTAATCTTACTCTTTTTTCTCTTTCTTTTTTCTGTTTGTCCCTTCTCCTAAACTCCAACTGAAAAAAATAAAGAATGATTACATTAAGACATCTACAAATTCTTAAATATTCTTGTACCTCTAAAAGAATTTTTGAAGTCAGATGAAATCTTAATGCATTTACGTCTGTTTCCCTTCTGCGCTTAAAAATTTCATCTTCTACTGTTCCAAGATCTGTAAAACAAACAATTGATTCATGTTTATCTACACTGATTCAACCCCTTGAATTTTACTTGAAGCATATCAACATATCATAATGTTCAAGCCATACATCTATATACAACAATGTTCTAACAAAGCTATAAATATTTTAACAGACAAGGCTTTTAAACTTACCTGACATGACCACTTGGACTCGTTCTAGATTCACCACCCCACTGTTTGTTAGATATCCCTGAATAGTAAAATAAGGAAAAGAAACACAGAGTATAAAATTGACCAGTGTTAATTGGGTTTGAAAATGCAATTACAAATTTGCTGAGTTTGAAGCTTACCCCTGTTCTTCTGACACAACTTTTATATAATTTGACCAGTCTGTCTATGGCTCCTTCCCTGAAAATTTGAAAAAGATATCCTTTCATTTGTTTACTTACTCAGAAATGAAATTCACCAACCTTTAAATAGATAAGTTTATCTATATTTATAAAAATCTTTCAGACTTGTGGATGCTTACCTAATTTCCAGGGAGGGTAAGTGAGGCAAGAAATCGTTACCAACAAAGAAACACATGAAGACCCAGTCATCTATCGCTCTCTGTAGAAAACACAAGGACAAAAATGGATTGCTAATACATCACAAAGTCGGATTTTTATTTTCTTCGACATTTTAGGGGGTAACTTAGGAAATACTTCATTATGTCAAAAACTACATGTATTTTATAAATGTGAAGAAATATTTTTTTTAATCCATGACAAATATTACAGGCAACCTTTCATATTTTATTAAATCATATTGAAGGACATTTGATATGTATGCCATATCTTTTTTTTTTTTAAATTAGGTTGGTTTAAAATCTCACAAAGAAAATGAGTTTTAGGTTTAAATAATGACATACTGCAACAAAAATGTCTGAAAAATGAAACACTTCTTATTTTCCCATTTTTTCAAATAAAAATACATTGTATTACAGTAATAGCAAACTCAATGCAAGAAAATGAAAGTTAATAGATTACCTCAAAGTCATATTTGAAAGGTAGGTTGTCCATTAAAAGCTCTCTTTCTAAATATTCTCGCAAAATATTTAACCTGATAAATATAAACTCCTGTTCTGCTCCCATTAGTTTGGGCAACTCATCATTCTGAAAAAAGAAAAGATCCAAAAACTTACAAGATTTCCCGATTTTGCTTTGTTTTAAGGGTATTGTTCATTACACCATTTATTGACAATAATTACATATATTACCTTACTTCAAGTTCTCAATTATTTATAAGAACTAATCATATGTGACAGGAAAAGTCTTGATAAGGTGCATCTCTGATCTTTAATTGAATAAACATTTATTTTAAACAAAAAGCATACATCTACCCTAAATCTACATACCTCCCCACACATCTCTTTAGGTAAACCAAGACACTCTTTCATCTCATGACCTTAAAATAGTACAAGGGAAGGAAGATATGTCAATTCATTTCTACTGAGTAAACAGAGCTGAAACATATAATGACTTTCCTTGAGAAGCGCATCATAGACTTGTAATGTCTCACCTAGTTGTCCACACAGGTCACATGGTTTGGGTTGATTTGGCTTGAATTCTTCTCTGATGATGGTAAAATGAGGTTCATGTGTAGCCAGTCCTGCAGCAATTAAAAGTTAACAGATAGTACACAATTAAAGTACAGCATTTGTTATTTTTATAAAATCATAAGTTGAATTATTTCTTACGAATTGAAATACTTACCCAACATGATCAAATCCGCTGAAACAGAATAACCAGAATACTTATTGAAACTATAAAATAACTGTATCCAAAAGACATAAAAGCATGTGATAGAAACTGTCATCTAAATCTTTCAGTCTATATTAAAGTTGAGTTGTGATTTCCAGGCATAAAACTACCTATAAATACAATATAAAGAAGGGTTAATAACTCACCATCAGCTCCACAGAGACAATGTTTTGTGTTGGGGTCATGGTCTGGTTGAGCTGTAATAAATATACTGAGGTTTTACCTGTTGTACTAGAGATTAAAATTCAGTAAACAAGTTATACTTTAATTTATTATAAAGCACAGAGTTTGGTTGAGACATATTAATAATTACACTGAAAATAAAAGTTTAGCATTTGCAATGTCTGACCTCTTTGTTTTCTAATGTAATCCATGATTTTGTGCTCCCCCTCTCCTGGAACATTGGCATCTGATAGAATGACCTTGATATTTTGCCAGCCAGGGTCATTATTCAATCTTTCATGTATATAATACCGCAGACAGTCTGCCAGTCTGAACATGAAAGGAGTACCCTAAAAGAAAGAACAGGATTTGTACAAAAAATAAGAAAATCAGTCAGACTAATAGATGACCCCCCAAACTCTTTCTTAGCTTTGATTCAGAAACATTTTTTTTCAATACAGTAAAGGGAATGATCTAGCTCGTGTCTCAAAATTATTCAGTCTAGAAAATAGGATGTAAAGGAGTCAAATAAGCAAAGACTGACATTAACATATAAAATAAAAGGAGATTTTACGCCAAATAGGTAACTCTCCAGGTATGCAATTGAAATGATAGGAAATTTTTTCTTGGTGACAAAAAATACATCCAGTTAAATGCATACGTTAATGGTACATGTATATGGATCATACATTTTTATTTTACAATATTAAATAAAACGACAATATCTGAGATACAAGCTTTAACTTTATCATAACAAGCTTCCAATCATAAGCAAGTCAGAATATGAAGCAATAAATGGATACATGTACATGTAGTTTAACAAAACATGGACCTAAAAACATTTCAACTCATTACTCCACAATGTTGACTTTGTGAACTGGCAGTCAGCAATCTCCCTTCATATGGAAGACTTGTATGAACTGTATGATCCATGTCAATGCATACGTTAAGTCAGTCTAATCTTGGATGAATGATCCAAGACTAAAATTGATAATGGCAATTTTTTTTCAGTTCTTGAAGAGCATGCTAAAATTATTCATTAAAAAGCAATATTATCATAATAAAACATACATGACATTATAAACAAGTCAAATTGGTTTTTCAAACAATTTGAACTTGAGATTGTTAGAAGAATGATCCAGGCTCAGGGTTCATAAAACTTAGACAAGCTCACTTTTGATCTCAGTCTCACTTTTACTAAAGAAATTGATAGTAGAAAAGTGAGACTGAGATCAAAGTGAGCTCATCGAAGTTTTACGGTCCCAGAGCCTGGAGGATAATAAATGTATAATTTACTATAGAAACAAGTGTTAACAGCTTACTGGAGTGATACAGTTACTGTCAAAGTGCTCTCCCTTCTCTTTCTCTGGTGGGAGATTGTAACCTTTACTGGTAAGTTCATCTCTCAGCCTCGCCATGTCATCAATCTTCTCTCTAGTGAAAATAAACACATACTAAAATAATAAAGTCCTTACCCTTTAATTCAACTTACTTCCAAATAAAATCAGCTCACAGACTTACATGTATTTTTAGATTTACCGCTGTATGAATATTAGCGTTTTGGGCCAAAATAAAAAATACCTTTGTTTCCCCTAACGCGACCGACCCACTCAAATCATGCCGACTAAAAAGTTTTTTTTAATAAGATTATTCAAATATTTTTCTTTTATTGTTTATCAACTTTATAAAATACAATTTCATCAAAATCCGTTTTTTTTTTTTTTATCAGAACGGCGGCTTTTGTATACTCTCATTCATGTGGCCACAGAGGGTTAGTTCGTGTTATAAAACAACAGCGATGTACATGTATCAATCTTAATATATATCTTTAACTTATTTGAATCCTACTCTCTTGAAACATTTCGTGAATTAAATATACCATGACTAAGGAGTGTTAAGATGGTATTTACAAATGTGTCTTTTAAAATTAACGTACGTAGTAAGCATGGCAAAGCCTGCCTCATGAGCAGATGAGGGGTCCACCTTGTGTATGCATATCAATAAGTTTCACTGCATTTCATTCATTTCGATCTAATAAATACTATTAGGCCTTTCAACTGCCGCTAGGGTTCGATGAAAAGAACGATAACCCGTTACCGGAACTTGTTTACAGCGGGTCCGAGGAAGCTAACTGTTTTTAAGCATGTCAAGTTTTAGCATTTCCAAAGTGTTCCTTCACTGTCAGCGGAATTCAGTGGTTTTAAAATTTAGCTCAAATGTTAAACTTATTTATCATGTAGTTACCGACACTGGACAATAATATATAAGTGAAATTTTTAATAAAAATAGAAAGTGAAATCCATCCCCCTTCTTAATTTTGACCTGATTAAATTTTTATACTTGATGGTTCTTCTTCGTGCTTAGTGGAAAGAATAAGATAATTTATTGTTGCATTTAATTGTAGAAATATATATCTTTATAGATGAAGCACAACAATGCACACACAAAAAAACATGGCATTATATTTTCTTCTTCATAACAACTGTTGGAGAGAGTTAAAAATCTTGAATATAGTCCATTCCCAATTCATTGATCCCGTTATTCCAGGTATAGAGTGAAGACATTCTCCTTGTTTTGGTCAACCCTTTTGTGTACCAAAGAATATAAAGAACCCTTTTGTGAACATAACAATACCAATAGAAGCAGCCTATATGTCATTCCTATAAACGATAACTCAAAAATCGGCACTTTGTTGGTCGTTTTGTACACTTGAGTTACCTGTCCTTAAAACACAACATCTTACAAATCAAATGTTAATAATTAATTTTTTATGATTTAATTAAAGGTATGTATAGTTTATAATCTTCTTTTGAGAATTTCATGTACCTACAAATCTATCTATCAACTGTTTTTTACCATAAGTGCAACTTGAAAAATTAGTTGAAAGGCCTTTAAATACTTCGTGTGTGATTCTATTTTTACTATATAGGCCCATAGGATTTGTAAATATGTCTTTGTATAATTATTTCATCTTGATAAATATAATTCAGATGTCGATTCTTCCTTTTGATTATGGGGTAAACTTCGTAACTATAACATTAGAAATGGTTTGGTTGAATTAAATATTGTTTATAAAGGTACACACTTTTCAAATAGTGTTAAAATCTTTAAAATTGGGTTATGGTACTGCTTCCTGAGACGTCCAGTGTATTTTTCTTTAGTTAGGCCTTTGAAAATGGGTTCACTTATTTCTTTGTTTTAAAATATCTTTTTAAATTGTTTGGGTCGACAACATTTGAACACCTGTCTGGTGGAGGGCTCCTAATTTAGAATTTTTCTTGGCACTTATGGCCATTGATCATAAAGCATCATTAAGGGATCTTTTTCATGCCATCATCTACATGTATACTGCAACACTGCATGGACCTACGTTTTTTATGGTCTCATTTGACTGACCAGTCTCCACGTCCCATGTCGGGACCTGTGACTTACAATAAGCTCCTGAATTACGTCAATACTCCAAACGAAACACTAGAATTACTGCGTCACGCGAGGCCCTTGACATTTTGTCTGTGTAAGCACTCGAAGATGATAGTAGGTTTGAAAAATTATACTAGGATGGCCGATGGTTGAGTATTTGCGAATCTTGTCTTTTTGTAAAAATTCGATTTCAATTAATTTACACTGGCCTGAGATATTTCACAAGTTCAAATGAATAATATTTGTGAATTAATTTACCATACATGTTGCATTTAAATTTCATTTGTATGATATTCTGTTTAAAAATCGGTTTCTTTTGTTCTCTCTTATTTATAAAGACATTATTCAATTTTTCAGAAAGTACTTTCAAAACTGTTGTCAGAAAAATAAAATAATTTACCTACCTACCTACCCAACTTGAAATTTTAGGGTCGGGTTAGGGGAAACAAAGATATTTTTAATAATGGCCTTGCTTTGTTTGTTTGTTTTTTTTTAATATATATATTTTGTACTTTGATTCTTTAGAAGCCCGGAATCGTCTGGATCTCTGTTGATTCATTTTGGCTCTAGGTGCCTAAAGAAAAAAAAATTATCTTTATTATCTTTCATGCTCATTTCCTATAATAAAATTTTTAAAAAGCAATAAAATTCATTAATGTTTGCTAAAAAAAGGTGTGTCAGCAGTGTTTGAAATAACCGTGCGCCCGACTGCCCGAGACGCACAAATTTTGCCACGGACAAACAGATTTGCACGTATCGACGCCCGGCTGGACGTGTTAAAATTTACCATAAATTAAAATTCATATATTTGATAAATATCTCTCAAATCAACTGATAGTATCGATAGCTAAGTGTAACAAGTAAAGGGTAGAATTCAACAGCCTATAGATTTAGGATGTAAGTTATTGTGATCGTGCCCCATTCACATTATCGCTATAACATATTTATAAAAGACTTTTATTTTCTCGAGCTAGTTGAGTTTTGGCTGGGCTGACAACTTTCACTAGCAGTCAGCCCTGCATGTCTAGCTAATTCTATCGTGAGTTTCAAACACTGGTGTCAGTATCATACAACAAATTCACTCTCAGTCAAGTTTAAATGGAGCACTGTATACTGTTTATTGTATATACATGTATTTCCATCTGAAATTTCAATTGTAGCTTTAAGTTTACCAGCTTTTGTAATACATTATTGTAATCTGAACCATTTTTGTTAGTTACATGTAGCACCAACAAACTTAACAATGTTTTGTTATCCATGAATCTCTGCTCAAAGTATGGCTGACAACAAATACTAGTCACTAGCATGATGCAACTAGAAACACAAAAATAGCATTCTCATTTATCTTTAGAAAACAAACTTAACTGTAACTTTGTAATTCATATTGTGTATACTACTTGAGATCATCTGCTGTACATACCACACCATCAATGGCCATGTAGAGTAACTTTCTTGGTCGAACAATGGAGAATATTCTGTCTATGTACTCAAAGATTAAAATCATCATCTCATCTTCATTCTTAGGAGCAGGTCTAAATAATATACAAGTCATCAAATGTAAATAAATGATGAATACTTAATTAATGTGATGTTAATTTTCAGATATCAACTGTACAATGAACAACTTATGAGTTCAATACTATTTGGAGCAGACTGGAAACACATTATTAATTACAATGTAATTTTAAGTCACCAAGGGTTCAATGTGTGATACCTCATAACAAAATTTACAAGTCAAAATAGGATTATTTTGTTTTATCTTAAGTATATATATCTTAAAAAACAAAGAATTACAACAAATATGAATTATTAAATCATAACAACAGAGTGCCTATTGAATCAAAATTAGAGGTACATGTATAATATTACAAATTTATGCAAAAATTCATAAACTATTTGATGAAATTTGATTTACTTACAGCTACTCTACAAAACTTGAAAAAAATAACAAGCAATCGAAGACAAATTAATAGTTGGATTCAGTGACATAACAATAGACACATTTTAATGCAAGATCTTGAAACAGTTGATTTAAATGGTTAAAAGGAGCGCGAGAAAATGGTGTAAGCAAAAAACCATACACTTATTACCGGTAATCTGTCAACAATTAAATATGACTTGTGAGTGCTATATGAGGTAGAAATATTTGATAACTCTTCTAATATTGCACCCAAACATCTCACAAGATTTGAACACGTCTATCTAACTTTTACGAAAAAGAGCACATTCAAGGAAAATTACTCTACATAGTTACGATAAAACATATTCATAACTTTTATAAAAATTCTTCCTAACACTCACTTGTCCTCAGGGTGACAACAAGGGTGGATAATCCCATTCATGTCCAGATAGAGGTTATCAAACTCATAGTCATTAGGATTGGGCTGACTAGTGTCTACAGGGATCTTCACACCATTCACTTCCCTCGGCTGGTAAAAACAAACACACAATAATCAGAATAGTACATTTAACTTGATTATATTATATCTATGGCCTAAAATCATACTGATACTGGTAATGAATGATCTTATTCTAAATTAAAATACAAAGGTTTCTCAAGATGTTTCAAAACATTTCTTTGATAGAACTAGAATTTGAATCATAAAAAATGATGGGAAACTACACATATTGTTAAAATGATATTGTTCTACAGACCCGGATTAATGATAGAATTTGTTCTGTGTGTTGGCGAGATAGCAAAATAAACAGGGGCAGGTAATTGAAATCTATGTATATCCGTCAACAATACAGAGAGCATTGCATGTAAATTTGAGAAAAAAAACTTTGAGAAAATGTGATGATTTTTTCTTTATATGGATTATTAATTTGGTAAGAAGCCATATACAAGTTCAAAAATGTTTATTAAGAATAATTTGGTTGTTATTTTCAGTGCAACTCCAATGTGTTCTCCAAAATCATGCCGAAGTGGATCTGCTCCATTGCAACTATTTGGGGACATATTCCAACTATGGTGTCATGGCTTGTCCCGAGACACAGTTAAATTATTCTATGTTATTTGGTCAAATATAATTTGCAGTTATATAAAGTATGCAATCTGATTAAAATCAGATCCTCAATGCTCCTTTTTCAATATGTCGCTTCCTCGTAAAAATGATTTTTGCTAGAAATAGATAAAAAGTTCTAAGTATTTAACTACATGTATTCATTATGATATATGTACTATGGACTATCAAAAAAATCAACCAAAATCAAAGATAGCTCTAACATTGCAGCTTTTGAACACTTTTGTCATTTGTGCAAAAGATGTAATTCCATTGTTTGGATAACTTTACATCACCTTGTGTGTGTTGAATTGTGGAAAAGTATTCAATATAATAATAAGGCAAATGGACATTGGGTAAATGAGATTAGAGCAAATGGACTCTGGGAGAAAGAGAATAAGGGTGAACAAACATACATTCAATACCATCACTGCACCAGGGATAAACATTAACTTTCAGATTCATGTGTCCTTCAGGCAAGTAATCTCAAATTTAGACTTGTCTGAATGCAAAACTTGGTTGCCCAAAATTAAAGAAAGAAGAAAATAACAAAATAACATATTAATTTATTACTGTAAATGTTTAAATGATAAGAAAAAGTGTGACCAGATACACTACTGTCTATTTTGCAAGTGAGCTACAAGAAAAAAAATTGATGTTACGTTTGTACATGAATGTTTACCACTGTAAACTGTCTTTGTCAATTTAACCTGTAAACACCCACTGCCATGCAGCAAAAAAATTTCGATGCTAAGTTTGTACATAAATGTTTACCACTGTCCTTGTCAATTTAACCTATAAACACCCACTGCCATGCAGCAATATCCCCCTCCCCGTTTCCTTTATAAGAAAAAATTATTTTCGGTATGATCCTTTTGTGATTTTTGATTTTCTAGATAACTTAATTTTGAAGCAAGCTGAAGAAAGCCAGTTGCTAAAAAACATACATACATTGTATATTGATCAGGATATGTTGTGTTACTTATCAATATATTCTGTAAGTGAATAAATAGCCCAATTTCCTAATATGTAGGTAACAAAATTGTTAGACGTAGAGCCTATTTACACAAAAGAAAACAGAATAAAGAACCTGATTTTTACAATTACATGAACAGTATAATCTAGAAAGGGATTCCAATGCACAAATAATGCCAGTCACGTACCCTGCAGAAATCAAGTGCTTAATTTATATAAACTACATAACAATATACATTTCTCGGAAAAATTCACTTGCCTGATCAGAGAAGTAGCTAAATCAAGCTACTCTGAATAGCGTAATAAAGCTATATAGCTAATTCAAGCTATATACAGGGTTCTCACTAGGACTTTGCTAACTTGAGTCCCAGGACTCAAGATTTCTGAGAAGGTTGAGTCCCAGCTAAATTTGATGCATCCCAGAAAAATTAATTGAGTCCCAACTGAATTATTGCAGTATCCTTCCATCCAAACATCAATAAAAATCTGTATTTTTTTAAACAATTTATTTTTATTCAAATATATAACCTAATAATGTATCCAAGCCATATTCTAAAATACACCCGTAATTAATTGCCATAAAAATTAACTTGGGTGTTTATAAAGCTAAAATAAACTGTTGCATAATCAGTTAAGTACCCTAATGTTGACTGTATACAATCACAGGTGTCATGTGCAATGAGGCGTAACTAATCCTGTCAGTCATCTGTACTGGGTGAAATTCACGAGATAATCAAGCTATATTGTGTATACAAGCAGTAATTATGGTTTCCAGATAAAACTCAAAATTTAAAAGTGTTTAAAAAAAGTGCAGTGTGTTTACAGCTATCGGAGTTTGGCATGTGATACTATCATTACTTAATGGACTAATAAACATTAAGTATCTTATAATCAGTCATATCCCTATTTAAAAAAAAATAGAAATAGATACAAGAAAAGTTGTTCCTTGGATAAACTTCATATTTACAGGAAGGTTTGGATTAAATATTTCTTTGACAAATTCTAAAATTTAAAATCTTCAGTTTTCGAAATCACCCAAATTTTCTCGGTAACGTGGACGCGTCCACTCGTGAGTCAGTGAACATATCGTTTTGAAGAATCTTGCATCCCAAATAATTTTGCAGCGTCTCGGACACAGATTGTTGCGTTAATGAGAACCCTGCAGATAGCTAATAAAGCTGTATAGCTAATTCAATCTATATAGCTAATTCAAGCTATACAACTATATCAAGATCTTTCCAATGCAGCATCTGGTTATTCTTTTTAATGAGTGTCAGCTGTGTGCTGTATCTTGGAAATATCCTCATTTGTTTTTTATTTTACTATCATAATGAAAATTTTACAAGTTTTTGTGTAGCACTGCATATTTTGTAAAGATAAAAAAATCAAATGAATGAGAAATTTCACTGGCACAATACTATGGTATAAGCTGAATATAAGCTGTCCCAATCTTTCTCTTGAAAATCAATACGGATTCTAAAACGTACCTTTTCTTCAATGCAATGTACGAGAATGGACGGGTTTTTGCGACTCAGCCAGCGGAAAAATGCTGGTACACCCATGATCTGCGTCTCAGTCTCGGGATGTATACAATACAGCAATGTTTAAAATTCACAGCCCGAATTTGTCTTGTCACTTCCTTTGTCATATATGAAATGCAATCTGATTGGTCAGCTCAGTTTGCAGTTCATAAAATTGAAACCAAAATTGAGACAAAACTTTTTTCCCGTTTCACTACAAATGTAAATGGTGAAATAATTCACAGCAAATGAATATGTAAAAATAAATAAATTCAATTTTGTGAATCATATAACAAGAATTAAAATAAATCATTGACATACTTGAACTAAATTCCAAATAATAAGTCGGTAATAATTTCTATTCGGGATTTCATTTTCCTTCTTCTTTGAAAATTATAATCCTAAGGAATAAACTTGTCCAATGAGATATGTTGTAATAAAAGGCTGTGTTAAAGAAAACAACATGGCTGACAAGATTTTTGAAGAACTGTGCAGCTCTCATAAAATAGAACGAGATAGAGGTTTTCAGAATTTTGTCAAGCATATTGATACAGCGGAGAGCGAGGATATCAACGATCTTGAACAGGATGTATCAAAACTCTTGACAGAAGAGGATTCCTCTTGGGAGAAAAAACATGGGGGGTTAATGGCAGCTAAAGCTCTGTTGACAAGTGGAAAGAGTTCAGATGACTTTGTTGTTGATATGCGTTCACTAGCTCTGAAATACTTGGAGGATAAAGAATTTAGAGTTCGCACTGCAGCAGGTGTCTGATAGAAATATCTCAAATAATATAGTGTTTAAATCTACTTTAATATGTTTTACAGTGTGACCGTTGGGGCAAGCGCAGTTGTACCATCAAAAACCTATACACAGCTTACACTTGTAACGTTGATGGATCTGCCTCTTCAAACTGTGATGTCACATGACATCGGAATTTATGGAGACAGCTGAACGTCTGGTTGAACGAGACTACAGGGTCTTGTGCAATCATAAATGAAATACGTTGTCTAGTAGATGCAATTATTTTTTGTTTCTTTTAAGCTCTATGCAAAGAAATAAAAGTAAACATATCTCTTGGTAAGGAACAATTATTCTTGGTCTTTTGTATGTTTTGTAATAATTTCGCATGGAACCCTGGTAGCGAAGGAATTCTGGGAATGTTGCACCAGAAAATTTGCTTGACGTATGTACAGATTTCATTCCGAATTTCCTCTGTTCTTACACGTTAGTCTGTTGAGCTCGCTTCACGCTGCTCGCTGCGCTAGCTATCATGTAAGACTGAGCATTCTTATATGTTTTACTGTGTGACTGTTGGAGTGAATGCATTTATACCATCAAAACCTTTAAATTGCTTACATTTCCAACTTATCTGCCTCTTCAAAATTCAAATTGAACAAAGACAGTTAAGACTGTGACATTTCTGCAATAGTAGTCTAAATAGGCCAAGTGCAATTTTTAAGGAAAGGCATGGGTGATATTTATGATAATTTTTACTCAATTCTTAATTTTATTTTTCCCTTAAAAAGGTTAGATAGACAATTTATTTTCAATATAATCATCAATTTTTATTTTCACATTTCAATCTAAAAAAATTGAATAAAAAAATGCATCTTTAATTTTTACAAAATATGAATTAAATTACAAGTAACTCATCTGAGGTGTGCTATGCCATGTCCACACAAGTTTGATTCAAGATGCATTAAAAATTTTCTGGGGAAAACACTGTACTCGGTACTTACATGTTAGTTTTTTGAGCTCGCTTTGCGCCGCTCGATGCCTTCACTATAAAACATGACCATACCATTTCTAATTTTCTTACAGATCTGATGTAACAAATTTAAGGTTGTAACATCATCTTAATATGTCTGAAGGTGAAACTGTTAGGGCAAGTGCAGTATCATTTGTGTATTAACGATTCTCAAATTATGGATCTGCTATTTCATGTGCACACTGCAAACGACAAAATAATTTTTAGGTGAACTCCACTAGACGGCCTTTGTTGCATCTGGTTATAATATGTTGACAGTGAGAATTATGGGTACTGAGTTTTCTACCCCAAAAAATTCTATTCATTTGGATCAATGCACAGACAGTCCAAATTTTCTCTTTGCCTAGGAGTTGTTTAAGAGCTCACAGTGATGAGCCGAACTTTACCCCTCTTGCTGCACTAGCTACAACTTTTTCCTCTACAACTTTTATGACAGATAAAAACATTTTATAGTACATGTAAAAAAAAAAATTTCAAACACGACATCACGTACCTTAGGACTGAAATCTGAACTTCTAAGACAATTCTGAAAATGGGAAAGAGTCAAGACGTTTTTGTGCTAAAAATGATGTCATATATAAAGTCATGTTTATCAAGGATGCATACATTTGTTTTTGGCAGAGGGTTATGATTTTGTTTAATGGTGTTGTCATGGTTACCAAAAATAGAAATTTCTGTGAAATACTTTCAAAACTCTACTCCTCATACAGATTTTGTCTGATTTCAATGTATATGGAACACGTAGATTACACAAAGATACATAATTCTGAATGTTGTTTTTTCATTTTGATTAATGATGTCACCATGGTTACTAAAAATAGAAATTTCTGTGAAATTCTTTTAAAATGCTATTCCTCCTACAGTTTTGGTCTTATTTCAATACATGTAATACTTCGCACACAAGTAGACTACACCATGATACATAATTCCTTTCATCAGTTTATGATTTCAAGATTAAACCAAGGATCATTATTCTAATTTATTGCTTTTGCATAGTTTCAAGTTCCAAGTGCTACTTATCTTTTCCTTTGGTGAAAGTACAAACCAGTAGAGCTACAGTCTCGTCAGAGACTTCTTGTTTTCTTTTAAAATGCACACCAACCATGCAGATCTGGCTATGAATTGGAACTTGACCAAAAGTGACAACAGAACCTATTGTTTCTAATTCTGATGATTAAAATCATTACTTCTTTTCTAACTGCTTCACTGTTGAACTAATTCTAAGTACAGTAAAACCTGTTATCTCGAACTCAAGGGGACCAAGAAAAAACTTCCAGATATCCAAGGATGTGAGATATCAGGGGCAAAGTACTTAAAGAATAATGGGTTGGGACTTCCAAATCACTTCAACATATCCATGGCATTAGAGATATCAGTGTTCGAGATTCTGAAGTTCAATTGTAGATGCATTAGTGGTGAATCAGTTTGTTTGAAAAATTTTCAATGTGATGTGGATTACATTGTTAACTCTATAATTATTTCAGGTGAAGTGTTGGGTGCACTATGCAAAAAAGTAGGACCAGCAGTGTATGAAAATTCTAGGTCTGCAATTTTGGAAGGAATTCGCAGTAATCTGGAGCGAGAAAAATTATCTGAATCCAGTCAGCAGGAACAAGAGGAGACAGAAAGACTCATGGAGAAACTCAGTAGTTCCCCAGCAAGGGTAAGTTGACTGGATCCATGCCAAACAACTAATTTATTTTTGGTATTAGGAAATGAAAGCAAATACACATGAGAATTTTAATTGCAAGTACATAGTAATTTGATTAAGTATGCAAGAACCCCATTCTTCAGAAACTGTCGAAATACTTGAATATTGATAGGATAAATGTGAATTATGACTGTAATTTAACTAATTTCAGAAAAGTTCAGTAGATGCAGAACAGATATTTCATGACACTGCTGGATGGAAGTCGCTAGAGACTTGGATGAAGTGAGTCCCAGTATTAAAGTAAATGATTATGTATATCAATCTAATATCAAGTGCTCAATAAGGGATCATGTTTATTATGTTTAGTGTATCTGAAGAATGTTTGCCAAGACATTTCCCAGATTTCGGACAATTTTAATATGCTCTTTATTGGCAGATGCTTGCAGTGTGTGGTAGACAATTGTGGGCACTTGTTTAATAACTGTGTCGACCAAGAGTTACTGGACCTGATTTTCCAAGCACTTGAGCACACAAATCGTTTTGTCCGAGAGACAGGATATTATGTTTGTGCATCACTTGTATCAATAGGGGTGAAGGGTAAAGGTAAGACAAAGACAAAGGTTAGGTCAAGGTCATAACCAAAGGAGTAAATTTATCTATATCAATGGTGCAAATTAGTTTAAATTCACACAGAAAATGTTACTTTTTTATGTAAGGTATGGTACATGTCCATTTAGATAAGCTATGAGTGTTACAAAAGACTTGTTTCATGTAATGATAACCTTTCAAAAAAATGTATGTCTTCAGACAAATTCTCAAATGATTCTCAGAGTGTATTAGGATGTTATAGTTTTTATTTTTGCTGATACAGAGACCCTGACTTTGGAGGAAGAGAATGCAGTGTATCGCCATGGAGAACAATTTGCCAAATATATGGCTAAAGGACTGGCAGATAACTGGAGCCAGGTAACACAAGGAACTTCAGCATCTTAATGTGTCTAGAAAGGATTTCAAATTTAAACAAAAAATTCAATATTGTTGGAGAACAGTTTAGTGATTTTCAGGGGTCAAATATCATACAATTCTTATCATATAGCCTTTGTGGAAATCATTTTCCTTGATATGCTCATACAGGATACATAAGATTTATGGGGAAAAAAACATGATAACATCAATGATGTCGTGTTTTGTAATATCAGAAAATATGGTATAATCTTTTAAACATGGTATTGTTTGTTAAATTTTGATTAGTTTTGAAGCATTGGTGTTTTGTCCAGGTCCGACTTGCATCTAGTGTGGCAACAAGAAAATTCCTTCAGAGTTTACCAACTGAGGAGGCAAAGGCCAAGTTTTACCCTATACTGATCCCCAGGATGTGTTTAAACAGGTGAACAGTGTAAAAAGAAAACTAATTTAGACTCCACAAATTAAGTACATTAAATTAAACATGTACTACTTCACATTAATCAGCTATACTTGTATACAATAAAATGGTGATTGCTGACTATACTGAAGTCCTAATCAAAAATCTGTGCAGTGATTGAAGCAATGAACCTGTGATACATGTAATGTTCTGTAGTGTTGTACCGATAATCAGAAAACATCAATTGTCGACGAAAAAATGCCACCAATTCCAATGATCGATTATAATTTTTCGTAATCAATCATTGGAAACATACTTCTAATACAATACATTCCGGAATTATCCATTTCTGGTTTAAAATTTATTTCTTCTTAATGAAAGAAAATGGCGTCTGCATCTGATACTAACCAACTAGCACGAAGCAGAGGTGATTAAGAACCGAAAGGTGCATATATAGAAAGTGTAAAAGAAGCAAAACAACAAAGAAAATAATATATTATATATATTCATGTTACGGAAATAATATGAAATAATTAAATAGTCTGCTTTTAATATACAAAACTATGACATCTGATTATAACCGGTAAAATCGCATCGGAAGCAGTAACCGATTCCAACCGATGATCGATTATGAAAATTAACCGATGTCCCTTCACTAATGTTCTGTAGGTATTATGTAGCAGAAGGAGTGAGGATCTACTCTCAGGATACCTGGCGTATGGTGACTGGTGGGGAGGGAAAACATCTGGTGGAAAAGTACATAGATCATGTGGTGAGTTATGATACAGATGTGGTCAGTTACCTGATCTTGAATTTTATTGTATTCTAAAAGATCTTAAGGAAAGTCATTAGACTTGTATAAAATCAATGACAACTTTTCAGGTCTTTCTGATACAAAGAAGAGCAATTAAAAATGTTGAGAAACAATTGCAGCATCTTTGAGAGCCCCTCCTGTCCTGTTTGACAGAAACCATTCTAAAAATCAGATTTGATTCACCCATTCATTAATTATGTTTCTATTATTAAGATCTATCTTTATACATGTATTTCCAAAAAAAAAAAAAACCAAACAAAAAATCTAATGTCAAATATAGAATGTACATGTAAGTAAACTGTTAGCATATTAACATGTACATGTTATGCAAAATTGCACTGTAGACATAAATCTATTAAAATTTTGTATATCTGTTAATTTTTAATGATGGCATCTTCTGTAGCCTAGGGCCAAGAGGAGTTTTCTAACTTAAAAAAATATGCAGTAGAATTCTTTTAGTAAGAGACTGAATATGTAATACATGGCATTAATTAGGAGGTAGTTATTGTGAACTAATACCGGTATCCATGCACAAATAGCACTTTATTACTGCTCAGATGAATACTCTATAAAAAGAATGTTTTGTGCAAAACTGCTTTTGGCACATGACAATTATGTGCTAAATTATATAATGCAGTAATATACAAGTGTTTCTAGATTTAGATTTTTTTCTTGGTAAGGTTTAGTGTATATGCATTTAAAGAATTCCGTCTAGTATCTAATTATTCTGTGCTTTCCACTATTTCTGCATAAGCTTGACACTTGTCTGGGTGGAGAATTGACCCATTCTAACCTTTTTAGCTCACCTGAGCCAAAGGCTCAAGTGAGCTTTTCTGATCAAAATTTGTCCGTTGTCTGTCGTCGTCGTCGTTGGCGTCGTCGTTGTTGTAAACTTTTCACATTTTCATCTTTTTCTCAAGAACCACTGGGCCAATTTCAACCAAACTTGCCACAAAGTATCCTTGGGTGAAGGGGATTCAAGTTTGTTCAAATGAAGGGCCACGCCCTCTTTCAAGGGGAGATAATTGAGAATTAGTAAAAAAATAAATGCATCATTTAAAAATCTTCTTCTCAAGAACAATAGGGCCAGGAAAGATGAAACTCATGTGGGAGCATCTTCAGGTAGTGTACATTCAAGTTTGTTCAAATCATGACCCCCGGGGGTAGGGCGGGGCCACAATGGAGGATCAAAAATTTACATAGAAATATATAGGAAAAACCTTTAAAAATCTTCTTCTCAAGAACAGCAAAGGCATGATGAGTCATATTTATATGGAAGCATCCTCTGGTAGCGTAGATTCAAGTTTGTTCAAACCATGACCCGCGGGGGTAGGATGGGGCCACAATGGAGGATCAAAGTTTTACATAGAAATATATAGGAAAAATCTTTAAAAATATTCTTCTCAAGCACAGCAAAGCCATGATGAGTCATATTTATATGGAAGCATCCTCAGGTAGTGTAGATTCAAATTTGTTCAAACCATGACCCCCGGGGGTAGGGCGTGGCCACAATGGAGGATCAAAGTTTTACATAGAAATGTATAGGAAAAATTTTAAAAATCTTGTTCTCAGGAACAGCAAAGCCCTGATTGATCATAGAAATATATAGGAAAAATCTTATTCTCAGGAACAGCAAAGCCCAGATTGTTCATATTTAAATGGAAGCATCCTCAGGTAGGGTAGATTCAAATTTATTCAGATCATGACCCCCGGGGGTAGGATGGGGCCACAATGGAGGATCAAAGTTTTACATAGAAATGTATAGGAAAAATTTTAAAAATCTTCTTCTCAGGAACAGCAAAGCCCTGATTGATCATATTTATGTGGAAGCATCCTCCGGTAGTGTAGATTCTATTTTGTTCAAATCATGACCCCCGTGGGTAGGATGGGGCCACAAAGTCTTAAATAGAAATATATAGGAAAATATCTTCTTCTGAAGAACTGCAAACCATGATTAGTCATTTTGATATGGAAGCATCCTCAGGTAGTGTAGATAAAATTTTGTTCAAATGATGACCCCCAGGGGTTGGGTGGGGCCCATTGGGGGATCGAAAGTTTTACATAAGAACATATAGAAAAAATATTTCTTCTCAAGAACAGGAAAGCTATGTTTAGTCATATTGATATGGAAGCATCCTCAGGTAGTGTAGATTCAAGTTCAAATGATGACCCCTGGGATAGGGAGGAACCACAATGGGGGATCAAATTTTTACAAAGGAATGTATGGGAAATTTTTTTTAAAATCTTTTCAAGTAACCCCCCCCCCCCCCCCCCCCCCCCCGGGTAATCTTTTCAATACTGAACTTATTTGTGCTTTTGCCTAGCCAATGTGCTCAGGTGAGCGATGTGGCCCATGGGCCTCTTGTTTTTGTAAGCTCTGTTTAATACATATAAATGACTGATATAACAGTAGAAAGGTGGGAACCTATATGCTTCAGTGCATGAATAACTTGAGAAGAAAAACAAGTCAATTCCAAATGGATGGATAAAGTTTTCCAACATGCAAACATTTCTGAGAGAAAATTATGTGAATTTTTTTTCCTTCAAAAGCTTCTTAGGCATGTTAGCATCAAATTTTGTATGGACCACATGTATTATTTTTTACAGTGTAATCTTTTTGCTGTTAAAGGTGGAATACTATATTGAGGCCACAGGGGCAGATAATCATGCTGTAAGGGAGGCGGCTTGTGCCTGTATAGCAGAATTAGGATCAAAGGTCAGTGCTAGGATAATCAAAGAGGAAAGTTACAAAAATTACAGCAGGTCCTAATTAAACATGCCACAGAATCTTTAAAACTCTGAAGAACAGCCAGGCCAGAATTGCATATTTTAAAATATGCAAACATCCCAATGTAGTGTAGATTCAAATTTCTTTAAACCATGTCCCTAGGCAGGATTTGGCCACAATAGGGAGCAAAGTTTTGAATGTACATGTATCTATTGATAAATTTTTATTAACTCAAATGTACTGTAAAATGTGCTGAAAGACACTAATGACCACAACAAGATGTTTTATCATCTGTATATCAATATTCATTTGCCAGAAATAGAAATTTGACTTCCTGGAGCATAATGGCCTCTTGTTCAGAAAAAGATTTTTCCAATATTTTCCATTCTATGTGCAATATCATAACCTTTGCAGATCGACAGGAATTTTGTCCGACCATTCATACCACAGCTTTTGGAGGCTCTTTTAATCTGTTTTAATGATGACAGCTGGCCTGTTAGAGATGGTAGGTTTTTTTCTCATATTTCAATAAATATTCTTTGGAAAATCAATATTACATGTACTACTGATTGCAATTTTCTTAAAACAAAAAAATCTATTACCATATAACAAGTTATTTAAGCGATCGGCAAATTTAGTGATTTTATCCTTAAAGTGGGCTTTCATTATTTTAATAATTAAATTTTTTGGTAATATATTTATTTTCTTTGAAAAAATTTGCTTATTAATAATTAATGACACCTATTACATGTATTGGCATTGCAAAGACTATTATTAATAATGCTAATATTAGATGGTTGCTAGAAATTCCTGTTGTACTGTACAAAGCAATGTCCTGTCCAGAATTTGCATAAAATATTGTAATCTGAGTCTTTCCACCTTGCTATGTTTTGTGCTTTCAGCTGCTTGTGTGGCCTGTGGAAACTTTGTTTTGTGCTTCCCAGAAGAATCTAGGTAATGGTCATTGTAGTAATTGTACAAACAAACTCCATTTATGATACATGTTTGTTTGTTCATCACATCGATGATAATGTTGAAGGTTTGAATTTATGTATCTTCTTTTAATCTTCTGAAGGTTAATTTATTTTTAGAATTTTTTGTTTCTGACAGGAGTTCCATGCCTGATCTGTACCCCTTATTTTACAATAATCTACAAGATAGCATCCCTTCAGTTCGACAGGGGGCAGCACTGGCACTTGCCAATGTAGCACAAGTCTATGGTAATATCATTTATGATCATGAAAAATAAAGTAATTAAACAACAAAAAATTTAATTTCACATTACTCATTGTGCATCCTTATTACACCTAGTCCCTGTACATGTAATTACAGTGCACTTAGTTTAAATTATGAAAAGTATTATTATAATTACAATTTATAAAGAAAGTTCAGATATATTTTTGTTACCCGGTATCCCCATCTGTCTATCTATCTGACACTTGTCAGTTGTCACTGCTTCTCCTGCTTCATTTTTAGGATTAGCCAAATATTTAATTTTGAATTGATTATGATTGACCTGGTCCTGTAGATATGCAGTAGAAGCCTAAAAAGATATGCCTAAAGCATTGGAACTCCTCCTACACATTAGGTGGCAGCAAAAAACAATTTTTGGCATACTATTGACTATGACATGTATAGTAAACCACAGTTATAGCAAAACAGCTATAAATAAATTTTACATTCACAGCAAAATGATTATCATTCCGTGTAGATTTGAAATGTATTATGAACTTATTTGATGTAATGTTTACATCAAATCTAAATTGTTCATCCTGGTCACTTTGCTATAAGTGCATTTTTCTGTAGATTTATAATGAGATTTCAGAATTTCAACCTCTGCTTTTGGGACTCCTCAGGGGATTAAAACTTTCAAAAGTGTTTCAAGACCAAATGTACCTTTTTTCCCCATATTACATTGCATAGGCGTCGGAACCGGGGGGGCTGGGGGGGGGGGGCTTAGCCCCCCTCTTTTTTTGCAAAGATAGACATAATATAGGCATTGAAAATTGGGGCTTACCTTTATTCATGGGTTTAGCCCCCCCACTTTCAATTAGCCCCCCCCCCCCCTCCACTTTCAATTTGCTTCCGACGCCTATGCTTTGTATAGGAACAAAACAGTAGAGCTAATCTCATCAGAGGTGGTTTTAAAATGCCCTGTCCCTAGAATCAGATAACAAGGTGTGGGTACGTTATAGTAATAAACTGTCATTCCCAACCATAGCTTTTTGTTTTATTGTACATTGTTTTTTAGATCATTGCAAAAGTAACTTATTTTTAGAGGACTTGAATACAGTACATTGGTATCAATTTGGTAAATCTTTTAAAAAAGAATTTTTTTTTTGTAAATCATGAATTACTAGCATGAGCAGTCTTTATTTTATCTAGGTCAAGAAAGTCATGAAGAAATTCTCAATAAAGTGAAGGAGGGAATAGAGGGATTAAAGAACCAACCAGAGACCACAGAAAAATACAGTGACCTAGATAAAGGACCTGCCACTTACAGTGTGGTCAAAAAGTTAAGAGATAATGACATGGATCTCCACACGGATAAACAGGTACAGTGACCTAAGTACATGCTACAGGCTTAAGTTTTAATAAGCAGATGTAGAGAATTGTTGTCCCCTCCTTTCAGTGTCTTATTAGTTGGGATTCAATTACATGTATTTTGGGTATACTGTAACTATCTTGTATGTCTGTCCTGTCTTGTCTGTCTATCACACAAAAGAGATTTAAATTGAATGTTATGGCCAAGATAGTTTCAAGAAAGTTTCTGAAGACTAACATCAAACTTCAAGGTCAACGTCATGAGGTCAAATATATTACATTTCGAAAGGTCATGTCACAAGTAAAGTAGATGTGAAAAAATATGAAAGCCTGGTTTCTTCTGGCAAAAGTTATGTTCAAAGTTCACAATTTTAAAAAAGTAGATCAAACTTCAAGGTTAAGGTCCTGAGGTGTCACAAGTAATGTACTTGTAAAAATATAAAGGCCCTGTTTCTTCAGGTGCAAAAGCTACTGCCAAAGTTAAATTTTTGAAAAATAGGTCAAACTTACGTCATTACGTCAAAAGTGATAGTGTTGTTACAGGTAATGCACATGTAAGAAATGAACGCTGTAATCTTCTCTCATTTAAAAGTAAATGTTAAAATTTAAGAAAATTAGGTCAAATTTCAAGGTCAAGGTTACAGGGTAAAAAGTACATTTGGAAAGGTCTTGTTACAGGTAATGCACTTGTGAAATTTGAAAGCCCTTACCAGGTACTTTTTCTCATTTAAAATTTATGATCAAGGTTAAAGTTTTTGTGACAGACAGACGGACTGACAGACAAATGAGATTTAATGTCACCACACTTTCAAGAAAGCGGCGGACAGTAATGTTGCTTTATAGCATGTTTGCTTTTTCTACCAACTGCCCAGATATATATCCACATGCTGATGCAAATCAAAATGTCAGATCAAAAGAAGGCTGCATGCAATTATATACATATTCATTTGGAATCTGAATTAACTATAGCAAAATGTGTTGAATTCATGTGTAGTACTTTTAAATACAGTAAGTGCTGGTGGCAGCACATTTGTGGCCTTTTGATTGATTGTTCATTTTCTGATATATCCTTCACAGATGTATTCCTGTGGTTCCCTTGCACCAAAGATGATGAAGGGTTCCAGGGGAGGAGGATGTATGGACCACAAATTCAGGAAAACCCCAGAACCTTGGGAGCTGGCTGATGGGTAACAAACTGTTTATCAGAAGAGAAATGTTTAGGATTAGAAATAACTCAAATGGAATCATTCCCTCAAAATGTGATATTTCCCCTATCATTTTTAAGGCAAAAATCCACTAGAGTTTTGAAACTGTATTACAACCTTGACTGATTGTAATCAATTTTCTTATAATTGAATCTATGATGCTTCATATTAATTTGATAAAGAGGTTAGTTATAGCACTTCATCAGTTTGCAAAATTTTAAAAAAGACAGAGGATCTTAAGAATTCCTCAAAGTTCCTGTGATATTTCTGTTGTAGGTGTGTTCATTTGATAGCAGAGCTTTCCCGCAATCCAGAACTCACATCCACAGTATCTGACCTACTGCCATCACTGGCCAAATCCACCTCCCTCCATCACTACCCCCAGCATGTCAACTACCTGGAGACAGTGTGTAAACAGGTACCGGTAATCATCCAACAAGCATGGTAAAAAAAACCATGCAAGTGTTAATGCTGGGGTTATTTGGGTTATAATTTTATTAATTAAAAGGACAGTTTAGTATTTTTGCAGAACAATATACTATAGTTGTCTGTACAATCAATGTCAAAGTGTTTTTTGACTTCATAGCACATCAGGTCTTGCTTGAATCTGTTTTCTTGGATGAATTTATATTGCAGTTGCCAAACATTGGTAAAAGTCTGGGAAAGAGGTACTTTAAACCACACTTGGAAGAGTTCTTTGATTGCATATTTTATGGTATAGTAAGTATTTGTAGCCATACTTTTTATATTACAAGTTTTAGTAAATGGGAATACAAAACTGTCAGAATATGTACATGCACATATGTTGTAAATCTTGTTAACAATATGTTTGACACTAGTCTTTGGAATACTGTGTAATTATACCCCTGCTCCGAAGGAGAGGGGGGTATACTGTTTTATTATACCCCCGCTCCGAAGGAGAGGGGGGTATACTGTTTTACCCTTGTGTGTCTGTCTGTCTGTGTGTCCGTGTGTCTGTCCGTAACAATTTTTCGTCGCAGTTTTCTCAGCAACTACTCATCATAGATGCTTGAAATTTTAGCACACTCTTTGTCTAGGAATGCCATATGGTCGGATTCATTTTTGTACAAATCTGATGTCAACTTCCTGTTTATCCATGCGTCTGTCCGTAACAAATTTTTGTCGCAGTTTTCTCAGCAACTACTCATCGCAGATGCTTGAAATTTTAGCACACTCTTTGTTTAGGCATGCCATATGGTCGGATTTATTTTTGTACAAATCTGATGTCAATTTCCTGTTTATCTGTGCGTCTGTCCGTAACAAATTTTCGTCACAGTTTTCTCAGCAACTACTCATCGCAGATGCTTGAAATTTTAACACACTCTTTGTTTAGGCATGCCATATGGTCAGAGACATTATTACACAAATCTGGTGTCAACTTCCTGTTTAACCGTGCATCTGTCCATAACAAATTTTCGTCATAGTTTTCTCAGCAGCTACTGACATCGCAGATGCTTGAAATTTTAGCACACTCTTTGCCTAGGCATGGTGGGATTTATTTTTGTAAAAATCTGATGTCAACTTCCTGTTTATCCATGCGTCTGTCTGTAACAAATTTTCGTTTCAGTTTTCTCAGCAACTACTCATTGCTGATGCTTGAAATTTTAGCACACTCTTTGTCTAAGCATGCCATATGTTGGGATGCATTTTTTGTACAAATCTGATGTCAACTTCCTGTTTATCCGTGCATCTGTCCATACCAAATTTCTCAGCAACTACTCATTGCATGTGCTTGAAACTTTGGCACACTCTTTTTCTGGGCATGCCATATGGTGGAATTCATGAGAGTGTATATACACATCAGAGCGGGGGTATTACTAGTGAGCATTGGCTCACAGACTTCTTGTTTTTTTGTGCTTCAGACATGTGATAATGCCCTGACAGCCAGTGCAGCTAGCCAGTGTCTGAATCAGCTGAGTGGGTTCTTAGGACCAAGCATATTGCGTGGAAGGGTGGAGCAGTACAATCCTCGGTAAGCAGACCCTACACCAAATATTTCTTACAGCTGAAGCTTCTTTCAGTTTAGACAGCTTCTAATAAAGCTTGATATTTCAATAAGCTGATCTGGGCTCTAATTGGCGACTAATTTAGTCGCCATGGCGCCTAAAAATTATGATTGGCGCCAGAAAATTTTTCTATAAGTCGCAAAATTGGCGACCATTTTAAATTTACTTGGTGTTCATCAAATTACTGAACTATAAACATTTTCAATTTTTATGCCTCACCATAAATATGGCCAAGGCATATAGTGTTTGTCATGTCCGTCTTCCGTCCTTCCGTCACACTTTGCCTTTAGCTCTGTTCAAAGCTCAGTTTCAAAGAAACTATCCAAGATATTTTTATCAACCTTCATATGCTGATAGGTATTGATGAGAGCTATGCAACTGCATCAACATTTTTTGACCTTGACCTTTCCTTTGACCTTGACCTCACTTTTCTTAAATTAGTGTTTAGCTCAGTTTTAAAGATACCATTCAAGACAGTGTAATCAAACTTCATATGTTGATACATACTGATGTAAGCTATTCAACTGCAACATTTTTTGACCTTGACCTTTCTTTTGACCTTGACCTCACTTTTCTTAAATTAGTGTTTAGCACAGTTTTAAAGATATCATTCGAGATAGTGTAATCAAACTTCAGATGTTGATACATACTGATGTAAGCTATTCAACTGCATCAACATTTTTTGACCTTGACGTTACTTTTGACCTTGACCTCAATTTTCTTAAATTAGTGTTTAGCTCAGTTTTAATGAAACAATTCAAGATATTTTTAACAAACTTCATATGCTGATACATACTGATGAGAGCTATTCAACTGCATCAATATTTTTAACCTTGACATTTCCTTCGACCTTGACCTCACTTTTCTTAAATAAGTTTTTAGCTCAGTTTTAAAGATACCATTCAAGATAGTGTTATCAAACTTCATATGCGGATACATTCTGATGAGAGCTATTCAAATGCATCAACATTTTTTGACCTTAACCTTTCCTTTGACCTTGACCTCACTTTTCTTAAATTAGTGTCAAATTTCATATGCTGATACATACTGACAAGAGCTATTCAATTGCATCAATATTTTTTGACCTTGATCTTTCCTTTGATCTTGACCTCACTTTTCTTAAATTAGTGTTTAGCTCAGTTTTAAAGAAACCATTCATAATGTTTTTATCAAACTTCATATGCTAATACATACTGATGTAACCTTTTCAACTGCATCAACAATTTTTGACCTTGACCTCACTTTTCTTAAGTTAGTGTCAAACTTCAGATGTTGATACATACTGATGTAAGCTATTCAACTGCATCAACATTTTTTGACCTTGACGTTACTTTTGACCTTGACCTCAATTTTCTTAAATTAGTGTTTAGCTCAGTTTTAATGAAACAATTCAAGATATTTTTAACAAACTTCATATGCTGATACATACTGATGAGAGCTATTCAACTGCATCAATATTTTTTACCTTGACCTTTCCTTCGACCTTGACCTCACTTTTCTTAAATAAGTTTTTAGCTCAGTTTTAAAGATACCATTCAAGATAGTGTTATCAAACTTCATATGCGGATACATACTGATGAGAGCTATTCAAATGCATCAACATTTTTTGACCTTAACCTTTCCTTTGACCTTGACCTCACTTTTCTTAAATTAGTGTCAAATTTCATATGCTGATACATACTGACAAGAGCTATTCAATTGCATCAATATTTTTTGACCTTGATCTTTCCTTTGATCTTGACCTCACTTTTCTTAAATTAGTGTTTAGCTCAGTTTTAAAGAAACCATTCATAATGTTTTTATCAAACTTCATATGCTAATACATACTGATATAACCTTTTCAACTGCATCAACAATTTTTGACCTTGACCTCACTTTTCTTAAGTTAGTGTCAAACTTCATATGCTGATACATACTGATGTAAGCTATTCAACTGCATCAATATTTTTTCACCTTGACCTTTCCTTTGACCTTGACCTCACTTTTCTCAATTTGTGTTAACATGTTGCATTACTAATATACCCTCGGTGGGGCATTCATGTCCTATGGACATATTTCTAGCTTTTATAAAGAGCAGAAACGAAGTTTAAAAGTTAGCAATGGACATGTCTCTATATACATGTATTAACTAATATCAGTTTTGAAATTGGTGCCTAAGAAAAATTTACCTGGCGACAAAAATTTGCATTGGTGTCTAAATTTTTTTGATTAGGAGCCAGTTGGAGCCTAAACTTTAGAAGTCACATAGAGGCCTGTTAATAGGGCACCTCCATTATGTTCTTTGAAAATGAGCATCCCTTGACAGTTTTAGAATTCTGCTTCACTCTTGTGTATTTAAGATACAAAAATAAAGTTGCAACCATCACTTTATCACTGCTTGTGTGTTGTAAAATACATAGAGGATATTCAATGTTTTGTAGTTGGATTTGAATTTATTTTACATGTGGGACAGGATTTTTTTTACATTTTCAAGAGTGCGAAGCATGAGTGAAAATATCAAAAAATCCTGTATAACGAGTGAAATAAATTGCAACTAAAAAACATTGAATTTTCTGTTTATTACATTTTCTTTGATTTGTCCCTTTGCCTCTGTCTTTTCTTAATACAGTTTCATAGACTGTGAGGTCAAACGGTCAAAGTTGAGCAGTTGAGACATCACAACTTAGCAGTTGTGAGATTGAAAACATTGTAACATTATTTGGGAAGAAATTGGCAGTTTTAGTCTCTATCAAGATGGTTTAGTTACTATATCATAATTTTTTACTTACTTTATCCTTTCATACTGTGACAGATTATCATTTTGGTATCCTTTCACACTGTGAGAGAATATCACTTTTATTCAATATTTTACTGTTGAAAATGTAATGAATATATCCCCCCACCTAAATTCATTCAAGTACATGGTAAATATAAGAATTTTAAACAGTCTTATTGTGTAAACTTGTCTCTAATAACCTTTCTTTTATGAAAAAAAAATTTAACCTATTGTTTCTCAGGCACCACTGCATCAGGTAAAACATTGATATGGGTAATAACTCAATTTTTAAATTTTTCCAAGTTGAAGAGAAAATGGAGTTATGCCCCTTTTCATATATGCTAATAGAAAGACGTTTTCATTAGCATTTCTTTTTGAAAATGGTACTTTATGAATTTTGTATAAAATGTTTGGAATAACATTATTTAAAGTTCAGTACATAATATAATTAATATAAGAGTAGCAAAAGTTAAAATCAATAGATATCATCATTTTATTGACTCAACAAAAATGAGAACATCTGCTTTAAAAAAAAAACCTGTCTGCCACATTGAATTTTTAAATATTTTTGGCCTGAGAAACAAAAGATTAATTTCTTTGGCTTAAATTTCCAAGATACATTAAAAAAAAAGACACATTCAAAAACTGTCTTTTTTATTTATTTTTTTTTTCCAGATATTTAGAATTGTTGAATGCCAATCAGTTCATTGCACCTCTATAAAGACAGTGCTATACTGGATTCACTAGTCATGGTTTGTTTTCTGCATAATATCTTACATCAGCTGTAATGTGAGAACTTTGAAACTAATATTTTCATCTTGATCACAAGACAAAATTTAATATAACATAACTGACAAAAATCAAAGTCTGATACCAAATGGTTTCATTTGATATACCATCAGCTACACTGTACATATTTTAAAGGCAGCCTTTTTTTCCAGGCAGAAGATCATCTCTGCTGTTAATACCAGTACAAGCAACATGTCATTTCAGCCAAAAGTGTGCATTGTTGGAGAATGTCTTATTAGTGCCATATTTTCTCAATTCACTGTTGTAATATGGTAGCCCCAGTCATTCAATAATATGCATCAAATAATAAAAATCAGTATTGCTACTTTAGTACACCGCTAATACACAAGCTTAACATGAGGATCTTTCATCAATATAAAATTTAACAATTAATTATTGCATCAAAGAACATTTTTAAGCTTAGCAATGTTATTGTGATATTACTTGAGGAGTGCTATATTATAGTTTGGTTTGTTATTAAATTCTAAGTAAAGAATCTGTTGGTCTGTAATTTTTATGAAGATGCCTGCTGAATTATTTTGTTCTGCAAAGAAAAAAAAAAGCATATTCAAGAATGTATTAAGTAAATAATGTATACAATTAACATCCATACTGAAATGATGAAGAATTTTTGGTCTTTACATGAAAAATAATCAAATTAAGTTCACTTATCAGCCAAAATGTGATAATTTACTAAACAAATCTCAAATGATAGATTGCTGGTCTGTGTACCTTAACAAACTGTAGAGCATTAGTTGACTGTAATCCTAAACTACGTATCAGCACCACAGGAGAAAAGTCTGTTGAATATAGATAATGTAAACCATGTATCGTCGTGACGACAGGTAACACTGCCCTCTGGCGTTCAGTTTCATACTTAGTGAGATAATATAGACTGCCAACATCTGATCCTGATTGGACTGCCTCTGCCACCATCCTACACAAACAGCTGACATCACCAAATCCCAGATTCACACCCTGGCCGGCCAGTGGATGGAGTCTGTGTGCTGCATCACTGCAGGGAAATTTGACATCAGTGTCAACATTTTCTATTGCAGTTTTTCAAATTTTCAATTGCAAGTCCAGTTTAAGCCTTCTTTTTTATTATAAATTTATAGTTTTGATAAACAGACTTTACTTCACTTTGAAAACATATATATATATATGAGTCATGAAAAAAGCTTATTCCAAAATATTAATGTGTCTGAAGGACATACATGTATGCTTTGAACCGTATTTACATGTACATGTTTATCACAAACACTCATGTAGAAAGTGAGATCATCATCAGAAAAAAAGGTTTAGATTACAAGACATGTACTACATGTGGTCCTACATGTAAGATAGTAATACCCAATCGTAAATTTTGCCTCTAAATGTATGCTAGCTTCTTTGTACCTGTGTAGCTAAGAAGCCAAAAAAGTTACTCTATAATTTACATAAATTATGTATACATGTATCAGATTGAGCATAAAATGCACAGGTGAGCATATGACCATGGGCCTCTTATGTTAGTGGTTATTACTGATCATTTATACTGGTCTCAAGTTATAGATTGTAATGAAGTAAATTCTGGTTTAAAAGATTACAGAGTAGTCGAAAACTGTCAGTCCTGCCAGCAAGGCTGGTAAAAATTTGTCTAGACCAAGAACTTGCAAGAAAATGTTGGTCCAAATGACCCTTTGAAAAAATCAAGTGTGATGCAATTTTTTAAAAAAGATTTGGGATCTGGGTGTGCATGTAAAAGTCACAAATAAAACAGCAGAGATGGCTGCATGGTGACAATGGTCGATCAAACTTCTTAAAGCAGAGACATTAATTGTTATTTTTGTCTCTGATTAAAGACTCTCTATCCTAAGTGAGATTGAATGCTGTTAAAAACCAGCATTCTGAGAGTATTGCATTAGCAATACTAGTCCCCTACCAGCAAGTATAACCTGGTTCCCATTAAAAACTGAAAGCGGAACAAAATACAAACTTGATCTATAACTCCTCAAATCAGCTCAATATCTGCAATCATTTAGAAAAAAAATTGTGGAAAACCCTTAAAAATTAAAAATGCAGTTATTCCCTCAAAAATCATTGAAACATAACGAAAATGCAAACTTGATCTGTAACTCATCACAGTACACTCGCATACCAAAAATCAGCTCAATGTCTGCAAGAGTTAAGGAAAAAAGTGCAGAAAACCAAGTGGGACAGACTGACAGACAGATGCAGAGGAAACCTATAGTCCCCTCAGGTTTCACTGGTAGGGGACTCAGGGGTAGACAAATAGAAATTGTCAGTACTTGCCCTCAGACAGGCTACCATCGTAAAATTACTTGTCCTGCCAAAAAATATGCTTGTCTCACCTTTTTCTTAAATAACACAAAACTAAAACATTATCATTAACATTTATGACTAACCTTGACCCAAAATCACTAACTCTCCCATAGAGAAATTAAGGGGAAAATTTCTAATTCTAGGGAGACTTCCTAGCGTCTGCACTGTGCATTGATTATTAAACTTAAAATTTTTAAATACATGTACATGTCAATGTATATACATAAACATGTACTTATATGTTTCACTGTATTTTTTACATGAAAATAATACACTTCACACTTGTATCTACATTATTGTGTTATGAAAAAAACTCCCGAATGTCGATTAAGGGTTCAACTTCATGACTGTGTGTGTTCGCCAGTCAACACCTCCAATTTAGTAACAGCAACATGTGTTTGTATCGTGTATTCATGGCATGATTTTTACATTTTGACAAAAGAAAGGTCCAAAATCCTCTTCAACTTTTTTGACATGACATCGATACCTGCCGTGTTCTACTTTTCATGTATACATGTATATATTATCAAGACATGAATGGGCAATTCTAGAGAAGTTCCTACCGAGTGTTCGATGTAGTAGTCAACTGCATCGAAAACAGATACTCTGCTGTGATTCATTATATTTTAACAACGGTAAAACAAAACAACATTTGAGTATATGATTTTTGTTAACTGGAAAAACACTTGTCCGTGGGCCGAAACCAGTTATCAAATAACTTACCCGCCAAACAAAATTGGTTGTCCCGGGCGTCGGGCAATGCTATTTGTCTAGCCCTGGGACTAATGAGAAAGTGCATTTTGGTGCAGTTATTAGTCCCCTACCGGTGAAACCGGAGGGGACTATAGGTTTCCTCTGAGTCTGTCTGTCCCTCTGTGTGTCAGTCTGTCCCACTTGGTTTTCCGGACTTTTTTCTTTATGCTTTTGAGAATTGATTTGAAACTTGCTATGTAACTTTATAGTGATAAACTACAGATCAAATATGAATTTTATCATGTTTAACCAAAAGGTTCCAGAGTAAATCGGTTTTAAACATTCCTCTTTTTTATAATAGTTCAAGATCAGGTTCATGCTGTACTGTATTGTTACAAAACGAGGTTGTCAGGTTTAAAATTATTGATTTCAAACTTGCTAGGTAGCTTTATAGTGACAAACTATAGATCAAGTGTGAATTCTGTCACATTTGACCAACAGGTGCTAGAGTAAATCAGTTTTAAGCATTTCTCCTTTTTATAATCGGGTTCACAATCGGGTTCGTGCTGCACTAAAATGTTCCAATAACGGGGTTGTCGATTGTGACAGAAGATGGTAAAGTAATATTGTGCATTGCTTTCAGCAATTCCTACCAGCGAATACTTAATATACTTGGCGAAATAATACCAGATGCAATAAAGACTGGATATTTTTCCCCGATTTGAATTGTTTTTTATATCCCTATTAATTTATAAGTTAAAGGCAGAGATTTTTTAACGGGTGGTAAATGGGTTAGGGAAAACGAGTAATGTAAGCAATTGTCATGTTATTCATACATTATATGATTTTAGTCAAACACATCTTTGCAAGACAGATTTCATTCCATTTCATTCATAAACAAGTAATGCAAAATGTCCACATTTTTGGGGGGGGGGGGGGGGGGAGCAGTTATCATATACAGGGTCTTATAAAATGACATCCTAAAAAGAAAAGGGGATACAGGTAGGCGACATGTATTGCTTATGCAATACTCTCAGAATGCTTGTCTATTTTCATTTCTCTGTGTACAAAATAAGGTACATATATCTTTAATGACGAAACTTCGTCCAGTCTGACAGAATATTGGACTTTGTCAAACCAAATGTCTGACAGTGATTAAAAATTTCCACAACTCTGAAAGAAGAAGTTTCAGAAAAATGTTTTTCTGTATTAAAAATAAAAAATAAAAAAATAAGGCCGAAAGTTGGAATTTGAAATCATCATTTTTCGACCCCTATTAAATGCTCCCAGGGTGAAAACAAAAATTCAGAATCCTTAATATTGCACACCTATCATATTGCAAAAGATGGACTGGCTACTAGGTAAAATGAAGTTCTTGGATCTAGGTTTTTGTAAAATGAAAAACATGCATTTTTTGATCCCATTTGACCCTTAAGGTGAAAATGAAAATTCCGAAACCTTATTGCACATCTGCAGGACACCCCCAATCATCTTGCAAGGGATGAAATGGCAACTGCATAAAATGTAACAAGAGTTCTGGATAAAAGGTTTGTATAAAACGAAAAAAGTCATTATTTGACTCTAATGTGGCCCCCAGGGTGATAATGAAAATTCCCAAATCTTATTCCACATCTGCAGAATACCCCAAATCATTTTGCAAAAAGATGAGATGGCTACTGGGTAAAATGTATAGGGAATTCTGGAAACCAGGTTTCTGTAAAAAAAAAAAAAAAAAGAAAAGTTTTTTTGACCCCCGGGGTGAATGAAAATTCCAAAAACCTTACTGCATATCTACAGGACACTACCAATCTGTCAAAATATGAACTGGTTACTGCTCAAATTGTAAGCGGAATTACAGGAAGAAGGACAGACTAGGATAATGACAATATACCCAAACTTTCTTTAGAAAGTTCAGGTATAATGAGTTTATAGCAGGCTTTAATTCATCAAACTTGATCAGTTTAAGATACATAAATGGATCCTGGAAGTTTAGGAACCTGTATGGCAAGTTTAATGTACTGTAATGACATCACAGAATACAAAACATTCAGACATTCTGTGATGATTGTACGAAAATGGTTAATCAAATTGGAGGGTACAACTTACCCAATTAAGGCAACACGTGGCTTTACATAGTTTGAAGCATGGGTTAGAGATAAAGGAAATGAAGCACGACTTCCTGGATCCACACCAACCACTGTGGGAGGTAACTGGCGTATCACCTGATTATCTACAGGAAAAATGGGAAAAACCACATTCTACAAAATTTATCTAAATTTTGTTTACAGAATCCTTATTACTACTAAATGTAGCTTACCAATAAAAATACTGTTGAGAAATTCTTGGTATTTGTGTGAAATGGACATAACTGTTGAATCCTTATCTCTTTCATGCCACTAAAAAGAGAGAAAAAACTGTCTTTACTAAAGGCACAGAAATTTATTATGAATTTGAACTTTTCAGTCAATTCTATTTACAAGAACACAAATTTATAAAATTATAATCAGAATTAAATTACTGTACAAAAATAGAATGTAATGTACATGTATTTTTTTTCTAGTAAAAAAACTTACAAATGCATCATTAACAGCATCAACAAAACTGTCGTCTTCCAAGTCTTTCAGATATTTTGCCTTTGTTGGAGTTGTTGTCCAAATTAGACAGCTGTAGTTATTGGATAACTGAAATACACCAGCATAAAATTTATCAAATATTACATGTACTGTGAAATCACATATTTTCATGGGTCAAATTTTCAAGGTTTGAAGGAAAAATATTGGTTGGAGATTTGATTTCGTGGTTGGGGAAGTGCTGAATAGTTATGTATATGAAGTTTTACATTTCATGGTGGGTCTCTTCATACCTCGAAAACAATGAAAATTAAACCACCACGATTTCATAGTATGTGAGAAAGCTCACAAAAGTGTCTTTGGTTCCCTATGAGAGAAATGTTTAACTATCAAAATTTACTGTATTATTAATCAAATCAAAATAGCTCTTATGACTGGAGTTACTGTATATGGGGAAAATTGTTTTTTTTTTTTTATTTTTGCCACTTTTGTCTTCATTTTCTGAAGGCTAATTCAACCAATACAGAGTTAAAATGCTAAAATACACCTGTTGAAGAAATAAACATGCCAAGAAAATCTGAGTAATTTTTTGGGGGGGAGGGGGGGGGGTTCAGTCATCATCTATCAAAGAAGACATATGTATATTAAATAAATAGAAATTAGATATTATATAAAACATAGGTGTGTAATTTTTCTCAGCCTATTTTAGCATGACCCCAACATAGATGTCAGAATGTGAATTTTTAGAAACTGACATTCCAAGGCCACATGGGGCTGTTTGGAACCACTGACAGGTTAATAAAGTAATAAGATACAGATTAAAATATATGGTTAATTAACAGATACCATGCTTTTAGCAGGGGAACACGTGTAATAACATCCGAAACATATGATAAGAAAGTGATGGGGTAAATTTAATGTTTTACAATGCTTGGATCTGTACTCTCTGGTTTGTCTTT
>NW_026889758.1:37862500-38002500 GCF_033153115.1 Saccostrea echinata | reverse complement strand
GAGTGAAAAATTCTCGAGAGGGACGTTAAACAACATACAAACAAAAGTTTTTTGAGCAGGTCTATTTCCAAGTCACTATAAGTCCTACTTAAACCAAACTTGCATGGATACTGATCTTGGGATGTACCCTAACTAGAAAAAAAAATTTATGTGAAATTTGCCTTACTTATAGACTGCAACATTCGTCGAGGTGAGCTTCATAATCTTTGATTATCTATGTTTATATACTGATGTTAATGCAGGATTTGCTGAGTCACTCAATTTCATAATCTGCAGAGTTCCCTTTTCAGACTCTTCATTAGCTACCATGAAATTGTTTCCCTTTCCTCATTAAATTAATAATAGAGTACTGTAGTTATATTTTTCCTGATCACTGTATTGTTTATGGAGGAATTGTTTTGTGTAAGGAACTTGTAAACTTATTTGCAGCAAAGTATTAATTAAGTATATCCATGTCATTATATACCATATCCTTTTTGCAAAATTTCCACATCTGACATCTCCGTCTTTGATAACATACACTTTTAATGAAAATAAGGAACAATTACATCTGGTAGCACAGTTGACACCTTGATGATTACCTGTTATCATTGGCAATGAACAGAATACCCTTGCTCTCACCATTTTTACAGTTACCATTTAAAAAAAAAAAGGTTTCAGATTTCTTTTATCAAACTTTCCTTACTGATAAAATTGGTTTGACTCACACCGTGCGAGAAATTTAAGTTAATCATTTTTGTTTTTTTTTTATCTTGGCCTTCCCTGTGACCTTGAATTTCACATTTTCCCCTCATATTGGTCTTGGTTTACCTTGTTTAATTCCATAAAGGATTACATCAGAAATTTCCATTCATCAATAAATCTCATGTAAAGGCATTTATTCTATAAATATTTAAGAGATCATATTTATTTACTACTGTAGATTCCTAAATATACGCGAGGAATTAATTAACGCGTAATTACGCGAGGAGCACCACTCACGAAATAAAATTACTCCCTTTTATTTTATGGTGTTGAAATTAATATTAAATCTCGTTGTAAACCGTCCATTCACGAATTATTGCTCTCCCGATTTGGCGTCTAAGAGCCCTTTCGCGATATTAGGTACTTGCGTAAAATAAGGAATCTACAGTAAATATGAGACAATGAACCAAAAAAAAAACAACGAGGCTTTATTTAGGTATTAAAAAAGTTTCAGAGCCACAGTCGTTGATGGATTCAGCGCTGGAATGCTAGGGCTGGTGGTGGTCTATAAGGAGGAACAGCATGCCAACATCGCTGGAAAAGAGGTATTTCTTAGTTCTTAAGAAATGTGAGGTAAGAGTTTTCCCTTCATTCATTGTTTTGTGTTTGCACCACCCACTAAGTACTAACCCCTCCTCCTCCCCTCCCCTTTGCACTTGTTCTGCCACTTTCGTTTCAGAGCCACAGTCGTCGATGGATTCAGCGCTGGAATGCTAGGGCTGGCGGCGGTCTATAAGGAGGAACAGCATGCCAACATCGCTGGAAAAGAGGTATTTCTTAGTTCTTAAGAAATGTGAGGTAAGAGTTTTCCCTTCATTCATTGTTTTGTGTTTGCACCACCCACTAAGTACTAACCCCTCCTCCTCCCCTCCCCTTTGCACTTGTTCTGCCACTTTCGTTTCAGAGCCACAGTCGTCGATGGATTCAGCGCTGGAATGCTAGGGCTGGCGGCGGTCTATAAGGAGGAACAGCATGCCAACATCGCTGGAAAAGAGGTATTTCTTAGTTCTTAAGAAATGTGAGGTAAGAGTTTTCCCTTCATTCATTGTTTTGTGTTTGCACCACCCACTAAGTACTAACCCCTCCTCCTCCCCTCCCCTTTGCACTTGTTCTGCCACTTTCGTTTCAGAGCCACAGTCGTCGATGGATTCAGCACTGGAATGCTAGGGCTGGCGGCGGTCTATAAGGAGGAACAGCATGCCAACATCGCTGGAAAAGAGGTATTTCTTAGTTCTTAAGAAATGTGAGGTAAGCGTTTTCCCTTCATTCATTGTTTTGTGTTTGCACCACCCACTAAGTACTAACCCCTCCTCCTCCCCTCCCCTTTGCACTTGTTCTGCCACTTTCGTTTCAGAGCCACAGTCGTCGATGGATTCAGCGCTGGAATGCTAGGGCTGGCGGCGGTCTATAAGGAGGAACAGCATGCCAACATCGCTGGAAAAGAGGTATTTCTTAGTTCTTAAGAAATGTGAGGTAAGCGTTTTCCCTTCATTCATTGTTTTGTGTTTGCACCACCCACTAAGTACTAACCCCTCCTCCTCCCCTCCCCTTTGCACTTGTTCTGCCACTTTCGTTTCAGAGCCACAGTCGTCGATGGATTCAGCGCTGGAATGCTAGGGCTGGCGGCGGTCTATAAGGAGGAACAGCATGCCAACATCGCTGGAAAAGAGGTATTTCTTAGTTCTTAAGAAATGTGAGGTAAGCGTTTTCCCTTCATTCATTGTTTTGTGTTTGCACCACCCACTAAGTACTAACCCCTCCTCCTCCCCTCCCCTTTGCACTTGTTCTGCCACTTTCGTTTCAGAGCCACAGTCGTCGATGGATTCAGCGCTGGAATGCTAGGGCTGACGGCGGTCTATAAGGAGGAACAGCATGCCAACATCGCTGGAAAAGAGGTATTTCTTAGTTCTTAAGAAATGTGAGGTAAGCGTTTTCCCTTCATTCATTTTTTTGTGTTTGCACCACCCACTAAGTACTAACCCCTCCTCCTCCCCTCCCCTTTGCACTTGTTCTGCCACTTTCGTTTCAGAGCCACAGTCGTCGATGGATTCAGCGCTGGAATGCTAGGGCTGGCGGCGGTCTATAAGGAGGAACAGCATGCCAACATCGCTGGAAAAGAGGTATTTCTTAGTTCTTAAGAAATGTGAGGTAAGAGTTTTCCCTTCATTCATTGTTTTGTGTTTGCACCACCCACTAAGTACTAACCCCTCCTCCTCCCCTCCCCTTTGCACTTGTTCTGCCACTTTCGTTTCAGAGCCACAGTCGTCGATGGATTCAGCGCTGGAATGCTAGGGCTGGCGGCGGTCTATAAGGAGGAACAGCATGCCAACATCGCTGGAAAAGAGGTATTTCTTAGTTCTTAAGAAATGTGAGGTAAGCGTTTTCCCTTCATTCATTGTTTTGTGTTTGCACCACCCACTAAGTACTAACCCCTCCTCCTCCCCTCCCCTTTGCACTTGTTCTGCCACTTTCGTTTCAGAGCCACAGTCGTCGATGGATTCAGCGCTGGAATGCTAGGGCTGGCGGCGGTCTATAAGGAGGAACAGCATGCCAACATCGCTGGAAAAGAGGTATTTCTTAGTTCTTAAGAAATGTGAGGTAAGCGTTTTCCCTTCATTCATTGTTTTGTGTTTGCACCACCCACTAAGTACTAACCCCTCCTCCTCCCCTCCCCTTTGCACTTGTTCTGCCACTTTCGTTTCAGAGCCACAGTCGTCGATGGATTCAGCGCTGGAATGCTAGGGCTGGCGGCGGTCTATAAGGAGGAACAGCATGCCAACATCGCTGGAAAAGAGGTATTTCTTAGTTCTTAAGAAATGTGAGGTAAGAGTTTTCCCTTCATTCATTGTTTTGTGTTTGCACCACCCACTAAGTACTAACCCCTCCTCCTCCCCTCCCCTTTGCACTTGTTCTGCCACTTTCGTTTCAGAGCCACAGTCGTCGATGGATTCAGCGCTGGAATGCTAGGGCTGGCGGCGGTCTATAAGGAGGAACAGCATGCCAACATCGCTGGAAAAGAGGTATTTCTTAGTTCTTAAGAAATGTGAGGTAAGCATTTTCCCTTCATTCATTGTTTTGTGTTTGCACCACCCACTAAGTACTAACCCCTCCTCCTCCCCTCCCCTTTGCACTTGTTCTGCCACTTTCGTTTCAGAGCCACAGTCGTCGATGGATTCAGCGCTGGAATGCTAGGGCTGGCGGCGGTCTATAAGGAGGAACAGCATGCCAACATCGCTGGAAAAGAGGTATTTCTTAGTTCTTAAGAAATGTGAGGTAAGAGTTTTCCCTTCATTCATTGTTTTGTGTTTGCACCACCCACTAAGTACTAACCCCTCCTCCTCCCCTCCCCTTTGCACTTGTTCTGCCACTTTCGTTTCAGAGCCACAGTCGTCGATGGATTCAGCGCTGGAATGCTAGGGCTGGCGGCGGTCTATAAGGAGGAACAGCATGCCAACATCGCTGGAAAAGAGGTATTTCTTAGTTCTTAAGAAATGTGAGGTAAGCGTTTTCCCTTCATTCATTGTTTTGTGTTTGCACCACCCACTAAGTACTAACCCCTCCTCCTCCCCTCCCCTTTGCACTTGTTCTGCCACTTTCGTTTCAGAGCCACAGTCGTCGATGGATTCAGCGCTGGAATGCTAGGGCTGGCGGCGGTCTATAAGGAGGAACAGCATGCCAACATCGCTGGAAAAGAGGTATTTCTTAGTTCTTAAGAAATGTGAGGTAAGAGTTTTCCCTTCATTCATTGTTTTGTGTTTGCACCACCCACTAAGTACTAACCCCTCCTCCTCCCCTCCCCTTTGCACTTGTTCTGCCACTTTCGTTTCAGAGCCACAGTCGTCGATGGATTCAGCGCTGGAATGCTAGGGCTGGCGGCGGTCTATAAGGAGGAACAGCATGCCAACATCGCTGGAAAAGAGGTATTTCTTAGTTCTTAAGAAATGTGAGGTAAGCATTTTCCCTTCATTCATTGTTTTGTGTTTGCACCACCCACTAAGTACTAACCCCTCCTCCTCCCCTCCCCTTTGCACTTGTTCTGCCACTTTCGTTTCAGAGCCACAGTCGTCGATGGATTCAGTGCTGGAATGCTAGGGCTGGCGGCGGTCTATAAGGAGGAACAGCATGCCAACATTGCTGGAAAAGAGGTATTTCTTAGTTCTTAAGAAATGTGAGGTAAGAGTTTTCCCTTCATTCATTTTTTTGTGTTTGCACCACCCACTAAGTACTAACCCCTCCTCCTCCCTCCCCTTTGCACTTGTTCTGCCACTTTCGTTTCAGAGCCACAGTCGTCGATGGATTCAGCGCTGGAATGCTAGGACTGGCTATGGTCTATAAGGAGGAACAGCATGGAATGAGGAGAATCCTAGGACATGGCATGATTCTGTCTTATTTCAGTAGGTCAATCTCTATTTTTCTTCAAAGTTTTTTTGTTAATTATTTCTCAGGATATGTCTAATTACCGGCTCATTAGATAACTTAATTTTTGAAACACCTATCTATTAATTGGCATATTTTTGCAAGATGCTATAAGTAAAGCAAAATTTTCATAAATTTCAGTCGTTGCTGTGTAAAATCTACATTAAGTCAAATACTTGTGAGAATCTGATTTTTGCAAGGCAAAGGTCTTGCATGATTATATTCAAAAGTTCTTACAAAGTGATTTAAGTACAGTATTTTACTACTGTGAATGTTAACTTTATACTGTAGATTCCTTTTTACACAAATACTTTAAATATCATGAAATGGCCATTAAATGTCAAATCGTGAGAGTAATAATTCTAGAGATCTTGCATAGATTTAAGAACCATTAAAAAAAGTACTGTATACAGGGTTATTTTCACCCCGTGTTATTTTTGCCCTTTGCAAACAATTCTGCTTTGTTTTAAATTTGCTCAATCACAGTTCTGTTTACGAAATTATACTGTGTTCTTTGAATTTGCCCCTTAAATTTGCCTATCCGTGAGTAGTGTAGGGTGAAAATAAAACGGTGGAAAATTTTCTGTATACAGTGATTTTATTTTGCCATTGATGTTCTCTCGAAATTACACAATAATTAATTCCTCGTGAATACTTAGGCATCTACAGTGGATTATCCATAATAAAAATAATACCTGTATGTTTCAACTCATGGTGAACTCTGACCAGTATAAATGCTCTGTAAATTGGTCCAAACTCTATTTTAGCATTTCTTGATGTCATGAGGGGATGCTCTGCTTGGCAGTGATCTTCAGTTTAATTGTGTCCTCACACAGAGCCACGGAACTATACAAACACATGAATAAGAGAAAAAAAAATTGGCAAGAAGAGACCTTATCTTACAGGATCTACATCTTTGAGATTTACCAGAAAACAGAAGTAAGTCAGGGGGCCCTCTATGCAGTCTGATATAACACTGTGTACATTCATTCTTAAATATTTACATTAACAATTTTTTTTTCCTTATATAACAATATCTAAACAAGGCGTATTTAATTCTCTGTAAAAACAGGTTTGTCATGTTTCCTTAATTAAATTCATTGTTCAGTCATAAACAATTGACGTAATTTCACAGTGACATCATAAATGGTAGACGAGTTCAACACATTCAATTTGTACCATTGAGGTTTGAAAAAAATCATGTTATTGGATTAAAACTTAAGTACATAACATTACGTTGTAAATCAGTCTCAAATGTAAATATAAGTTATAAGCCCAAAAGGCTTTGTGGTAGATTTGATCACATGCCAACACGTACTTGCATCCCGATAAAAGTTTTAAGATGATACCTTATTTCCAAAGTATTTCTATTGTTTTAGTAGACTTGACAGTAAATCAACTATTATTCAATATTCATAGTTCGCCAAATTCATGGATATTTTTCTGCATGTGAATAAAAGTCGGTTTACAGTAATTCCTCACTGCAAACAATATATATTTAAACAAGTATCCCTTTATCAGTAGGGTTACCTTTGACTAGAGGAACTACCACAGGCATGTCATGAGCCCACCTTGATAAACTAATGCATAGTAAGGTAAATAACAAGATCAATGTGTCTCGAAGTACATTGTATTACTGAATTTATAGTTGGTATTGCATTGCTTTAGTGTTTATTTCACTTAATTCCTAAATATATTACCTTTGATTAGAATAAACCCTGAGGTATAAATAAAATCTTTGTCAGGATACACATCTACTGAATTTTTTGTTGAATGTGTAGAAATTGTCTCTAGATATAAAAGAAATCTTGGAACACTGTAAGGGGTAGGGCTCTGTTGAATATACCGGGTATTGCGAAATTGTATCGATTTTTTGAAAATCTTCTTCTATGCCTCTGGGTATTCAGCAAACATGGTGTATGATAATGATGAGTATGGGTGCTTCTTCTAAAACAGTGAATTTCTAAGCCCCCTGGGTCTAGGGCATCTGGTTCTAAGACAGTGCTCTATTGATTATACATGTCTAATGGAAATACATTTAACTTCTTTGAAAATCTTCTCGGCTCCTGTTTATTTTGCAAACTAAGTGCATAGTAATGATGAGCAAGTGTGCCTCTTGCAAAATTGTGAATTTCATAGCCCCTGCATAAGGGATTCTGGTGTTGGGAGCAGGGCTATGGTGAATCTATTGTGAAAATGCATTATTCTTTGAAAATTTTCTTTGCTCATGGGCATGTAAGAGCAAATAGAGTACAGTAATAAGCAAGGGTATTTTACCAGATTTTTGAATTTCTGGACCACTGTCAAGTGTTCGGTGTCTTCCACCTATTCCCACTTCTGAAAAATCTCAATTCCACTTATTCACACTTGCAAATAACAATAGATGTTTTGATAATTAATTTGTTTTATAGCACAATACATCCTGGGCACCTTGATTTACCTGAATTTCGTATACTTGAAGACAAATAAATAAATAAATTTAAGAATTTTAGAAAATAAATAGTTTTAAGAAAAAAATATGATGTAATGCACTTATATATCTAATAAATCTGCATTTTTTTAATATGAATTTATAAGTGCTAATATTTATTTAATCTATGCGCCATACATAGTATGAATTAAGTAAAAAAAAGACACTTGTACTTGACAGGTTGAAGAGGATTGGCCAAAGTTTTTCTTCAAAGATGTGGATAGGGGATTTGCATCCTTGCAGAAATTGGTGGAAACAATTGGAAAAGGCAAGACTGATGGATGTTGACCCTGCAGGCTGCAGATAGGTTAAGGACTCTCATAGGAAGTATGCCCATTATATATTTTATGAAAAAGATACAATATTAAAAAAATTAATCTGTGAAATTTTAGTTGAATGGGAATTCTGCTGTCTGTATAAGTAAAAAGGGGTTTCTGCTGAGTTTGGCCAAAGCAACATCACTTACATGATCTGTTTGTCACATGATGGATTAAAATTAAAAAAGATATGTCCAGCTGCAAAAATTGTGAAAGTTTCAATGATACAGTATATGGATATCAGGGATGTCAATGACTATTTGAGTACTCAGCTATCATTTGATCATACATGACTATCAACTAATACTTTTTTACTTGGTTATTAAAATTTGCTACAGTACTCATTTCTATTACTAAATTCAAGGTAATAAGATTGGATCTGCCTAATTTATTTCAACTGAATCGGTGTTCTTGTGCATAAAACTCAGAGAGTAAGGCTTAACTGGTCTTAGTTAATTGTTCAACGAAAATTATTTGCATCTTGATTTTGGTTGGCAAACATGCCTTCAAATTCTACAGTTTGGACATACTTTAAAATATGTCACGATGAAAAAAACAGTTATTAAATGTACGTTTTGTGAAAGGTCCTCCGCAAAAATGCCTATTTGACTAAGCTGTCTGAGTAAATTAACATCCCTAATGGATATCTTTTTATTCTGAAATTGTCTCTGTTTACTTTGAGAAAAATTCCATGAAAAGTGCCGGGAGTGAGTTTCTCATGCTTCTCATGCAGTCTTTCTATTAACTTCTGAAAAAGGTGTAATACGCATTGAAGTAATGCTAAATTGAGGAAAGAAAAGACATCACTCAACCAACTCTCACTTCTTTTCAAAATATAGTAGGGATACAAGTTACATGTGTTTAAAAACTCTGAATTTTTAGTGAAGCTGATAAGTTGTTGAACTTTTGGGATTAATTGGGGGTTCTGTCTGTTATCATAGCATGTTACAGTAGAAGTATGCTTTCTTATGGGTTTATACAAGGTATAGACATGCATTCTCAATGTAGTTGGGGAAAAAAATTTAATATACTCAGGAAAATGTCTCCATCTTAGTCATATGCTATGTTTCATATTCTGATATTTATAAGCTATGATTGTAATAGCTTGATCCATGCCTACACCACAGAAAGACTATGTCAAACTAGTCAGTGATATTTCAGTACAGCAAGATCGTTAGCTTTCATTCTATATTCAGTTAAATGTTATTTAGGCTAGATAAGTTGTACATCAATTTATATTTACATTATCTATGGAAAACAAAAGTATTTGAGTGTTAAAGAAAAGAACAATTATATTTATCATCTAAGTTTCATTTGTTTTAACTCTGAACAGGCGGATGTGGAATATGGGAGTCCTTAACCTAGCTGCTTCTCCAAGGTGTGGAAATGAGCGGGTACGATCAGATCAGAATTGGTGGGAAAACCTGGAAAAGGCAAGCCTGATGGACATTGACCCTTCACAGTGAGGAAATGAGCAGCTACAGCCAGACAGGAATTGGTGGAAACAACTGGAAATGCCAGGACTGATGGATGTTGACCCTTGAAGATGTGGAAAGGAGCAGCTACAGCCAGACAGGAATTGGTGGAAACAACTGGAAATGCCACGACTGATGGATGTTGACCCTCCAAGATGTGGAAAGGAGCAGTTACAACCAGACAGGAATTGGTGGAAATAAGTGGAAAAGACAAGACTGATGGATGTTGACCCTCCAGGATGTGGAAATGAGCAGCTACAGCAAGACAGGAATTGGTGGAAACAAGTGGAAAAGATGAGACTAATGGATGTTGACCTTCCCAACAGCAAGAACATATCACAATGGATAACTATCACTGATCAGGTATATTATCAATGATCCAAGACTATTTTTGAAAAAAGTACAACAAAAGAATATTTGATCCTTGAGTTATATAATAATTTACTTATATATGTTTGTTCTTTTCATAATTTCTGTTTTATACTGAGAGATGCTTAAGTATATTTTAAAAACTCCTATTTTATAGAGTGCTTTGATGATTTGGTGAGAGTACTCAGGAGGAGACTGATGAAGTCATGTTGGTGTGCTTGACATTATGAATGATGAAGATCCCTCAGGTATATGAAAGATACCCTTAGTATGTTATTCTCTATGACTCTTGATTCCTCATTTCTACTTTATTGGACCTGATTATTACCTTTTATTCATTTTTTACAGAAACTTAAGGAGTATCAATTACCCCTTTCTCCTCTTCCTTGACAAGTGATTAAAAAATTAGACAATTACATCTGACAGGCTGGAAAGGAGACCTAAAGAAAGGGTGTTGGTGAAGTTTTTCTTCAACAATGTGGAAAAGAGCATTTGCAGCCTTACAGGAATTGGTGGAATCATCAGGAACATGCAATGCTTATGGATATTTACCCTCTAAGATGTGGAAATGAGCATCTACAGCCAGACAGGAATTGGTGGAATTATTTGGAAAATGCAATGCTGATGGACCTTACCCCTCCAAGATGTGGAAATGAAGAGCTACATCCAGACAGGAATTGGTGGAAAAACCTGGAAAAGGCAAGACTGATGGCCATTGACCCATCACAATGTGGAAATGAGCATCTACAGCCAGACAGGAATTGGTGGAATTATCTGGAAAATGCAATGCTGATGGACCTTACCCCTCCAGGATGTGGAAATGAAGAGCTACATCCAGACAGGAATTGGTGGAAAAACCTGGAAAAGGCAAGACTGATGGACATTGACCCATCACAATGTGGAAATGAGCAGCCACAGCAAGACAGGAAATGCTGGAAAAAACTGAAAAAGGGCTAGACTGATGGATGTTGACCCTCAAAGGTGTGGAAATGAGCAGCTACAGCCAGATAGGAATTGGCGGAAACAACTGGAAATGCCAGGACTGATGGATGTTGACCCTTGAAGATGTGGAAAGGAGCAGCTACAGCCAGACAGGAATTGGTGGAATCATCTGGAAAATGCAATGTTGATGCACCTTAACCCTCCAAGATGTGGAAATGAAGAGCTACAGCCAGACAGGAATTGGTGGAAACTGGAAAAGATGAGACTGATGGATGTTAACCCTCCCAATAGCAAGACTTATCATTGATGATAACTGTAACTGATCAGGTATGTGACATAATCAATAATCCAGCATCTTTTTTTTTGAAAAAGTACAGCAAAAGAATATCATCTTAGGGCTATAAAATATTTTGCTAAAATATTCTTAATTTTTGTCTTACACTATTGTAGATGCTGAAGTATTAACTTCTATTTTATAAGTGTGCTTTGATGATTTGGTGACAGTACCTAGTACGAGACTCAAATGATGTCATGATGGTGTGCTTGACATTATGAATGACAAGGAGCCCTCAGGTATGGGAATAAGTTACCCAAGTATTCCATTCTGTAAAAATCTGTTCTTCATTTTTACTTTGTCGGTCCTAATGGTTAAATACTATTTTTTTTCATCCATTGACAGAAAATAAAAGTATTGAAGAGGCAAATCCTTGTGATCGTGTTTGGAAAAAGACAAAGAAAGATGACAATGCAGAAAGCCAGATCTGTGACGCATACACAAGCACATCCATTTACAATGTTATCATTTTTTTATTATCCAAAACAAATTTCTTTGAAACATTTGTTTTGGAAATGGGTGTCTGAGTTGTAAGAGGGTATGGGGTCGCCCACTCAGACACGTGGGTTTTCTCCGGGTACTCCGGTTTCCTCCCACACTGACCCCATTCTTTTTCTCTATGCCATTGAAATAATTACCGGTATGTTATTTTTGAAAATATTCTAATGTAAATATCTTCTATTATCTATTGTTTTGCTATAATTGTGATTAGTCTATACAAGTTCACTCATTCTATTGTAATAAGATGGTCAATAGTGACTAAGAATGTATTGTATTATTGAATGTAAATCAGCATTTATTATTGGTGTGACTAGTTCTGTGTTGAAAGTACATGTTAATGTTTATTGCTTGTATTAGTAAATGTAAATTTGTGATGGTGAATGGTGGATTTTAATGAGTTAATGCAGTGAAAGTAGCTGTAAATGTGTTGTTGTATTTGTGACAGTCAATGATGAATTGTAACTAGTTATGCAGTAAAAATACTTGTAAATGTTAATTGTATTAGTAGTAAATGTTAAATTGTGACAGTGAATGGGGAAATGTGAATAGTTATGCAGTGAAAATACTTGTAAATGTTAATTGTATTAGTTACATAAATGTTAAATTGTGACAGTGAATGATAAATTGCGACTTAAGTTATGCAGTGAAAGTAGATGTAAATGTTAAATTAGTAGTTAATGTAAAATTGTGACAGTGAATGGTGAATTGTAAATAGTTATGCAGTGAAATGTTAATTGTATTAGTAAATGTTAAACTGAGACAGTGAATGAATATTTTTGAATTAGTGCATTGTTAAATTTTCTGAACTCATTGGCCAAAGTTTTGTGCATTGTTAAAAAAATCACAACCAAGAAAAAAAAAACAAAAGAAAAAAGAAAGAAAATATGAAAAAAAAAAACAAGTAAAAAAAAAAGAAGCCAAAAAAAAAGAAGCTAAAAAAAAAAACAAAAAACAAAAAAAACAAAAAACAAAAAACAAAAAAAAAAACAGAAAAAAAAAGCACAAAACTTTTAATGCTGCCTGCTTGAAAAAAAAACAACATTGCTTTCATTTTGGCTTTTTTTTTCAAGCAGAAGGTTCCAAGCCCTTATTAAAAAGCAGAGGAGAAGTTTTTTGTGTTATTAAGTCACCCTAGTCACTAATGTGACCTTTTGCTACATGTGTCTGTTTTTATCTTTTTAACAAAAAACATTTTCAGCTTCCTTTCTGGAACCACTGAACCAATTACAACCAATTTTGCCACATAATGTCTATGGGTAAATGGGAACAAAATTTTATAATTGACATGGCATCTGCCAGTTGGTGGAGCTCAACTGATCATATATTGGCCGTATATACAGAAGATTCAATGAATAAAAATGTAAAATTAATTGTTCGAGGGGATGTAAATTCATGGATAAGGGTGACGCATGAAATTAACAAACATTAATTTGTTCCCCCATGAAAAGTGCATGATTATTCCACAGCATTCCATGATTATATTTTGCTTTTCTGTGACCGATTTTAATGCACTCTTTAGTTAGCCAGGTAAAAATTGTCAGTAACTCCTTTTACATCAGTTGTTATTGTGGCTTCAAATATTAGTACCTTTTCCTTTGCTGCTTTGGTAAGAAAAATCTCCAATGTTCAAATAAATGACCTCTATAGGTGTATCGATCCATCATATATTGATACAATTTGATTGCCACAATCTGTTTCAGTATGAATATAATTTCCATGACCTCAGAAACCTTTATACATGTATCACTGACAAAAGTGAACTGTGAAGAACAGAGAGAACAGATAGAAAACTTAAGTTATCATGTGGAAGCTATGTATGCAATATATGAATTTAAATATGAATTTCTTACCTTAATATTGGTCTTTGACTTTTTGACTTTAAGGACCCTCTCTACACTAAACAAAATTTTTTTTGGACATTGAGAAAATTATATCTTATAAAGGTGGAAATATGGAGCTTATTTATATCATTTTCAACATAGGGTGCCTGGCTTTTACCCCAGGAAAAATGTTCAAAGTCAACAAAGTTTTGATGAACAGAAATCACTGTTGTTTACCTAAGTGGGGAAAAAGCATGCAGATGAGGTTTTCAATTAATTCATCTTGGCCTATCAAAATGTCAAGAATGCTTGAATTGATTAAAAATTGTATTTTAGATCTAAGGGCAGATTACTCTAACTACAAAAAAATGCGACAGAATCAGAACTCTTTAGTGTACAGTGTATAGAGGGTTCTTAAATTCAATAGGGGTCTTTTATAAGTCATATTGACTAAAAGTATAAACATTTCATTTGAAAACCTCAAAAAGAAATAAAATTTTCACCAGGAAACTATATTCAAGATATGAATTTTCACCAGGAAACTATATTCACGATATGAATTTTTATCCATGACTTTTTGATCTAAAACTTGATAGAGGTTTTCTCTTTCAGTGAAAGCGGGGGACAATAACATTAAGTAACCAAATTTCTTCAAGTGAAATGCATGGAGTTTCTGAAAAGTTCACAAAACAGTGGCCGAAGAAAATCAAAAATAAAATCAGAGGCCCATAGTCCACAATGCTAATCAGAGTAATTGTTCTCTTCCTGGAAAAAGATGTTCTGTTCTGGTAGATACATTAAACCCTATATATATGGTCACCAAATTAATATCAATTATTACACTGTTACAATACTGAGACTTCATGTCAAATTCACATTTTTTATCATTTTGTTTTTGTGAATGTCATTATACATTTCTGCATTTATGTGTTCCCTTACAGTGACCTGACCTAATCTGTGAGGCCATTACTCAAAATAAACATGAATCTTCATTAAATGGGGATGCTTAAGTGTCAGTATCTAACTGTGGCAATGTTTTTTTTTAAGAAGATGGCTCTAATGATTTTTCTCATATATTTCCATGTAAAACCTTGACCTTTACTGTTGCTCTACCCAAAAGAGAGCCCAGGGGCCATAATTTGAACAAATATGCATGTACATGACATGGATATGGTTTATCTACTTTCAGTATTTTACTAATTTCTGTCCACCTTTTCTTTAGAAATTTTTTTTTAGATTCTTTTTCTTTATATATATCCCCGTGTAAAACTTTGACCCACTACCCACCGTGACCCACAGGAGTCTGAAGTTTTCATCGTAAAAAAAAAAAAAAATTAGGCAAAAAATATAATTCATCTCTCCTAATTTGAACAAATTTGAATTTACAATACAGGAAGATGCTTGCATATGAATTATTAGGGACCTGCTGTTCCTTAGAAGACACTTTTAAAAGATATTTTCCTATGTATTCCCTTATTAAGCTTTGGCCCCACATTATGATCCCAAACTAGCCACAGGGACCAATCTTTGATTGAACAAACCAGTTTCTACTTTTACATAACTTGTTGTTGTCATGCTTCCTTCGAAAAGATTTTCTCAGATTTTTTTTTCTACATATAACTATACCTGTATCTTAAATATTTTATCTTTCATTGTGGACCCATTCTAGTGCTGGGGGGGGGGGGGGGGCATGAATTTTACTAATTTGAATTTACACTAGAAGAGGATTAATTCTCACCCAATGGTTCTTAATTTTTTTTTAAACCCACTTTTTTCTTAATTTGATTCAAATGGTGTGGCTCATCATTTGAATAAAAATCAAATTGAAAGGATGTTTTGATGATTGATTTAAATTGGCCCAGTGGTTCTGGTGAAGACATTAAAAAAGTGAATTTCAACCAGAAAAGCTCAGCTGAGCCTTTGACTCAAGTTAAAATAAAAAAACAAGAGGCCCATGGGCCACAACGCTCATGTGAGTAACTATAGCCCTTCTTGTTCTTCATCAGTAGATTCTTTTTCCTAAATGTTCCTATGTAAAACTTTGATTGCCACATTGTAACCCTACCCTACCAACAGGAGTCATGATTTGGAAAAAAAATTGAATCTACACTACCTGAGGATGCTTCCATATAAATATGATTAATCATGGCTTTCCTGTTCTTGAGAAGATTTTTAATGACTTCTCCTATGTAAAACTTTAACTGCACATTGAGGCCCCACCCTATCCCCAGGGGTCATGATTTTAACAAATTTGAATATATGTTATATTAAAAGTTTAAACTTATCTATAACTAACTAGATAGTTATAGATAAGTTTAAACTTTAGATTTAAACTTTTAATGTAACATATACACTATCTGTGGATGCTTCCATATAAATATGACTGCTTATGCTTTGCTTTTCTTGAAAAAAAAAGATTTTTTACTATATTTTCCTTTGTTAAACTTATTGTAGCCCCACCCTACCCCCTGGGGTCATGATTTTAACAAATTTTAATCTACACTACCCGAGGATGCTTCCATACATATATGACTAATTATGACTTTGCTGTTCGTAAGAAAAAGATTTTTTCTATGTATACCCATATAAAATTTTGACCATCCATTGTGTCTCAACCCTACCCCCAGGGGTCGTGATTTGCTCAGACTTGAATTAACACTACCTGTGGATGCTTCCATATGAATATGACTTTTAATGGCTATCCTGTTCTTGAGAAAAAGTTTTTTTTTAAATCAGCCCACCCAAATATTGCGTTTTCTTAATTATCTCCCCTTGGAAGAAGATGTGGCCCTTCATTTGAACAAACTTGAATCCCCTTCACCCAAAGATACTCTGTGCTAAGTTTTGTTGAAATTGGCCCAGTGGTTCTGGAGAAGAAGAAAAAATTGTAAAAAGTTCATGACACCAACAACAACGATAATGACAACGACGGACAACAAATTTTGATCAAAAAAGCTCACTAGAGCCTTTGACTCAGGTGAGCTAAAAAGAATATAAGAATAAGATGTAGAAATTCAATAGAGCAAAACATTTATTCAAAAATAAAAATCTTGCAATTTGCAAGAGACAGGAAATAAACACATTGCATTACAATTGTAACTATCACATTATCATACAGAAGCTCTGAATAAGTCTAAACTGCCACTAATCAAAATTTTGTACATATGATTTAAATAACTTATGATGGATGATCCCTCACGGTGTGTTTTAAAACAATTGAATGTTACATATTGAACTATTACTGTTCATTTTCTGTACCTAAAGTAAACGTAAGCTGCAGCAGCTGCTGTTGCTGCTGCCACCAAAAATAAGCTACCAAAGAGAGCTGTATTTGAAGAGGAGGAGGAGGAATTCGAGGGAATGCGTGGTATGGAGGAACGGGAGCTAGCTGGGGATGGGCCTTGTTCATTCTCTTCATTCTCCCTCTGCTGCTGCTGTAGAGTAAAATTCAGGTGTCAACTTTATTTCTTAATAGATGTATTCATAGTAATAGCTAAAGCAGATTACTAAACTTTGGATTCAAATTATCACAACATTTATCAATTCACTTTTATAACTTAGTAAGATTGTAAAGTATCTGGTTAAATGTTTAAAATTTAATATTGTACAGTCATTTTCTGCTTAGTTTAAAAATGAACACTGACATGGACTTCAATTTGAAGCTTTAACCATGGAACAATACTATGGCTCCCTGTACCTCAGTATTGTAAGGCTTTGGTCAGTAGCCTAAAACCCATATTGATTACCCTGCATTTCTTCCTCATAATAGAAAAGGGAGTGCAGTAAAATAATTAATTTCCGATTACTTATTAATAGCCATTCTCTGTAAGCATTTAAACTCTTATATAGGGAGTGTGGCATGCTAGGTCTTAGATTTTTATGAAACTTGGCACACATTCCTATATTGATGTATGAAACTAAAATTCATAATAAAATGGTTGCTATGGTCCATGGTTACCATGGCAACCAACATACATTTTTCATGGCCTAAAAAAGGCTAAATTTTGATGAAAAATGACCCTTTTTGACTAATTAAAAGTCTTTAACACAACAAGATATTTACATGACTTCATCTTTTTGCCAAAATACATCATTTTTATAGTTCTTTAGATAATTTCTAGTATTTGAGTAACTTTACCTAATAGAAAAAATATCGCCCGTTTTTAGGTAGGATTTTTCTGTGGAAAAATTGTAGATTTTATGCTCTTTTGAAAAGCCTGGTGTAAAATTTTGCGGACATATGGGAAAAATTAAATACATTGGTTTGAAAGTCCATATATAGTTCTTATATAAACTGCAAAGAAACACTTGGTATTCATATTTTGTTTTCGTGTTACCATGGTTACAAACTTATGCTTTTTCAAAGAATTCTAGACAAGGGCAATAGATATTTACAATCAGTTTCCATATAAATACCTGAGTATTTTAAAATGAATTGAAAACAAATCTAGTTATGTGGTACACAATAGCAAAAACAAAGAGAAAAATCAATTTTCATGACAAAAGGTCAAAGGTCAAGGTCAAAATGGCTCGATTTAGATAGAAATTTAAGGAAACTGAACACATTTTTTTTCTGTGTCCCAACTAATACTTTTGTTTTAAACAGCATGAATAAACAAAATTACCATTCTGGTGGGCAATAACTACATGTAGCATCACCTGAATTAATAAATACAGACAGAAGGTCAAAGTACAAGGTCACAATGGTATATAAAAATTGCCTTTTTGTCCACCGCTTTCACTGAAAGTGGGGGATATTGATTTGGGTCTGTCTGACCGTCCATCTGTCCGTCAGTCTGTCTTTCTGTAACACTTTAGTTTCGGCCCGATGTCTCGAGAAGCCTTTGAGCCTTTGCAATTAAATTTTGCATTAAAAATCCCTATGGCCTAGGGAAGACTCCCATTGATTTTAAGGTCAAAGGTCAAGGTCATGAATTCATAAATTCAGTATGTTTAAACACTTTATTTCTGTGCGATATCTCGAGAAGCCTTCGAGCTTTTGCATTGAAATTTTAAACCACAACTCCCTATGAACTAAAGAAGACCCCTATTGATTTCGAGGTCAAAAGGTCAAAGGTCAATGTCAAAATTTATACATTCTGTTTGTGTGTAAAACTTTCATATAAGCTTTTAAGCTTTTGCAATGAAATTTTATATCATAACTCCCTATGGTCCAGTCCGCTCCTCTGAAAGTGTCCCGTCCCCCACCACCCTACGACCACCACCCCTCTAGATCCGTACATGCTCTTCTTTTTTCCTTAAGCAGGGGACACAGATTCTCTGAATTAGCTTGTTAGTATTGCATTTATACTTGGATATTGTGAAAGCGTATCCTGTTTTATACTGAAACTGGTAAATAAATTACATTCTCACCTTTAGCTTGATCCATATATAATGTGAAAATGCTATGAGAATGTTTTTTAAAGGTCATTTATTGATAAAAATGTAGCCAAGTCAAAATATTGAAAGCCTATACACTTACCATATTGAATGACTTGTACGTAGAGAATTGTGCTACATGCATGTAAGAACTCTTTTGTTGTTTTTGTAGACTAAGTCCTTGTTCTAAAATGTACATTTTTGACCCTATTCAACAGCCCACACTTTTCCAGTGACAATCAAATTATGTTTTCCTGTGACTTTTTTCAGAGAAATTGACAGAAAAAGCCTAAATCCATTTTTAAATTACTTTGCAATATTATTCTTAAAAACTTGAAAATTTAGAGACATTGATGATGAATATTTCAACCCAAATATGCATGGGTTTACACATAATATATCTGCTTTTTCCCAAAATTTAATAATCTGTTTTTGTGCTTTCTTGAATTTATGTCGGTTGCTTAATTTGAGTTGGTTGGTAAGCTTGATGGAATCGTACACCTTATGGTGTGTAATGTAAACATAATTTCCAAAGTTTAGTCCTTGAAAATGTTGAAAATAAATAATATGTCCCTGCCTTATTCCTACGGTTTTCATTTTATTTAAAAAAATGAATATAGTAAAGTAACCAATGACCAGGACTTACTCCATCCCTTCCAGGTACCATGTAAAAAAAAAAATCCCTTGTAAAACGTTAAGAAGCGTTATTTATAAATATTAAAGGATTCCGAAGTGATTCATTCATAAGTGATACAAAACCCCAACCTGCCCCCATTCCCGGGGTATAGATTTTTTAAATTTAATTTTATGATTTTTTTTTTGGTAGAAAGGGGGGGGGGGGGGCTTGTCAGAAATTTATTTATGTTTTCGTTGTAAATGAAATACAGCTAGACAGATTTAAAATTAATCTTACTGCTACAAGGTTCAATCTAAATGTATCTTAGTCTAGAAAAATGATAAACCGTTAACTTTAAATATGATTCAGACAATTTGTATTTCTATGCACCCCCACCCCCCCTCCAAAAAAAAAATGAAAGTATAATTTTGACTGTTCGACAGGAATCAAACAAAACATTTTTATTATTGGCCTTAACAATTTATTCTTTTTTTATTGGGTAAAGACCTTTCCTTTAAAGAAAATTCTTGCTTCAGCAAAATTATCAATTTCTTTCTAAATGTTTTCAAAATCATTGAATAAAAAAGCAAATTCTGAAATATACACTCATAACTTTTCTCTTTCTTTGTGATACAGATAAAGGCAAACAGTAGGAAGAATTAAAAAGATTAAATTTTCTGTTACATCCTTCACTAAAAACTGGTTTTTAGGTGTGGATTTTTTTCTACATGTAGCCTTTAAATAGAGATAAAATATACTTTTTCGTTCTTTAATTTTAGATGGGGGTGTAAAGAGCGTTTGTTTTTTCCTAGTCAGATTATTTATTTTCGTGGTAGTGAAATCCATATTATTTATTTCCAAGATGATCCTGGACAGATTATTTATTTTCTGTTTCACCTTAAAAAAAGTCTGAAGAGCCAAAAAAAAAAAAAAAAAAAAAGGAATACGCCCAAACTCTATTTCTTGGGAAGGGGGGGGGGGGCACTTATTTTGGTAATAATTTTTTTAACCCATAGTATAATAATAATACTTATTATACTATTAATGGGTTAAAAAAAATTATTTACCGAAACAAGTGCCTTTGGGTGGGGGTGGGGGTGGGGGTTGTAGCACTTATCAAGGATAGATTATTTATTTTCCTGTCAGTAGAGGACAGATTATTTATTTTCAACAATTTCAAGAACAGATTATAAGTTTCTAAAATCTGTCACCCCCCCCCCCCAACAAATCAAATGGTCCTCCCTTTAATGACAGGCATCAACTTACATCACTTCATTCAATATAAACTTGATACACCTGTACTTTGTTGTTGCCAAGTCTATTTTTTATCCAACTTTCAACTTCCAGTTTTGTATGATCATTTAAATGTAGCTTGAATCTAATCATTTAGGTGAAATCAAAAGCCTACTTCTCTCACATTATAGTGTGATCATGTACATTTCGCCATTGTTCATACATCAAAATTACTCTTTTGCATCCAGGAAATAAACAAAGAGGTTAAAATTTGTATGCACATTAAATAAACAGAAAAAACACTTGATTTTACTTGAAATCCAGGATATATGTTGACAATACGTTCTATTTCCACTAGGAAAGAGTTATACTTCTTAGTGCGCTCTTTTGTGAAAAAGTCGGAAAATGTACAAATCTCGCGGGATTTCTGGGACAAATGTAACGTAAACATGTAAACAATGTGTTGAATGTTGATGAACAAATCCTAAGAAAATGCAAATGAAATATTTTATTGTTGTGGACTTTATATACATCAAGAGTAGGAATGACAACGATATCAATTTATATCTATTGTTGATCGTATGTATCTATTTATCGTATGGTACATCTAAATACAATACACATGCCTCGGAAATATCGTATTTTTTATTAATGGATGATAAATTTAGGGTTCTCGCTCTTTTACATATGTCTTTTAGTTCTTCTATTCTTTAATTGGAATGACAAATACATTTAACATTTAAAATTGGATTGAGATTGGCGTGTTTCGTATTATCCGCAACACCATGCTGTCCCAGTCAGACGACCAAACGTGCCTCTAATTTTGAAGAGTTCACTAATGGAAATATAACGTATTGTAAGCAACTTCCAGTCAGTTTTGTCCAATGATTTTTTTTATCTCTCACACTAAAGAGCTCACAATTATCAAAGGGAGATAATTCAATTTTTAAATGAATGTCTGCTATTTTAATCATAGATTTCTCATATTTATAGACTGAATACCAACAATGTTTTTAAATGTCTTTTAAAATCAGATGTCATACTTTTTATTTCTGTGAGTATCATGAATTGAAGTAGCCGCATTTCATTGAATAACATTCCTAAAAATTGCATATTTTCAGAAAAAATCAACTTTAGACACTGTTTCCATGGTAACTGCTCAACATTCATATGATCTAACAATATTTTTTGGAGTAGTTTATGAGGTGCTGAATTCCAGCCAAATTTGAAAAAAATCTATGACTATGCATGCCACAAAAGTTTAAGTGGTTACAGAGAATGGCTATTAATTACTTACTACTTATTATATTAAGAGATTATGGATTATAATTCAATTTATAAAGGAAAGACACCTTTTTATAAAATACAAATGTTTGTATACTGCTGTAATATATATGCCTTATACATATGAGTTTGGATTAACTCACCTGTATTGCCTCCTCTGCCCCCTGCAAAACCCTCAATGTGATCGTCTCCCCAGCATTGACAAAGTGTTGTACTGCCTCATTATGTGTGACTCTGTCCAAGCTATGGCCATTAATCTGAAGTAAAAGAGACAAAACTCAATGGCAAAAATATAATACACCAAAGAAACCTTAAAACAATGCAAAATAAATACATGATAATTAACAAAGCTGAGTACTGGTATCAAGGACAAGAACTCTACTTTTAGAGTTTGAAGTGCCTACATGTTGAACAGGCTCAATTTTTAGTGAAAGATATTCTTCCATTCTTTTTTTCGTCAAATTTTATCTATACTACTTATCAATCCCCAAAACCCACCTTTGCCAAAGATTTTAATTCATTTTATTATCTTTTTATTAAACTGAAAATGTTAAATGCCATGAGAAAACTAGACGTGGTTGCAATTATGAACATACATGTAGAGTCATGGTACCTACAAAGCCCAGTTTGAACAATGATGTATGAACAAAGCTTTTTTTTTTTTTTTTTTTTTTTTTTTTAACTTTGATCTTTAACATTGAACAGTGTTCAACTAAGATAATAATGTGCACTGCCCCTGCACATGATACACCCGACAAATATTGTTCAATTATCATTTACAGATTAGAGTGCAAAGAAGAAAACCATGTCAACTTTGGTTGAAAAATTTCAATGATTTTTCCATCTTAATGTTTGAAAGTGCCTCTCCTATGTGTAGTAATTAATTAGAACAGATAATATAGCATATATTTCTCAACTGGTTGTGTAAGAGTTTACAGATGCCCATCTGTTGTAAAGAACAATGCTAAAGCCTTATAAAACATCAAAACACTAATCATTATTTCTATGGCAATAGACTGATTAATTAATGTAAAACTGTCATCTTAGTGAGACATGACACTCTGCAATTGGTTGTTGAGATATAAAAATAATTAAAATATTATTTTGTACAATATCAAATTCATTTTAATAACTTTATAACAAATTGATTTTTAAAGTAATGGATACCTAATATTTAATAAGACCTATTTTGATATGCCAGATACTATCAATTGCAATTAAGAGGCCAGATTCCTTTGCCCGGTTCCCAAGAGATATAATTACTGTATGTATTTATGGGGAAAGGTTTTCCTAAGTTGTTAGAACTTGTAACCAATCCCTTTGTGTTAATTATACAATAAAATATGTTCAAAACAAAAACCCTAATTAAAGGTCACAGTGACCTTTAAGTAGGATGTGACACACCTTCTACCTAAGATGCATTAATTGACTAAGTTTGATGACTCTAGGTCCAATAATTTTCCAGTTATGAGCAAAACAGAATTTTGCCATATTTGGCCATATCAATTAAATGTCACAGCGATCTACTTTAAATGTTCAACACATCTTCTACCCAATGTGTATCATCTGAAAAAGTTTGATTATTCTCTATCAAACTTTTGTCTGATAATTCTAGGCCTCATAAGTTATGAGCTGAACAAGAAAAAGTTACAGACAGGCAGATGGACATGAACGCCATACCATAATATGTTCTATCTTAAGACTGGCATATAAAAATCATGAACTGAAAAATAGAAAGACAATTAAGGCATCAAAACTATAAGTCCCCTCCTCCCTCCTTCAGATCTTCAAGGCAGAAAAAGTTGTGGAGGAAAGAAGTGCTGGTGCTAGAAACCATGAGCAAAGGAAGATAGAAAAAAAATATTGATGAACATGTATTTTTCAATTTGCAATGAGAACTTTCATCATGCAAAATAATGAATCTCATTGTATTCAGGTGCATTAATATTTTGGCTAGAGCGTTGATAAATCTCTAAAGATATTTTCAAGGCCAATTAAGCAGCCTCAATTAAGTGTAAAAAAAAATGATGACACAATGAATAAATACTTCAAGAACTTTGTCTCCTTCTCTTAAACGACCATCTTGAAATGCTGCACCATCCTCTCTGATTTTGGTCACAAATATTCCCGAATCTCCTTGTACATATGGAATGTCTACACCTCCTCTGATGTTAAAACCTAGACCTGTAATACAATTTGAAATTTAAAGCAATGCAATACAAGAGGCCCATGGGCCACAACACTCACCTGAGCACACTGGCTAGGCAAAAGCACAAATCAGTTCAGTATTGAAAAGATTACGGGGGAGGGCTTTAAATTTAAACTACCTGAAGAAAAATGTGGCGATAACGAACAGTATTTGAGCTCAAAAGTCCATTAAACATTACAAAATAGGAGCAGAGCAAACACGGACTCCTAAGACATCAGAGGTGGGATCAGGTGCCATGGAGGAGTGAGCATCCCCTGCCGACCAGTCACACCCGCCGTGTGCTCCTTGTCATGATGGGAAATAACGGAAAAATCTGTCGACAATTCATGTGTAAATAATGGTCTAACAATTACTACGAAAAAAGTCAGTCAGCATTTGACTTAATGAAAGATTGTATTTGCTGACAAGGTCATTGTATCGACCATAGAACTAAAGAAATGATGACTTTAAATGAGACTGCTGATATTCTTGTTTCATCAACTTGTTCATCAATAACTTACCTCGTTTTAGAAATTATTTATCCCTAGAGCATGCTCTGGCATATCGAATCAACTGAGAGATATAAACCCGATATGCAGATGCTTCCATGTCAATATAACAAGTGGTGCTGTTGTACTTGAGAAGATTTTTAAAATATTTTTCCAATATAATCCTATATAAAAATTTGTTCCCTATTGTGGCTCCTCCCTATCCCAGGGGTCATCATTTGAACAAACTTGAATCTACACTACCTGATGATGCTTCCATATCAATATGACTAAACATAGCTTTTCTGTTCTTGAGAAGAAAATTTTTTCCTATATATTCCTATGTTAAACTTTCAATCCCCCATTGTGGCCCCACCCTAACCCTTGGGGTCATCATTTGAACAAAATTGAATCTACACTACCTGAGGATGCTTCCATATCAAAATGACTAAAAATGATTTTCTGTTCTTGAGAAGAAAATATTTCCCTATATGTTCCTATGTAAAATTTTTGATCCCCCATTGTGGCCCCATCCTACCCCCCGGGGTCATCATTTGAACAAAATAGAATCTACACTATCTGAGGATGCTTCCACATAAATATGACCAATCTTGGCTTTGCTGTTCCTGAGAAGAAGATTTTTAAAGATTTCTCCTAAATATGTAAAATTTTGATCGTCCATTGTGGCCTCACCCTACCCCCAGGGGTCATCATTTGAACAAACTTGACTCTACACTACCTGAGGATGCTTCCATATAAATATGACCAATCATGGCTTTGCTGTTCCTGAGAAGAAGATTTTTAAAGATTTTTCCTACACATTTCTATATAAAACTTTGATTGTCCATTGTGGCCCTGCCCTACCCCCAGGGGTCATGATTTGAACAAACTTGAATCTACACTACCTAAGGATGTTTCCACATGAGTTTCATCTTTCCTGGCCCTGGGGTTCTTGAGGAGAAGATTTTTAAAAGATGCTATTAATTTTTCACTAATTTTTAATTATCTCCCATTGAAAGAGGGCATGGCTCTTCATTTGAACAAAATTGAATCCCCTTTACCTAAGGATACTTTGTGGCAAGTTTGGTTGAAATTGGCCCAGTGGTTTTTTAGAAGAAGTCGAAAATGTGAAAAGTTTACAGATGGACAGACAGCTAGACGGACAGACGGACAAAATGTGATCAGAAAAGCTCACTTGAGCCTTCGGCTCAGGTGAGCTAAAAACTATATTATTTTATGCACCAAATGTGTTACCATGATGACTTCTTATAATACAGTACTGCAGAACTGTAGATATAGCTCTCTGATAAATAAAATTTGGACAGACTGACTTATTAGATAGCCACAGATCTCTTCATCCAAAAAAAAAAAAAGGGAAAAAAAAACCTTTGAATAATGGTAACATTTTTTTTTTGGTTGCAAACTCTTTAGTTAAGCATCATTTCTCACATTATATGCAATTCCCTCCTGAGAGCTTGGCAACCATTGATTAAACATAGATATTACTCCTACTTTTCTTATGGTACTTCATTGACTTTGCAACATTTCTAAATGATATTTGTTGTGAAATTAATTGCATGAAACACTGTTTAAACTTATGCCCCTTTATTGTAATGCAGTAGAGTAGAATCTGACATTACAATGCCACATTCTAGGAGCATTGAAGGTTAAATGAAAACAAGAGGCCCATGTCCCAAATTGCTCACCTGAGCACTTTGGCTAAGAAAAAGCAGAAAACAGTTTTCAATTATAAGTATATATATAAATATAAGTTGACCCAACCCCCGATCCCCCAGGTAGTCATGATATGAACAAACTTGAACCTACATTATTTAAGGATGCTTCCATATACATAGCTCTGCTGTTGTTGAGAAAAATTTTTCTTATAGATCTATTCCTATGTAAAACTTTGATCAACCATTATGGCCCCATCCTACCCCAGGGGGTCATGATTTCAACAAACTAGAATATAACTACCTGAGGATGCTTCAATATGAATATGACTATTCATGGATTCAATGGTCTCAGGAAATGGATTTTTAAAGATTGTTCATTTGTATTCTCATGTAAAAAGTTGATTGCCCATGGCCTCACCCTAACCCCAGGGGTCATGATTTTGAACAAACTTGAATCTTAACCATGTCAGGAAGCTTTCACATTAATTTCATCTTTTCTGGCCCAGTGGTTCTTGAGAAGATTTTTAAATAACCCCAACAACTTTCACTATTTCTTAATTACATGTATCTCCCTTTAGACGAGGATCGGGGCCCTTCATTTGAACAAATCTGAACCTTCTCCAAAGGGTACTCTGTGCCAAGTTTGGGTGAAATTGGCCCAGTGGTTCTTGAGAAGATGAAATTGTAAAAAGGTTATGACGACAACAATGACAACAGACAATGGACAACAACAAGAGGCCCAAGGGCCACATCGCTCACCTGAGCACTGTGGCTAGGAAAAAAGGAAAAATCAGTTTAGTATTGAAACGCAGCTAGGTTAAGGACTCCCATATCTACGTCAGCCTATGCAGAGGTTTGGGAGAGCTATTATGACGTCACGTTAAAACAATACAAATGAATCTCGATGAATAAATACTATAATGTTCTTTTTAAAACACACGAAATACTTTCGTTTCTCATAAATGTTATAAAAATAAATGGATGTGCAACTTATCTTGCCATAATAGCACTTAGCGTATGCAGAATGAAAGCCAGCTTGATCTCGCTGTACTTACTGAGATGACGTCATTTCTTAGTTTGACACGCAGTTTCTCTGTATTTGAGGCGTGGATCAAACTTTTATCGTGGCTTGTAAAAATAAAAATAAATACGAGACATGCGTAGTCATACAAAAAGAGAGACATATTCTGAAATATATTAATCTACATTTTATTGTCAAACTAAATTGATAATGTGTAGACTTTATATATAGCCGTAGGGAGCACATTTGTACAGTAACGTGTTAGAATGAGGGGTCCAGCCCCTCGAAAATATCAAAAGTTCAACGATATCCGTTTCACTATAAATTCTGAATTTTTAAACACGTGTAGCCATTATTCCTACTATTCTGAAAAGTGCTGGGAGCTGGTTGTACATTGTTTATTTATTCCGTAATCTAACATTATTCCAATGTGTATTACATTTTTGTCTGGAGTTTATAGAAAGACGGCTAAATTTTAAACAATTCTCAAGCATGAGGAAGTTGCTCCCAGCACTTTTCGGGTTAAGGAATTTGTCTCAAAGAAAACAAAATAAATTTTATAGCGGAAGAATGCCCGTATATCGTTGAACTTTTACGATCTTTTGTAGTAGTACATATATGGTCCAATTTTAAACCTGTCACGTGACAAACAGCTGATGTAAGCGATGTCACTTTGGCCGAACTCAGCAGAGACCCGATATATACAAATGTAATCACCACAATTCACATTTATCAAAACTATTGCTGTTAAAAAAAAATATTAAAATTGTATTCATTTTCCCTGAATATATAAAGGCGTATATTTCATGGGCGTCCTTAACCTAGCTGCGAAAGCTTAAATGCATAAGTGGTCCCAACCTACCCCTAAAAAGGGAGTGGGGGGGGGGGGGGTCATGATTTGAACAAACTTGAATCTACACTATCTGAGGATGCTTCTGTATAAATATGACAAACCGTGGCTTTGCTGTTCTTGAGATTTTTAAAGATTTTTCCTATATATTCCTATGTAAAACTTTGATTGTTCATTGTGGCCCCACCCTACCCCCAGGGGTCATGATTTGAACAAACTTGAATCTACACCACCTGAGGATGCTTCCACATAAATATGACCAACCATAGCTTTGCTGTTCTTGAGAAGAAGATTTTTGAAGATTTTTCCTATATATTCCTATGTAAAACTTTGATCGTCCATTGTGGCCCCACCCTATCCCCGGGGGTCATGATTTGAACAAACTTGAATCTACACTAGCTGACAATAATTCCACATGAGTTTCATCTTTCCTGGCCCACTGGTTCTTGAGAAGAAGATTTTTCAATAATGCCATTAATTTTTTGCTATTTCGTAATTATCTCCCCTTGGAGGATGGCGTGGCCCTTCATTTGAACAAACTTGAAACCCCTTCACCCAAGGATACTTTGTGCCAAGTTTAATTGAAATTGGCCCAGTAGTTCTGGAGAAGAAGATGAAAATGTGAAAAGTTTACGACAACAACAACGGCGACGACAGACAACGGACAAATTTTGATCAGAAAAGCTCACTTGAGCCTTCGGCTCAGGTGAGCTAAAAAGCTCACTTAAACCTTCGGTTCAAGTGAGCCGAAAAACAAGAGTATGGGTAAATAGATGGATACTATGCTTTAGGTAGTGGAGTTCATATAATGTGATATATATGATATAAATAATACTTAATATATAAAGCTTGCAAAAAAATAAAATTGCCATGAAATGTAGCTTTTGTCAATAGTTGAATCTATTCTTTTCAAAAAAAAAAAAATCATAGAATTCTCACAGTAGCCTTAGCAACTTTTGGGTTCGTAACTTTGTCATCTGACATAAAATAGTTTTATGACATCTTGCATTTTGATTGCCTAAGACTGTGATTATAGTACACATAAAATAAGAGAGAAAATTGTAAAATACAAGGAATAATTGCAGCAGAGACATTAATAACAGAGATTCACAATCATTTGAAATCTTGTGGGTCTTATCATGCCTATTGTTTAGAATTCTCTGAGAACCCTGTATCTAAATCACATGTCTATAAAAGTATGAAAGATAATAATATAAAACCTTTAAAATAATTCAGAATGTTATTTTTTCATATAATTTTTTTTTTAATTTAATACAACAAAGGAGGAATTTGAAAAGGGAACAGGTGACCCATGTTTGCTCATATATATATCCAAGATTTTGGCACCGTTTGATCATAGTTTTGAAACTTTTGTATATAAAACCCATAATAAAATTCAGGTGCGTAGCCAGAATGGAAATGATGTGTACGCAGAGAAAGGCAGGGGGTGGGGTGGGGGGTCTTGATGCCCCCCAGTGTGTCAAGGGCTCTGGTCAGACATGTAATATAGTTTCTGCCAGCCAGTAAAAAATTACAACTTTAAACACTTTGACAAGCAAGAAAGAAAAAAGTCAAAATTTGAAGTCCTATTTCTTGTGTGTGTTTATTGGGGGGGGGGGGGGGGGGGGGGGGGGGGATCCAACTTTCACAAACCAAAGTTTATCAATACATTACCAAATCACCATGATTTAACAATGCTACAAGAAACAGTGGGGTCCACCCTTTCAATAATGTACATTTTCAATAGTAAAAGGTTAGGTTTGAATATAAGTTGGGGTGGACCCCCCCCCCCCATACTATGTGCCTGCTGATGCGGGCTTAAAATTAAGCTCCCAAGTTTTACCAAATATTTAATTCATTTTCTTGCCAAAAAAATAATAGCCTAGTAAAATAAAAGACATAGTAATATTTATTGTTTTAACAAAGTTAAAACTTCTATGGAAACTTATTGTACATGTAGTTGAAGCTTAAAATATAACCGATATATTGGTATCATATAATTTTTTTAACGTTTAAAAACATGTATACTAAATTTTAATTATGAACAAAAAATATTGTAATGTAAATCACACTAGAGTAGATTATAGCATTCAACGATGTGGTTGAAATTTAATTTCTCAAAGATCTTTAAAAAAAATATCAATGTATGATAGAACAATGACAAAATAATGAATGATTTATTTGGATTTGGCAGTGATTAAATATAGAATTTCAAATTTTATCATACAGCCATGATAATTCAAAATTTAAATCAAAATGTATGACACAGAATAATTTGAAACACAAATATTTTTTGGATGGTACTGAGATTTTTTTCTCCGAATAATTCTTTCTTTTTTCTTTTCTTTCTTTTTCTTCTTTCTCCTTTTTTTGGGGGGGGGGGATTATGATGTGTACGCACTTGCATATTTGCGTATAGGCAGCTACGTGCCTGAAATTAGCCATTTGTTAACATAATTTAAGATCAAAATATAAAACCAATAAAGAGTAGTTTTAGGTATTAAGCTGGGTGTGGCACATATTTAAACAAATGATTCTGTAAATACAAGAAATGTGAATTTCTGTTTTTGTGTTTCTTATAACTACACGCCCAAATGTTTGGTAGCAGTCAGAAGATAAACATTATTTCGTTCCCTTTTGTCCATTGGGCTGACCTTGCAAAGATACAGTTTACTTTGTGCAAAACGCATAGTAGTTATGATCAATTGTAACCCTGTTACAAGGCTATTTAATCCAATTACAAAGGTAACATATCTCTCAGTTTAATATTAACAGTGTCAACATGGTCAATGGGTGGATCTGTAGCTCTCTGGTTTGGTTGTCCATATTCAATTTTCTAAAGATCTTGAGCTCTGCAGCTAGCAAGATTGGCGTACACCAAAATATGAAAAATCATTAGAAGTCTCAGTTTAGAAAACTGGCTTGCTAGATCCCGGCGCGGTGCGGAATATAACGGTCGAGGAAATTCGAAACCATAGCGAACTTCGTGTTCAGCAAATGCAAGGAACACAGCACAGATATACAGCTAATATATCGCACTTACCATGATCTCCTCGTTCCAAAGTTATTTCTACTATATTGTCTGGGGGTGCCTCAGCCATGGATGTAGCGAAAAATTATAGTTTCGATTTTGCACCTCAAAGGTCGGTTTTTTGGTTTTTCGCACTCTTTCGCTTTGCGGAGGTAAATTTTTATCTTCGAAGCGTTTGTTAAACGTTGATGACTTCGCCAGAAAGTTCTCCGAAAAGAAATTAAAAGGAGGAGAGCTCTTTGACGAAAAAAATATGAACAATCTAAAGCTTATAATCGATCTTTTAGAGTCAAACAATGTAAGTACATATTTTTTATTTTTTTTTTTTAATTTTACTTTCTAAGCCTTGAAATCATTGCCTTTGAGACATACATATGTAGCCTATCAGGTCTGGCAAAATCTCTAAGCTATAACGTTATAGCTTGAATTAGCTATATAGTTTTATTAAGTTATTCAAAATAGCTTGATTGATAAGCTATTTATATGCAGTTTTTCTCAAAAATGTCTGTTGTAAGGCATAGACAAAAAATCACAAGTATTTGACTTTTGAAATATATACTAGGTACTATGGACTATCAAAAAAGCAACCATACTCAAATTTAGTCTTAACATTGCAGCATTTGAATACTTTTAAGCAAAAGCACCTTATGTATGTTGAGGCGTGGATAAGTATGATTTCTTTACATTGTGGTGAGTTATTACCGATCAATGATCTTGTTGACCAGAATTGACCTCTGGCCTGCGGCCTTTTAATATAATTTCATTCAAGAAGTAACTGTATGGTCACAATTCAGTTGCTTTATATAGCCCCAAAACTTTTAGAACTTGTAATTTGATGAGTGATTTTTTACATGCAATGTTTTCAGAGGAGTTCAAAGTTGAACACTACCACGTACTGCACCAAGGTGCGACTTTTTGTATATGCTGCAAAAATAACACGTAAGAAAAAAGTGTGATAAAATACCTAAATCAAGCTATTCTGAATAGCTTAATAAAGCTATATAGCTTTATCAGGAGATCGTGCTGGACCTTGCCTATTCTCTTTTTAGATATTCTCTTATCACTGCTTATGAGATATTCTCATATTTCGCCTATGGCAGAAGCCTGCATGTCCACTACTCTAAAGAGCTAAAGAGAATAAGACAAACAGAATATTTTCTCTAAGTTCATATCAACAGATGGACATTGGAAGTTATTTTAGATAATGTAAATATACACATACTCTGTATAACTGTACATTAATATTGGAACTTCAAAGTGATTATTGCTGTAACCCTTTGAGTTGATGACTATGGGAAGCTGGTAAAATGAAATGGAGAATTACATATTCCACACAAATGACTGATGAAGTCAGAAGACATATTTCCCAGGATTTTCTCAGGTTGAATCATCTCAGTTGGGACTTAAATACTAACGTATATAGGTCCCTGATCTTGGCGACCTTACTGGTCCAAAAATATAAAAAAAAAAATCATGCAGTATGCCAGTTCTTTTAAATGTGCTGCACTGCATACATGAAAAAAAATTCTTTATAAAAAACAAGTTTTTTGTGTATATCATATTTGTTTGTCATTTTGTTATTTCTTAAAATGGCCCCTCAGAATATATAGATGGTCCATTCATTTTCAAACTGGCCCATTAAAAATTTGACAGTTGCACCATAGTCCCATTGACCTTCATGACCTTCCAAATCACTGCTTTGGTAGTGGTGTTTACTCATATTTTATGTATTTAAAAATGTATGCTTTAAAATAATATGAAAAATCTCTCATCATACACAGTAACTGCATCACATTTATCAAATAAACTAAATTTTTACAGAGAATAATTTTAGTCTGAAAAATTTGTAATGTTGTGCACAATGTTTGGGTAGATAAACTTGGTACTGAAGGAGTTAAAATGCCTAATGAGACTGGCTCTCACCAAAGTTATGTCCCATGTACCTGAAATGTAGGAAAAGAGCTTATTTGCTCTGTTATGCATTTACACTCTGGTTGTCAACACACATTACCTACTCTCACATGAAGATACATTCAGTGTGGCTTTGGGCATAGAAAAGGCTTACCTTCTAGTAACCCCAGGATGCTGATTTCTAGACAAACTGTATTAAAATAAATTAATTACATCAAAAATACTAGTATAACTATCTAAATTGAATTTCAGAATGATTTTTACATCACTTGTAATGGAAAAATTGTTCGAAAACATGAGGAGATCAGAGAGGGCAGCATCTACCACATTGTACCAAGGTTGGTGGGTGGGAAGGGAGGTAAGTCATGCATACAGTATACAGGATTACAAGATTTATAGTTAATTTATTTCAATTCATAGTTTACTGTATTTACCAACAACTATACATATGACATTATGAAAAGTCTTTGATAAAATCTTGAGAGGGTAAAACAATTTGAAAATAATCATTTAAATAGTTATCTATGAAATGTGTAATTTCTGTTGCAGAACCTAAAAAATAATCATAGGAAATTGCTATCTTGAATTCATGTTTATTGAGCAGTAATTCTTTCTTATGATACACCTGTATGAATGTTATAATAATTATTTGCTAGGTTTTGGTTCTATGTTGAGGGCCATTGGAGCACAAATTGACAAAACTAACAACAGAGAAGCGTGTCGAGATTTAAGTGGGAGAAGAATGAGAGATGTCAACAATGAAAAACAGTAGGTTTTTATTACTTTTTAGGACTAAAAGGAATTAAGCAGAAAATTGTCAGTACTAAACTATATGACCTTTATATGGAATTTCTGCAATACTAGAGAAGTAGAATTTTTCAGAGGGGTAATAAGTTATTTTGTGAGATTTAGTTTAATTGGTTTCACATTTTGCATGGTTAATAAAACATGTTTTTTGGTGTAAAATTCCATTGTAAAATATTTGAAATATGGTTGTATTGAAGAATATGATACCAAAGTAGACAAATTTTAAACCCACCAAAATAATTCAATGTGCCCACCATTCCTCTTGACATTTCCCCCCCATTATAAATGCCTGTATTCTTGTATCTGAAAAATCTAAAAGAGTTTCAATGGAAACTTACAAGCAAAGAAAAATGCTTTGACAAGAATTTGGCATTGATAAAAATATGTGCATTTGAATACAATATTTGAAGGTGGTTTACATCTGACAATGTAATAATTCAGATATTAAAAAAAATTCTATTAAATATTATAATCGTATTACACTATATTCAAATTTATTCATGCTGTGGATTATGTTAGGCTAAAAGAATGGGTGGCAAAAAAGGCAGAGCAAGAAAAAGAACGAGAGGAAAAGAGGAGGGAGAGAATGGAGAGAAGAAGAGCCTTGCCCAATCACAAGTTCGAGGACCCACTGTATGATAAACAGAAGGCAGTCGTGGCAGAAAACCAAGAGGATGCTTTACAAACTGGTTAGCTATTAAATCTCTACGTACAGTTTGTATTGAAAATTGATCAGTCATAGCAAAGCGATTTGAATTCATTTAATGATATTGGATGCTGTGTTAAAGGAACTATATTATGATATAGTGCATATAACTGATAGTTTAATTTCATTCTTTATGTATGTAGGATTGCAGCGAGCACAAAGTAAACAGAAAGCATCATGTACAATTACCTCAGAGGAAGAGGCTGGGCCATCAGGAAGTGGACTCAAACGGAAAAGGGATGACAAGGGGGGTCCCTGTCACAAAGTCAAGAAGCACAATGAATGGTAAGATTCTAGGCAGATTGTCTATGCAGAAGATATCCTATTGTAAAAGAGCAAGGTTTGCTTAATAGGGTCTTTTTTGGCCCTGTGACTTTCTGAAAAAATAAGAAAACTGCTTAGTTTCAGTTGGCAATGCATTAAATATTATTTAGACCCTTGCTGACTGGTCTATCAAAAATGCTGTGTGGTCTAAACATGCTTAAACTAAAGAAAGATAACTATTGATTGTTCTTCGTAAAAGAAATTAGTCTGATGAATGCAAAAAGCATAATGTTCCGAATAATTGACTATTCGTTGACAAATGCAGTAGACTATTGGAATAATGAAAATATTGATTTTGACATTCCTAGTGTATATTATATTCTTTTAGGTTAGGGATTGACATTGAGAATCTAAGTGACCTTGACAGCGATGAAGAAAGTGACCCTAGAAGTGATCAGTCTTCAGCAGATCAAAGTGTGGCTGGTAATGGTGATCAAAGTGAGATTGGTAATGAAGATCAAAATGAGGCTGGTAATGGTGATCAAAGTGAGGCTGGTAATGGCTCAACAGAATCTGAACACACAGTAACAGTGATTACTGAAAATACATCAGACAGTGACTCTAATGAGCAGGTAACACCAGAATGTGAAGCAAATTTGAAGGAACAACAAGAAAATCCTTCTAATGCAGAGAATAAGACAAACATTGAGAAATCTCAAAAGGAGTGTCAAAAGGATAGTAATACGCAAGACTTAAAAAAACCAAGCACATCAGAGCCAGCCCCAGAACAGTCAGAGAAAACAGAGGTGTGTAGTTTTAACACATTATGAAAGAACTAACAGTAATAGGGATTGAATTTTTTTAAGCAAACTTAACCTAGAAAAAAAGCATTTCTGAGTAAAGCTGTATGTATTGCTTCACATTTTCTGCTACAACGGCAGGTTTTGTTATAGTGAATTGTTCAGACTTTTCACATTGTTTTATAAATATAAATATGGATATCTGATAGAGCTTTTATATCATGTATATGTATATTGTGTCATAAATTCTGTATGGCATGTTTTGTAGGATGACAAGCCATTTGACTTTGATGACTACAGCAGTGTGGCTGACCTGGAGGTGTTAGGACTTGAGAAATTGAAGTCTCTTCTTATGGAGAGAGGGATGAAGTGTGGGGGGACCCTACAGCAGTGGGCTGAGAGGCTGTTCTCAGTCAAAGGGCTGGACCTTAAGGACATTAATCCCTCACTGCTGGCCAAACCATCCAAGGGCAAGGGGAAGAAGTAATACTCCTGTGGTTTCAATTGTTGAGTTTATGTTAATATTGGTATAGCAACACCATATAGCTGCTTGATTATAAACTTGAGGCAGCATATTGGAATGGGTATCAATTGCTAAAGTACATTTATATATACATTAATATTTGAAGAAATAATTTGAACGGTTGGCAGAGTTTGTATTCAATGAATTGGAAAAATGTTATTATTTTTAAGTGAATTTTTTGTAAATGAAGTAAATTCTAACATGATAGAAGTACACTAGAACTTGTCTAATCTGGACACCATTTGTTCCAAAGAAATTAGCCGGATTAGACAACATTCCAGATTACACAACATTTATCACTTGAATTTACTGCAGGGGACTTAAAGATAAGACGGTATTACTATTTGGCAAGATTTTGGAATACACAACATCTGGATTAGACAAGTTTCACTGCATATGTATATGTGCAAATACAGTTTTATGAGTAAATACAGTAGAACTTCATGATCAGTATCTCAAACATTGATATCTCTAATACATGTACAGAGTTTTTTTCAGGGTCCTATCAAGTCTGAGATATCAATGTTTGACTTTATCTTCATTCTGTGCAATGAAATTTGTCATCATATCCTTTAAGCATTTAAATTTAATCTGACAATATATATTAATTTGTTGTCATTGTAAGCTAAAGCCTCACTTTAATAAAATAATTCTCAATACACAAATGCTTATATATACATATATATTTAATTTAATCATGGTAAATGTGTCGTAAATGTGGTTACGCGTTATGACCAGATTTTTTACTTTCCAAATCTGGTCATGACCAGATTTTTACATGTTGGAGGTTGGCAAGTATGCATATGATCACTTTACACAGTATAATAAAGATTCATTCTTCAAATTTACATTAGTTATATTTATCTATACCTCTTAAGAAATCCACCATCATTTAAATGGAAAAAAAAATCCTATGTATAAGATATTTATAGAAACTTTTTCTCCCTTACAAATACCAAATAACAATTTCATGAAAATTAAGTGATATACAGTATTCCAATTGTTTGTAGAGGTAATTTATCAATCCCTTATATCAGATTTGTCAGATGAAAAGGGAACTTTTCTAAAATTAGAAGAACTTCAAGCAAAATTTAATATAGAAACCAATTTTTTATCTATGTGAGTCTACAGAAAGTTATAGAAGTAGCTATGGCTGTAGGAAAAGTAAACAAAGAAAGATCAAACCCAAAGCCCATTCTACCTTTTTATTTAAAATTATTCTGTTTATTTAAAAAAGGAACAAAACCTATGTATAACATTTTGAACACAGAACATGTAGTACCTTTCTCAAAAGTGAAATTCAAGATTCCCTATTGGAAATGCTATAGAAAATTTCTTTTCAATGTACAAAAAGTTCTAAATTACAATGGCTACAATTCAGAATAAATCAACATATCTTAGTAACAAATAGAATTTTATATAAAATGGGTTTGAAAGATACTAAATTGTGTAGCTCCTGTCAGACATGTGAGGAAACAATTTTTCATATTATGTGGGAATGCCAGAAGGTTCAGGAACTTATAAATAGTTTTACCATTCTTTGTGAAGCTCATAATATAGATTTTCCAATAGACAGTTGTACATTCATATTTGGAAACCCAATACCCAATAGTAAAGAATTAAATACAATACTGTCATTTATATACAGATCGAGCTAAATGTTGTAATGAGGTTTGGAGATTACAAGGATTACATGGAGATGTTAAAACATTACTCTCTACCATGAAATATAGTGCAACAAAAAGTAATCAAATGAAAGAGTTTAATAATGGAAAAAAATTGGTTTCACTTATGTAAGACCCTGCGACTAGGCACTTAAAGACATTTTGCAATTCTTGGACATACTCTTACCAGTACTTTAATGAAGAGACATTTCTCTATGATCATGCTCTTTTTTTTTTTTACCTTTCTCAACCCCCTTCCCTCTCTCCTTCTTTCTTTCTCTCTCTCAATTGTCACTATTATAATATTTTTTTTTTGTATTTGTTTATTATATTCATTAATGATATACATGTAATGTTGTAATGCCATATTATAAACATGTATGTGACAATTGGTATTAATAAAAAAAATTATCAATCCCTTTGCATAAAATAATCAAATATTGTAATAGAACCACACCAGTGCAAGGTTTAATTGTAGTAATGGAATGTTGAGAATGCATAGTAAAAACAGGATGTGTTTATGAAACACTGATGCCCCCGTATGGCAGCCTGTGAAGGTTAAAGTTTCTCAAATGCAAGTCAAACTCCAAGGTCAAGAGATCAAAATTGTTGGTACCCAAAGAAAGATCTTGTCAGAAGGAATACATCTGAAATATAAATGCCCTAACACCAACTGTTCAAAAGAGGGTCAAACTCAAGGTCAAAGGGTCAAAATTGTTGGCAAACAAGGGAAGTCTTGTCGCAAGGAATAAATGTGAAATATGAAAGCCCTAGCACCAACTATTCAAAAGTTATGGCCAAGATTAAAGTTTTTCAAAAGTAGGTTAAACTTGTTGAAACCCAGGGAAAGGTCTTGTCACAAGGAATACACCTGTGAAATATGAAAGTCCTAGCACTATCAAAAATTATGACCAAGGTTAAAGTTTTACCAAAGTAGGTCAAACTCCAAGGTCGAGATCAAATTGTTGGATACGTGTGTGAAGTATGAAAGCCCTAGCACTAACTCTTCAAAAGTTATGGCCAAGGTTAAAGTTTGGTAAAATTTTGCAAAAGTGGGTCAAACTTCAAGGTCAAGAGGTCAACAATGTTGGTATCCAAGGAAAACTCTTGTCATATTTACATTCAATTCAAAAACTGCTCACAAAATCATAAAGAAACAAGATATATGGGTGGGGGGCTATTGTGGTGAAGGATGTTTAGAAGAAATTTCTTCAAACTTACATATTTGTTTCATTTTAATATCTTGGAACTTAAGCCCTACAAATTTTTACTCTGAGAATTGTTTTCGTTATTATTTGCTAGGAATATTAAATTTGAGGGAATATCAAAAGGTTCATGCACTGATGCGATAAAATTGATACTATGTAGTCGATGCTTTCAAAATTTATAAGAAACATAAAACAACAAAAGTTTCAGAAATGTTGAAAATTTTATCTTGATAAGTTGATAGACATTATAATTATGATTAGGCCATTCCAAGTTTTTGTTTGTTTGTTTGTTTAACGTCCACCCTAAATTCGAAATCCTATCTTTCTACCTGAAAAAAAAAACACACAAACCATAACGGAAAAAACACAATTTAAGCATAATTCTAGAATTCCCCATCATCATTTAAGAATTCTTCTAACAATGTTACTAAGTTTAACTACTAGTTTATTGAACACCATCGTCTCAAACCACGGTCCGGAGTCCGCATATAGCCCTCTCCTACCCAGACTGGGAGAGGATCGTACATTTTGGCCGTGGTTTGCGACGATGATTGAACAGCACTTTAAAAAAAAGAGTTGCTGATTTCAAAAAAGTAAATTGTGTTTCAAAGATTTTTATATATCAATTCTAATTTGTGTTTGTTTTAATTTCATATCCGTCCGCGGGTGCTAAACATAGAAAAAAACTTGGAATGGCCTTATCCGGCGCTGTCTCCGTTGAGTTTATGACGTCCGACATCATATTGTTTCTCAGTGTCTGTTCTCTCTGCCTCAATACATTTTTCTTGATGATGATTCCCTTGAATTAAGCCCGTCTAGTTTATTTGACTTTACAATGTCATGAACAGCTGATCTCGATCCATAATATTGTAAACAGATATATACATGGGGAAAGATCCTCACTTGATTATAAATGCCAGCATAATTTGCTTGTCGTTCAGTATCTACCGCACAAGAGGACTTTTCATCTTGACCGACTTTGGACACCCGGACTACAAATTGGCATAAGTGTTCGTTTCTACTCTCTCTGATTATTTTTTGTTGGCATTAAAAAAAAGACACCCTGGATGCATTTTATTTCTCTGTAGCCTTTTTGAACATTTCCAAGGTCTATGCCAGTTTTTTTCATGGGTGAAACTTTATAAAATGTGGGGAAAAGACATCCCTAACACCACCACCCCCACCCCCCTTGACGTCGTTTTTAACCTCTGTATTGTTTAGGCATTCCATATAAAATATATTCTATAGAACTGACAGAATGAGGTAAAAATTGCAAATTTTACGAAACAGTGTTATATCACATGAATGAATTAAATGCTCATATCAAAAGAGTTTATCTCCGTTAGACTAGGGTCGAAAATCAAACTCCAAAATCTGCGAACTGCAAAACCTCCTTCAAAGCAGTCAATGGAGAAATTTTTATGTATCCGATTAATAAATCGTTCGATTACGGCATATAAAACACCAATGATGGGGTTTAGGTTAAAGAGACTAGTAGAAGAACATCTCTCTGACAGAGTGCTTGCAACATTATGATAGGTAACACTGTTATTACCTTGAAAATGTCTCGAAGCAGGGAACCCCCCCCCCCCCATTTGTTTACAAATTCTGTTTCTTACTTTGTGTATTTTTAATATATTCGATCAGTGCATATTATCTATTCAAGATATATTACTAAAGTCAGGTACTCTTCACACAATTGCTCCGAAGAAAATAGTTCCATTCATGATCAGTAGATACAACATTACAACAAATGTTAAGAATAATGATGTGTATTCAATACGTTAAAGAAAACAAAATTAACGTAAAAAGATTTTAAGAAAATCACTTTTCCCCAGAAAAGGAAATAAAAAGTTTTCATATTCCTACGCTCGCTGCCTCCTCAGTCTTTTTCACGAAAATATATAGGTCATCCTTCGATTGATAGTGATAAATCTTTTCACCAATTATATAACTGTCATGATTATTGTTCGTTAATTGCCGTATATTTTCTTTTGAGTGAGAATATTAATCATTAACTGTGTGTGTGTTTTTTCTCTTTTTTTAAATAACGGAATGGTTATTATGTGGTTAAACACCTGCAATCGTAACTTCTCGGCAAAGCAACGTGATTTGCCGAGCTCGTCTGAAAGGATCTTCGCACGTGTGTTAACCTAGTCTATTTGGTCTTGCAAGCACAGGTATGTGCACCGTTCGCTAGTGACGCTTAGATCATGTAGACTGGGTATCAGTATTTGCTACGGACATGAAGAAGAACTATACATCAGTTTCATAACAAGTGCAGGTTTTTTACTCAAGCCCTAGACTGGGCTAGAGGGGCTGAGTTACCTAAAACGATGCTAGGTCATTGGTCTAATCAGTTTAAAAACACGAAAATATACTATTTTTGTAAATAAAAACATTTCTAGAAACAAAAATGAAGTCTATCTTCAAAACGTCTCTATATTCAAAATCTATATAAAGTGTTAAATGTCGGATTTTATTCTTTGACGAAGGAGTGATGCTCCACCGCCGCAACCGATCTCGCGCTTTCCTTTGCGTTTAACAACGGCCGTCAATGTATCTCTAGACAAGTTCATTGATTACTCTTGTTGACCCATCTTTAACATCTGCCTATACTTTGAGTGATAGTACTTTAATAGCACAAAATTAAAAAATAAATTAAAATCTATCCTTGATAGATCTATAGTTTTGCTATATAAAAAATTGGGCTATCTTTGATCTTTGCTTGGACTTGTTTCGAATTTTTACAGAAGATTCTATCATTGGAAAGTTAGATGGTACACATGTAGCACAGGCCCATAGTACGCGGGATTTTTTCGGAGCCCCCCCCCCCCCTTCACTTTGAAAACGTTGCCTGTAACATGCTATTTGGATTAAATATTCCTGAAAATGAGTGAGCTGTTAAATACATCTTTAAAATTATATGGTTAATTATATTTAGTCTATATTCTATGTGAAATTAAAACTATTTCTATAAGCATCTGCAACGTTGTGATAATAAAAGTCACTAATCGCATGTATCGTTATATTATATACATGTATGTACATGCAGTTTCCTTAGTACATGCATATTTTATTCAACAAAAGATGTTGAAACTCAGTAGCCTAAATATTATGTCATTTTAGGTTATTTATGGCCATTGTATAGTTGACTTTCTACAGCTTGAGTATCTCTGACGTTTTATCAGTAAATAGTTTTTTTTTTTTAAATTAGAAATCATCTGAGCACAATGAAAATTCGAATAAATTAAAAGTCGAATATCTTGGATATGGGGTAACCCATATCTATTCTTGTTATTATACAGTATAAGGCCATTCTCTAAACGTAAGAAAAAGTACAATCTGATATGTGGCTGTGATTGACGGGGAAATTATATATTTTTGAGAAATTATAAGCTCTTACTTTTTTTTTTTAATTAAAGGGGGGGGGGGGGCTATCGATCCACACTTCAGGGGCCTGTGGTTAGACATATTTAGATGTTTTGTAGTGCAGTTGATTTTGTACGTCATTGAGACAGGAAATGAGATGATGGGGTGGATTCCTAACTTTATAAGAAAAAATATGGGAAAAAGAGATAACTCCTAGAAATTAAACTACAAATAACAGGCCCGTAGTAAGGGTCTTAGAAGAAGGGGTCAACCTCCCAAAAACATAAAAACTTGAAAATCCCTTTGCGTTGGGAGATTGGGGCTGGATCTTTCTCTAACTTTTTGGGCAACCATGCAGCATCCTACTGCAAAAGACTATACTCAGAAAAAGCCCCCCCCCCCCCCTGCATTCTACGGGCCTGATTACAGTAGAAAAGGAGGAAAGCTTTCACGAGTCTCCTGGGATTATACATAATTATCTTGTCAGCTGCAAAAAATGCAGAGGCCGCAGTCTTTATCTGTCACATGAGTTTTACTGTCAGTGACTGTCTGCAAGATGTTGAAGTTTAAAGGTCAAACATGGGTTATAAAATGCATACTTTATTTTGGTTTAAGAATTATAATTCTAAATCTTGCAAGCCATGGAGTACATGTAATTTTTCCCCTAGATATCCCTTTCAACCCCACCCTTATATGCATAAATTATCCTTGTGTACAAGCTCTTGGCTGACCTTGCTGACTGGTCCGTTTTACTTATAACAAGAATAGATATGGGTTACCCCATATCCAAGATATTCGACTTTTAATTTATTCGAATTTTCATTGTGCTCAGATGATTTCTAATTTAAAAAAAAAAAACTATTTACTGATAAAACGTCAGAGATACTCAAGCTGTAGAAAGTCAACTATACAATGGCCATAAATAACCTAAAATGACATAATATTTAGGCTACTGAGTTTCAACATCTTTTGTTGAATAAAATATGCATGTACTAAGGAAACTGCATGTACATACATGTATATAATATAACGATACATGCGATTAGTGACTTTTATTATCACAACGTTGCAGATGCTTATAGAAATAGTTTTAATTTCACATAGAATATAGACTAAATATAATTAACCATATAATTTTAAAGATGTATTTAACAGCTCACTCATTTTCAGGAATATTTAATCCAAATAGCATGTTACAGGCAACGTTTTCAAAGTGAAGGGGGGGGGGGGCTCCGAAAAAATCCCGCGTACTATGGGCCTGTGCTACATGTGTACCATCTAACTTTCCAATGATAGAATCTTCTGTAAAAATTCGAAACAAGTCCAAGCAAAGATCAAAGATAGCCCAATTTTTTATATAGCAAAACTATAGATCTATCAAGGATAGATTTTAATTTATTTTTTAATTTTGTGCTATTAAAGTACTATCACTCAAAGTATAGGCAGATGTTAAAGATGGGTCAACAAGAGTAATCAATGAACTTGTCTAGAGATACATTGACGGCCGTTGTTAAACGCAAAGGAAAGCGCGAGATCGGTTGCGGCGGTGGAGCATCACTCCTTCGTCAAAGAATAAAATCCGACATTTAACACTTTATATAGATTTTGAATATAGAGACGTTTTGAAGATAGACTTCATTTTTGTTTCTAGAAATGTTTTTATTTACAAAAATAGTATATTTTCGTGTTTTTAAACTGATTAGACCAATGACCTAGCATCGTTTTAGGTAACTCAGCCCCTCTAGCCCAGTCTAGGGCTTGAGTAAAAAACCTGCACTTGTTATGAAACTGATGTATAGTTCTTCTTCATGTCCGTAGCAAATACTGATACCCAGTCTACATGATCTAAGCGTCACTAGCGAACGGTGCACATACCTGTGCTTGCAAGACCAAATAGACTAGGTTAACACACGTGCGAAGATCCTTTCAGACGAGCTCGGCAAATCACGTTGCTTTGCCGAGAAGTTACGATTGCAGGTGTTTAACCACATAATAACCATTCCGTTATTTAAAAAAAGAGAAAAAACACACACACAGTTAATGATTAATATTCTCACTCAAAAGAAAATATACGGCAATTAACGAACAATAATCATGACAGTTATATAATTGGTGAAAAGATTTATCACTATCAATCGAAGGATGACCTATATATTTTCGTGAAAAAGACTGAGGAGGCAGCGAGCGTAGGAATATGAAAACTTTTTATTTCCTTTTCTGGGGAAAAGTGATTTTCTTAAAATCTTTTTACGTTAATTTTGTTTTCTTTAACGTATTGAATACACATCATTATTCTTAACATTTGTTGTAATGTTGTATCTACTGATCATGAATGGAACTATTTTCTTCGGAGCAATTGTGTGAAGAGTACCTGACTTTAGTAATATATCTTGAATAGATAATATGCACTGATCGAATATATTAAAAATGATGTCATAAAGCATTTGCTTTCATCTCTACTATTTTGGAGTCGGTAATTTTATCAGTAAAGGTGTAATAAAGTAAAGCAAAATTTTAGCCTTAATCTTCACTTCCTGAGTGAAGCTTAAGCCTAGGATTTTGCTACGGATGACCGTATGTTTATCATTCCAACAAAAAACGAAAGTAGACACGTGTACCTAAAAATAAAAGTGACGTTTACGTGCATCGAAAGTAAACAAAAATGGCAACCTCCATGAGATTTTTTTGTGCAGGAATGAATCGTGTTGTTACTCGATCTTTATGTAACCCTGCAGTAAACAGTAATCGAACATTTAGGGTATGTTTTGATGTACAAAATGTGATAAGTTTTACCCTGTAATAATCATGATTAATCACCATATGGTACAATTGGTTGCACAATCATTCAGTTTTCCCTGCAGTGACTTCCTGCAAATGATTAGCTTCATTTTCATGCCTTGGAGATGGTAGATATTGCACTTTCACTGAAGAGTTAAGCTTTATATTTTCTTACTCTCTTATTTTCAAGTCTAGATTTGGGGGGGGGGGGGTTGAACCTGAACCTTATGCTTCATCCAAGTGTCCACATTTGGCCACAAATAATGACTACTAGATCGTAGAGATGTATGCTATTATATAGAAAAAAGCAAATATTCTGAGATTAAATATTTAAGCATGGCCATAGTAATGGTTTATTGTTATAGTACCAATGGAATGCAGCAATTAAATCCCAAAAGTACAGATTAATTGAGGTTAAAAGATGTGGCACACTACAGTCCATGAAACATTGTGCTCTTCTAGATCTACATTATTGAGTGAAAACTGCAGGAATAGAGTAGAATGATGTGAACAAGGAGGGAACAGGGTATGAATAGTGAGTGAACACTGAAGGAATAGAGTAGAATGTGAAAAGTGAGGGAACAGAGAATGAAAAGTGAGTGAACACTGAAGGAATAGAAAAGAATGATGTGAACAGTGAGGGAATACAGGATGATCAGTAAGTGAACACTGAAGGAATTATAGAATAGAATGATGTGAAGAGTGAATGAACAGAGTATGAATAGTGAGTGAACACTTAAGGAATAGAGGAGAATGATGTTAACAGTGAGGGAATACAAGATGAGCAGTAAGTGAACACTGAAGGAATTATAGAACAGAATGATGTGAAGAGTGAATGAACAGAGTATGAATAGTGAGTGAACACTGAAGGAATAGAGGAGAATGATGTGAACAGTGAGGGAACAGAGTATGAACAATTGAGTGAACACTGAAGGAATAGAGTAGAATGGTATGAACAATGAGGGAATAGAGTATGAACAATTGAGTGAACACTGAAGGAATAGAGTAGAATGGTGTGAACAATGAGGGAACAGAGTATGAACAATTGAGTGAACACTGAAGGAATAGAGTAGAATGTTGTGAACAGTGAGGGGACAGAGAAGAACGCACTGAGAATAAAATACAGCTGAATAGATGAGGTGGTATTACATATGCCCAAAACTAGTGGTGTCAGAATGACAAAAGCATCTTGTTAATACTGGTATTTTATAACTTCTACATTTATGTCAAATTATACCTGAAATATTCTTGCTCTGAGTTGTACAGAATTAATTATTTCAGATTGGTGAAAAAATTCCTTCAGAAGACTTGTTTGAAGATTCTCCAACAAAACCCCTGAATGCTCAGGAATTGTTCAAAGGGAAAAAGGGTGTCTTGTTTGCTGTGGTGGGAGCTTTTACTCCTGGCTGTTCAGAGGTAGGCTAGTCTTTACTTTGACAATACTATAAAAATTGCATATTTTGAAGATGGGGTGTATTTTCTCTGCTACTCCACCCTCCAATTACATCTTCTTTTTTTTTTTACAGAAGCACATCCCAGAGTATCTAAATCACCATGATAAATTGAAGGTAAGCATAATTTTTATGATGATAATGTAAAAAACATTTTTAAGAATGAAAAGGAAGACATTTTAATATTACTAATAATATCTGATATAAAGCAATTAAATGTACTTGTATATATCATGATATATAGAGGATATTCAATGTTTTGTTGTTGAATAGGGAATTTATTTCACACGTAGGGCAGGATTTTTTTAAAAAATATTTTCATGAGTATGAAGCACAAGTGAAAGTAAAAAAAATCCTGTATGTTGAGTGAAATAAATTCCCTTTTCAATTACAAAACATTGAATTTTATGTTTATTGCATTTTCTTTTGCCCCTGTCTTTTCATAATGCAGTGTCATAGGCTGTGACATCATAGTTGAGCAGTTGAGACATCATAGCTTAGCAACAGTGAGATTGAAAATTGTGAACATGGATTTTAATAACAATTTGGTGAAACATTAATAGTTTTAGTCTTTGTAAAGATTGTTTATTTACTCTGTCTTATGAAAGTCTATAGGGAGTATTTTTTACAACAGTCTTTTGATAATTTTTCACAGTGAAAATATCATTTTTATGCAATTAAATGTAATAAACATGTATAATTTCTCTGCTAAGATGAAACTATGAATATGTTATGTGTGTGTCTGTTAATGATGTAGCTATTGTTTTGTAGAAGAAAGGCTTAGATATGATTTGTTTTGTGTTCATAAAGTAGCTACTATTGTTTTGTAGTTTTGCGGTTGTTTATGATGAAGCTGTTGTTTTGTAGGGAAGGCTATGATATGATTTGTTGTGTGGATGTTAATGATGTTTGAGGAAGGCTATGATATGATTTGTTGTGTGGATGTTTATGATATAGCTATTGTTTTATAGGAGGAAGGCTACAATATGATTTGTTGTGTTGCTGTTTATGATGTAGCTATTGTTTTATAGGAGGAAGGCTACAATATGATTTGTTGCGTGGATGTTTATGATGTAGCTATTGTTTTGGAGGAGGAAGGCTACAATATGATTTGTTGCGTGGATGTTTATGATGTAGCTATTGTTTTGTAGGAGGAAGGTTAGGATATGATTTGTTGTGTGGATGTTTATGATGTAGCTATCGTTTTGTAGGAGGAAGGCTATGATATGATTCATTGTGTGGATATTAATGATGTTGCTGTTGTTTTGTAGGAGGAAGGCTACAATATGATTTGTTGTGTGACTTTTTATGATGTAGCTATTGTTTTTGTAGGAGGAAGGCTAAGATATGATTTGTTGTGTGGATGTTTATGATGTAGCTATTGTTTTGTAGGAGGAAGGCTAGGATATGATTTGTTGTGTGACTGTTAATGATATAGCCTTTGTTTTTTAAGAGGAAGGCTGCAATATGTGTTGTTGTAAGGTTGTTTATGAGGAAGCTGTCATTTTGTACGAGGAAGGCTACAATATGATTTGTGTGGCTGTTTATGATATAGCTATCGTTTTGTAGGAGGAAGGCTATGATATGATTCATTGTGTGGATATTAATGATGTTGCTGTTGTTTTGTTGGAGGAAGGCTACAATATGATTTGTTGTGTGCCTGTTAATGATGTAGCTATTGTTTTGTAGGAGGAAGGCTAGGATATGATTTGTTGTGTGGCTGTTAATGATGTAGCTATTGTTTTGTAGGAGGAAGGCTAGGATATGATTTGTTGTGTGGCTGTTAATGATGTAGCTATTGTTTTGTAGGAGGAAGGCTAGGATATGATTTGTTGTGTGGCTGTTAATGATGTACATATTGTTTTATAGGAGGAAGGCTATGATATGATTTGTTGTGTGGCTGTCAATGATCCATTTGTTATGTCAGCCTGGGCAGACAAATTGCAGACTAGAGGAAAGGTATGAAAACCCTATCATTTTCAAAAATGATTTCCACAATGGGATGGGGGTATAATTTCAGGATACTGGCATCATATATTTTAATGCTAAATAAAATATGTAAAAAGGCATGTGCCAGCATTCTTCTGTTGGGGAGAATACTCGAGTTTTGAGATTGTAACTCTCTGACGATAGAGGCGCAAAAAGTATCCATATCAGCATGGAATTGGGACAGGTTATTTATGTATACAAACTTGCATGCTTAAATAAATGAATGATGGCTATGGCTTTTACAATTCATTTAATGTTTTAGAAAGATGATAATGCTAAGCAGTGATCATTTTGATGGTTTTGTAAAGCTCTACTATACATATTTACAAAATTTACTTTCAATTAAGATACTTGAAAACAAAAGAACCATTATAGTCTTTGTAAGAAAAATAATTCTTTGATTGTACAAACTTTTTCTAAAAAGTTATTGGGCTATTTGAAGTTATTATAAGGGAAAGAGCCATTCAGAATGCCAACGTACAATGACCACATGTGTGTGTACTTATTACATGTAAAGATCCATATCTCTTCACTCGTTTGATAAGTTCTTATCCACTGATATTTCATTTTGTTCTGATTTTTATTTTCTTTTGTTCCTATTTTTTGCTTGTAGAAAATATATTACTTTAATTTGGTAATTTTCAATTTGAAGAGTGTATCCCGACAATCAGTTATGATGGTACAGGTAAACTTCGGTATCTCGACATCGGATATGTCGACAACCTGGGATATGTCGACGTCCGTCCGCGGTCCCGGCAGTATTTACTATATAAATGATTTGCAAAAACTCTGATATGTCGACCTCGGTAATGTCGACAACCCCGGTTATCTCGACGTATAGTCACAGTCCCAAGAGCAAAATTTACCTGGTATATGTCGACATCGGCAATTTTCTGCTCTACTAAACCTTACTGTTTGTCAGATAGGGTCGCTCGTCACGCACGGACGACTCCGGTTATTTCGACGTCGTCAAAAATTCACCTTTCACACCCAAGTTTTGACTGCACACTGCTTAATTAATTCTATAGACTGTGTATGTAGGTGAATCCAAAGTCCCCTCGGCGTCTTTGAGACGTTAATTGCTCATGTTCAGCTTGGGTAATATCATTGATAAATCGACACGATTCTGCGTAAATGTACAGGTAGTTATTAATATCGAAACCTAAATAATTTTTAAATTTGAAAATGGTAATTACAATAAATAACAAACACACTGAATAATTCAAACTAAGGAATTAAATGATGTTTTAATTATATTTTGTAGTAAAATGTATTCAACAGGAAACAATCGAATTAACAACACGATTGACCGAATCAGCTGTAATTCATACATCTGTAACATCACTGTGTTAGTTTAGATACACAAATCTCTTTAAAAAATAATTATAATGTACATTCTTCCTGAATAAAATAAGAAAAAAATAATACGCATTTAATGTTTTTCCGTATCTCGGATGTCGACTTTATACGGTTCGAAGTTTTTAGAGCGCATATCGTATCCTGTTCTGACAAAAGCGAATGCTGTAAGTTTGTGCTGAAACTTTGTGAATTTAGAAAGATTTCGAAAAATAACACGTTTTATAAACAAGATTTTTAAAAATAACTTCTTAGATTTTTAATGAAAATAGAGGGATTGCTTAAATATGTCGAGCTAGAGTCCATATTGAAGTGATATACATATAATAAGCTTGTCTGTTTTGCTGTGCAGTGAAATCTTGGACGTCAAGTCTCAACTCTGATATCTCGACACCTCGGATATCTCGACATTTTCCGATGGTCCCATCGATGTCGAGATAACGAAGTTTACCTGTATATGGATGATGTAATGTATCCAATCTATAAATAACTGTCCCATCTAACTGCATATGCGGAAACAAAACTCCCCTCCATAACAAAAGAGCACACCAAGGGAAATAATCTTGAAACTTGCGTATTTAAAATGAAAGATTTCTTCCACTAAATACTTGTGTATTACACCACATGTATGTACAGTTCTTAGAACTTATAGAAGCACTAAATTGTGTCTATAAAGAATGGTATGCAAATATACATAGTCCCATGAACAAACTTGATGGTTTTCTGTGTAAATGCCCATGAACAAAGCATATAGGATACAATATACATGTACATGTACTTCTGTTTCCTGTGTAGCTAGAATGACACATTTTAATTAGCTGTTGAGCCAGTGGTAAATTGCATTTATTGTATCACATAAGATATTTTATTTGCCAGTGGCTGAACTCCATTGTATTTTATTTATATGAATAGATTGCATGGGAATAAGATAATCTTTGCAAATAAAATGCTATAATCTTGATTTATAAATGTTAGCAGCATTTTAAATACAGTTGAATTTCATTATCTTGAAAATTTATATCTCAAATACCACGGGTATGTCAAAGTACCTGATAGGTTGGAAGTCCCATTATTAACCTCCTTATTTCAAATCTTCAGGCCCAGGGATCATGAAACATCTTAAGCTTAGGCCATTCCAAGTTTTTTCTATGTTTAGCATCCACGTGCGCCTTGGTTTTTGACACCCCATATCAGAAAAAACAAACAAAATCAGGAGTCCTGAAATTGATTTTTCTGGTCAAAATCTTTAGATTCTATCAATTTTTCTAAGTATTTGTGTACAATATATCATATTAGGTATATTTTAAGCATTTAATACCTTGTTTTTGCTAAAGAATAGATCTTTCTACGAGAATAATAGATTTATGAAATCAAATGCTTTGAATGACGTCATTTTAAAGACTATATAGTCTGTGTTTTATTATTTGGCTTGTGTGTTTTTTGCGAATAGGTAGGTAGGTGTTTGAAAGATGGGTGGACGCTAAACATAGAAAAAACTTGGAATGGCCTTATGTCAAAATCCACGGGTATGTCAAAGTACCAGATAGATTGGAAAATGTTGTAGAAGTCAATCAGACCAAAATTAAAATATTTTTCAATATTGCTTCACAGAAGTTTTTTTAATCTGCAAATTGAGAGCTTAATTCAATAATTAATAAACATTTTACATTGGAAATTTGACTTAAGTTTAAGTCTGTTTCAAGATCCTGGGGCCTGATTTCTCTGAGTTTTTATACCCCTGCCATGAAATGGCCAAGCACATTGTGTTACCCCTTTCCTCCTGTCTTTCTGTCATTCCATCATAGTTTTCCAGACTTATGCTATGCTTGTAGATAATGTGCTGATTTTTGTCATGTTTTCTTGATATTGTGACTTACAGATCAAGTTCAAGTCTTGTGTTGAGACTTTAAAAAACTGATTTCTGGGCTTTTTTTGGCCATGCTTATAGATTATGAGTTGATTTTGGAATATCTCTCGATTTTGATGACCTACAGATCAAATATAAGTTTCGTTTTTGATTGACCCATTTTTGCAAAAAATAATGCCCCTAGAATTTGAAAATTTCTAATCATTAACTGTTGTTGGTTTGCTTGTAAGTGAACACCATTTTACGCAGCAAAAGTATGTTGTGGTAAAGAACTGATTCCAGAAAGTAAAAGCAGCAATATGTTATTTCATTTTTGTGCCATTTCCACCCACTGTTATTTTCATATTCTTGGAGATATTTGAAACTTGCCTGTCAGTGGGGGCATTTGTGTCACACTGACACATCTACTGGTAGTTTGTTTTTCAGTCAAGATAATGAGGTTTGGCTGCAGATTTTGCACATTTTTTTTTTTCAGTTATACAGATTTTTGTCAACCACGCCATGTCAGAGGCATGGGCAAAAAAGGAATGAGATGAAAGTTTTGCATATGATGGAATTACATGTACAATGTCCTTGCAAACCTCTTTGAAAGATTTAACCTTCAGATTGTCTCACCAAAGAATTTTTTTTTTAGATATGCAGTGTGTGATTTCTTAGACTGGATTTATTCAGAATCCATGTACATGTATTGAATGTATTAGTGTATTGCTTTATAGATAAGGATGCTGGCAGACCCTCAGTGCAAATTCACAAAGGCCATGAAGATGGATCTGGATTGCACAAAGTTACTTGGAAATATCAGGTCTAAAAGGTAGAACATAACTGCATATTTCAAAAAATGATTGGTTTGATGAAAAAGGGCTTTTTTACTTACAAATTATTCAAATTCAGATACAAACTAAAATATGCACTAAAATTAGATCACAGTCTCTTTTAGAGGGAAAAATCAATTTTTGACTTTAAAAAAATTAAATACATGCAAACTTGGGCTTACTGCAAGTTGAAGTACAATGACCATTTGTATTGCATTGTGAAATTTCCAGACACTTACATTGTGTTAATTCTGCCCCTATAATTTGATTATATAGGTATGCTCTTGTGATAGAGGACAGTGTTATTAAGAGTATCAATACAGAACCAGATCACACAGGACTGGCTTGTTTACTGTGCATCAGAAACTTTAAATCTGCTAAATCTGCAGATGCCACTTGATTTTTCCAGGAACTGCATGTGTGGAGTGAATGTAATTTTAAGAATATAGTTGAGCAGATCATGAGTGTTTGTATTTTCATCAAATGGGAGAGTTTGACTTGAATCTGTAACAATGCTGACAATCTTGTGTAAATTTTGTTGGTCATCTAGATGTATGTATGTAGTATGTAATATGTGAAAGTTTGTGAAAATAATATACATCTAGTGTTTGTAAATCAATTTATTTGTGTATATAAGTAGTATTCTATGTTATATGAATATGATTTTTGTGAGACAATAAATACATGTTTGTACACTAACAGGAAAACAGATTTATTTAAGGAATGAATTTGATAGCAACCCAAGTTATATGGTATATTACCTGGGATAGGGCAGTTTACACTTTAAAAACTATGAAGCATTTTGTAACACAAGTGTTCCAAAGCCAGTTGTTCAAGTATACCTTGGGTAATTATTAAATTGTTATTTGATTCTCTTTCATTAAGTGTTAAAAATGAGGCAATTTCCCTTCAAAAGTGTCTTCAGGTTATACAAAAGAGCTAGGTTCACTTTATCCATAAAATGGCCCTCCCCATATACCAAGTAACTGACCAAGTCCCAGTGTCCCATTTTAAACATCAGTATAAAGTAGAGAGTGCTTTCATTGCCTCTAAAGTTTCCTCTGAGGGTCCAGATAAATATTGAAGAACAGGCTTTGTGAAATTGCAATGTTCTTGAATTTTGAAGAAAATTAGTGTGAGTACCTTCAGCAAAGAATTGAAATATGAGCCGTGCACCCCTTGATCAAAAAAATTAAATTTTTTGCCAATTTTGAAAAAATTTTCAGCATTTAAAGATAATGACACAATTCATTATGTCATGATACATAAACTAGCGAGAAAATTACAGTAATTTCTTAATAGATGTGCAGTCACTAAGGGTCCAAGTGAAATTTAATGTATTTTCAACTAAAACTGGCCAGTTTTGAATTTTCAGAAATTCACAGGGCCAAAAAGGCCCTATGTTAACATTGTGCCTTAAGTGTAACCAGGGTTTTCCATGAGCAGCCCTGCCACAGTTTATTCTTGAGGGACACAATTAAAAAATCAGCGCCAATGTGATGGCACAGTATAATATTAGTGCTACAATGAGGTTCTCATCAATAGAAACACAATTTTATAAATCTCAAACTAAAATTCCAATTGAAAAAGATACTGTTTTTAGCACACCTGACCAGAAAGCTCAAGTGAGCTTTTCTGATCACATTTTGTCTGGCATCTGTCTGTCTGTCCATCTGTAACAACTAAGCCAATTTCCATACATTAGGTGCCTATGGTTTTATCCTCCCTCTTTCAAAAAAAAATTTATTTGTAGGATTTTTAGGTCACTTGGGTCACTCAGGTGACCTATTGTTATCTGTTTTTGTCTGTCATCATGTGTTGTCTGTCGGTCATAAACTTATGAACATTTTGAGCTTCTTCTCTTGAACCACTGGACCAATTTCAATCAATGTTGGCAAGTAGCATCAATCATGAATGGGTGAAGGGGTGCAAATGATGAATTTCATGGTCACTGCACCCCTGGGGCCTGGGGGAGGGGGCTAAAATCATCAAAATTAGTGCTATCTTCGAAAATCTTCTTCTTTACTCCTGGACATCAAGCAGTCAAACTGTTGGTGTGATTTTAATAAGCATTAATTGAGCCCTATACCATAATTATGAAATTCATGGCCCCAGGGTCAGGGGTTCTGGACTTAGGGTGGGGCTCTAATGATCATATTATAATGAAAATGCATAAATTCATTCAATATCCTTTTCTCTCCACCTGTGTATAAGGCAGATAAACTAGGTGTATGGTTATGGTATGATGATCAAGGGTGTCTCTTCCAAAATTGGGAAATTTGTGGTGCCAGGGTGAGGGGTTCTGCAGGAGGGAGCTCTTAGACTATTATAAAGTGAAGGTGCATTATTTTTTTATACGCCCGTCTTAAGACGGGACGTATTATGTTATGGCGTTCATGTCCGTCCGTCCGTCCGTCTGTTAGCTTTTTTGTGTCTGGCTCATAACTTTAATACTATTAGGCCTAGAATTATCAAACTTTGTCAGCTGATACATCTTGGGTAGAAGGTGTGTCGCACATTAAAAGTAGGTCGCTCTGACCTTTAATTAAGATGCTATGGCCAAATATGGAAAAATCCTGTCCGGCTCATAACAAGAAAACTATTCGACTTAGAATCATCAAACTTGGCCAATTTATGCATCTTAGGTAGAAGGTGTGTCGCGACCTATTTCAAGGTCACTGTGACCTTCAATTTAAGTGAAATTTTTTAAAAAACTGTGTCTCTATACTATTGAATTATACGATCCCAAAAAATGTAAGAATGTTGCAGTATCCTTATTAAAAAGTGTTAAATCAAGAAAATATTTATTTTTTTCACTATATACTTCACAGCAATCTATAACAAATGTAATGTTATAAGAGAAATTCCACCTCTCCCATGGGTGTAATTATCAAGCACTGGTCAAGGAGAATTTTGATAACAGAAAATTGCATGTCAAATTAGAGAGAAATTAATGAGTTTTAGTGTGAGGAGCTAACTCAGGTAGAGCATCTCTGATCAAGCAGGTGTTATCTATATCTCTTGGAAATTGGGCAAATTAATTAGAATCAAATAGATTTTGTTGGCTAGCCTAACTTTTAAAATGAATTTGGTGAAAAGTAATTAAAACTAATTTGATATTGTATGATATTGTAAAATAAAGTAATTTGATATTGTGTAATATAATTAAAACTAATTTTACCGGGCGGGGGGGGGGGGGGGGGGGGGGATATTGGAAACAGCATGTCCATTTGTCCATATGCACTGCAGCTTAAAAGCAGTTTGACATTAAAATTCAAAAAAAAAAAAAAAAAAAAGTAATTTTTTTTAAAAATGTGGCAGGTATAGTCCCTACAAATCTAAAAGTCATGCAGTAACCTTATTAAAAATGTTGCATCAAGATTACACAAGTTTTTGTTTCTTTTTATAAATCTTTGTAACAAATTAAAAAAATCTCTGTTTTCAACAGAATGACATAAATATGCATTTTTACTGCAATACAGACTACAAAGCAGACAGTGCAGATCCATTCATCCCTTGGGAGTAATGAGTGGACATGCATCCAGTTAAAGATTATAATTAATTAATGAGTTCAATGTAGGAAGGCTAGCTGTCTCAATCATTTCTGTTAGAGCATCTCTGATCAAGCTGTTCTTATCTGCATCCTTTGGGAATTAGACAGAAGATCTACTAGTCAGTTTATAGCATATGTCACTTGATGGCCAGCCTTTTATTTTCAAAATTAATTTGGTATAGATTAAATTGTTAAGACTAAATTTGATATTGTTTAGTATGATATTTTTTGTTTAATTTTTTGAAAATATCAAACAAATATGAAAGATGAGGGGGGGGGGGGGGGGGGGGTTGCAGATGGGCATTTGTCAAGCTCTGACACAACCAGTTTAGAAATCTATGACTATGATGTAATATTTGTTATAATTAATGCCTACACTACAGGAGATGTATAAACAGCAAATATTATAAGGAATGGAAAAGTCATGGAAATCTGAGAATCAAGGTTGACATGATTTTCTTGCACTCTAAACTGTTTATGACAATTGAATAACATTTGATGGGCGTATCATGCTGTGGCGGGGCACTTTATTTTTAGGTCACCTGAGTCACTCAGGTGACCTATTGCTATCCGTTCTCGTCCGTCGTCGTGCGGTGTGCGTCGTGCGTTAACATTTGAACATTTTTAGCTTCTTCTCTATAACCGCTTAACCAATTTCAACCAAATTTGGCATATAGCATCTATGGGTGAAGGGGAACAAAATTTTTGAATTTCATGGTCCCTGCCCCCCTGGGGCCTGAGGGGTGGGGCTAAAACCACCAAAAATAATGCAATCTTTAAAAATCTTCTTCTTTACTCCCGGACATCAAGCAGTCAAACTGTTGGCATCATTGTAATAAGCATTGAGCCCTCTACCAAAATTGTGAAATTCATGGCCCCAGGGTCAGGGGTTCTGGCCCCAGGGTGGGGCTACATAGATCATATAGTGAAAGTGCATTATTTCTTTGAAAATCTTCTTCTCTGCTCCTGGGTATTAAATAAGGTAACTAAGTACATAGTTATGAAGAGCAAGAGTGCCTCTTCCAAAATTTTGAAATTCATGGCCCCAGGGTCAGGGCTTCTGGTGTTAGGGCGGGGCTCTGTAGATTATATAGTGAAAATGCATTTATTCTTTGAAAATCTTTTTCTCTGCTCCTGGGTATTAAATAAAGTAACTAAGTACATAGTTATGATGAGCAAGAGTGCCTCTTCCAAAATTGTGAAATTCATGGCCCCAGGGTCAGGGGTTCTGGCCCAAGGATGGGGCTATATAGATCATATAGTGAAAGTGCATTATTTCTTTGAAAATCTTCTTCTCTGCTCCTGGGTATTAAATAAGGTAACTAAGTACATAGTTATGAAGAGCAAGAGTGCCTCTTCCAAAATTTTGAATTTCATGGCCCCAGGGTCAGGGCTTCTGGTGTTAGGGCGGGGCTCTGTAGATTATATAGTGAAAATGCATTAATTCTTTGAAAATCTTCTTCTCTGCTCCTGGGTATTAAATAAAGTGACTAAGTACATAGTTATGATGAGCAAGAGTGCCTCTTCCAAAATTGTGAAATTCATGGCCCCAGGGTCAGGGGTTTTGGCCCCAGGGTGGGGCTATATAGATCATATAGTGAAAGTGCATTATTTCTTTGAAAATCTTCTTCTCTGCTCCTGGGTATTAAATAAGGTAACTAAGTACATAGTTATGATGAGCAAGAGTGCCTCTTCCAAAATTGTGAAATTCATGGCCCCGGGGTTAGGGGTTCTGGTATAAGGGCGAGGCTCTATTGATTATATAGGGAAAATGCATTAATTCTTTGAAAATCTTCTCTGCTCCTGGGTATTAAATAAAGTAACTAAGTACATAGTTATGATGAGCAAGAGTGCCTCTTCCAAAATTGTGAAATTCATGGCCCCAGGGTCAGGGGTTCTGGTGTTAGGGCGGGGCTCTATCGACTATCTAGTGAAAATGCATTAATTCTTTGAAAATCTTATCTGCTCCTGGGTATTAAATTAAGTAACTAAGTACATAGTTATGATGAGCAAGAGAGCCTCTTCCAAAATTTTGAATTTCATGGCCCCAGGGTCAGGGTTTCTGGTGTTAGGGCGGGGCTCTATTGACTATATAGTGAAAATGCATTAATTCTTTGAAAATCTTCTCCTCTGCTCCTGGGCATTAAGATGATAAACTAAGTACATAGTTATGATGAGGAGGTGGGCTCCTTCCAGAATTGTGAAAGCCATGGCCCCTGGGTCAGGGGTTCTGGTGTTAGGGCGGGGCTGTATTGATTATATAGTGAAAATGCATTAATTCTTTGAAAATCTTCTCTGCTCCTGGGTATTATTTAAACAAACTAAGTGCATGGTTAAGATGCATAAGGATGCCTTTTCAAAAATTGTGAATTTCATGGCCCCAGGGTCAGGGGTTCTGGTGTTAGGGTGGGGCTCTATTGATTATATAGTGAAAATGCATTGATTCTTTGAAAATCTTCTTCTCTGCTACTGGAGATTATTTAAACAAACCAAGTGCATGGTTATGATGCATAAGGATGCCTTTTTAAATATTTTGAATTTCATGGCCCCAGGGTCAGGGGTTCCGGTGTTAGGGCGGGGCTCTATTGATTATATAGTGAAAATGCATTGATTCTATGAAAATCTTCTTCTTTGCTACTGGAGATTATTTAAACAAACTAAGTGCATGATTAAGATAGGCAAGGATGCCTCTTCCAAAATTTTTAAATACATGGCCTCAGTTTTTGGGGTTCTTGAGGGGGGGGGGGGGGGGCTCTATTGATTATATAGTGAAAATGCATTAACTCTATTAATTAATCATTAACTAATCCTGTCTGCTCCTTAGTGTTGAGCTGATAAATAAATTGCTTAGCTATGATGAAGATGGGAGCTTCGAACAGAATTTTTAAATCTTGTGGTCCTAGGGTCAGGGGTTCTGGCATAACGAGGAAGGGGTGGGGGGGGGGGGCTTTTGATAATATAGTGGAAAAGTGTTAATTCTTTGAAGTCCATAGTTATGATGATGAGGGTAACTCTTCCAAATTTGTAAATTTCTTGACCTTTGGTCTTGGGTTCTGGTGTTAGGGTAAGGCTTTGTTGAATCTGTAGTGAAAATGCATTGTACCTGTGAAATTCTTCTCTGCTTCTGGGCATATTGGAAGCAAACTGAGTAAAAGTTTAAATGATATAAGTAAGCGTATTTCTACCAGAATTTTGAACATCTGGACAATTTGTCTAAGCATTCTGGTCCTGGACAGGGCTCTATTAATTTGTATTCTACTGAGAGAAGTTATTCCCCTTTTCCATTCACCTTTGATAATCACTGTAAATAATGTATTTGAAAGATTAATAGAATAAGATAATTATAGGGATGTCAACGAATAGTCAACTATTCGACCATCAGTCGAATGGACCGACGATCGAATAACGAAACGACATTCGAATAAATAAATTCAATAAAAGAGTGATAAAGAGTTGGAATTCTCATCCTAAAATTGAGAAACCGTCTTCCCTCAGACACAGTCGATAAGATAATTTTCCTCATTAAAAACTGCTGACTTTACATGTAGAAAGTACAGTGATTAGAAACGCTTCACTTCCGCGTGAATTATTGTCAATTAATGTGTTGTTTTCATAATAAAATTATCTCGCCATACTGCGCTTTCTTTGTAAAACTATTAATTGGACTTGATCTCATACCATGTACCCATTATAGCCGTGACATGTTTGGACACTACGATAATTATTATAAAATTGATATTCTTTTACATATTTTAAAGACATTTTGATAATTGGTACAAAAAGTATATTCAAATATTTAACATTATCAAGGTCACCGTATGTGCCCCCCCCCCCCCCCCCATCATTTTAGCTTTAAAAAAATATATCACACAGTCATTTTTTATGCTTCCTAAAAAACCGACTTTACAGACCAATTTATGAACATGATTGACGGTGAAATCTTACATTTTGGAGAAATTAACGGTCTATACTAAGTAAAAATAAACACTTTATCCACATTTTAAGTTCTTGTGAACATCTGTGTGTAACATTTTATGTAACTTTTTAATCAATTTTAAAAAAAAGGGGATTTGGGATTTGATATGTGATGTACCAGTGAAGTTTGAAATAAAATTTTAGTTTCCGAAAAGTTTCGAATATATTCGACTGTCGTTCGAATAAAGCAATCGAATATTCGACTAAAGAAAATAAATATTTTGACATCCCTAGATAATTATGCAAGAATGTTTATCGTATAATTCAAAAAGTACTTTCTTAGTTTTAATAATCAGGCAGACCTGTAAGTAATAGATAAATAAAAATGAGACAAAAATAACTTATCTTATTAAAAGTTCTTCAAAGACCATAAGAGAGGTCAATGCTAGAGGTCTTAATATGGGTTTAAAAACAGTACAGAAGCACTAATAGTTTGTTAATAGTCCGCATGGTGATAATGTTAAGTGGGGGACAGATTAGAACTTAAGTTATGAGTTGATACTGAATACTAGACTAATTATTTTGTTGATCCTGATCTTCCTACTTCTCTTGCTTTAGGGCAACAAAGCTTCATCTATCAGTGTATTTAACTTCTAAATTGTTGTATTATACTCAGGTGACCATTAAGGACCTTGGGCCTCTTGTTAAATCTTTTTCTCTGCTCCTAGGTATTTACCAGATAAACCAAGTTTATAGTTATGATGAGCAAGAGTGCCTCTTCCAAAATTGTGAATATCTTGGCCCCTGCATCAGGGGTTGTGGTGTTAGGGCAGGCTAGTCTATTGACTATATAGTGAAATTGCATTAATTCTTAACTAGATAAACTAGGTGCATGGTTATTATGATCAAGGGTGCCTCTTCCAAAATTGTGACCCAAGGGTCAGGGGTTTATACTCCTGGTTCTATTGAAAAAGAGTGCAATTGCATTATTTTTTTTTAAATCTTCCTCTCTGCCCCTGGGTATTTATAGAAAAACTAATTGCATGGTTATGATGAGCAAGGATATCTTTTTTAAAAAGTTTGAAATTCATAACTGCGGTTCAGGGATGATTGGTGTTAAGGTGAGGCTTAGCTGCAGAACTGTAGCTCTCCGAAAAAAAATTGACAGACCGGAGAGCTACAGTGCCACCCATAGAAAGAACTGTATATCTACTGCGCACAAAAAGTTGCGCTCGGTTCTGGATATTATTTCTCCAAATTCTTACCTCAACTGCACAAAAGCTCGATTTCAAAAAATTCCTTAGACCTCTATCAACTACTCTTGTAGTTGACATCTTTACGAATTGCATTTGGCTGAATTGTCAACTAGCTACCCAAAATGGCAGTATTGACAGGCGAAATTTTGGATGGTCTAAATTTCAGGCCCAGAAGGGCTATTAACAACAGTTATAGGAAATGTTTTCATGTGGGAATAGTGAAAAAATGAGTTAAGAACACACGGTCAGTAATATTTTGAGATTGCAGTTTAAAAATATGGAGAAATAAATCAAGAAACAGTGCACTACTTTTTGTGCACAATAAATATACATTTTTTTCAATGGGTGGCACTGTAGCTCTCTGGTCGTTCATCCCCATTTTTTCAGACCAGCAAGGTACAGACCTGCAGCTAAGTGAGGCTCTTTTAAATATATGGTAGAAATGCATTATTTCTTTGAAAATCTTCTCTGCCCATTGTTATTAAGGAAACAAACTAAGTACATGGTTATGATGAGCAAGGGTGCCTCTTCCAAAATTGTGAATATCTTGTCCCCTGAGTCAGGGGCTCTGGTATTTAAGGGTGGGGCTATATTGAATCTGTAGTGAAAATGGATTATTTCTTTGAAAATCTTCTTCTCTGCTCCTGGACATCTAAGAGGCGAACAGAGTAATTGTAAAGTTGTAATAAGCAAGGGTGATATTCTGTACCCTTTGGTCAGTTTATAAATTTCTACTGAAAGAAGTTATTCCTCTTTGCTATGCATCTATGATAGTTAATCACTGTGAATAAAGTAAACTTAAAAGGTCAATTGAATAACAGAATTATAGTTATACAAGAATTTTTGATAATATTTAACACAAAAAGTACTTTCATAGTTTTTAATAGTCATGTAGACTTTTAAATAATAGATAAATGAAAATGGGACAAAATATTATATCTTTGTACATTAAATAATCTTCAAAGCCTAGGAGAGGCCAATGTGAGGGGGAATGTTAACTAATGCTTTAGAACTATTGTTTTGTTTAGTCAGGATAGTGAGGATAGTGACAAACTGGGGAAAGTACAGGCAAATAAATAGATCAACTTTAAGATTTGTTACTGAGTACTAAATTAATATTTTGCTGATTCCTGGTCATCCTATTTCTCTTGCTTTTTGGGCAACGTAGCTTCATTTTTCAGCATATTTTGTTTTAATCTATGGATCATTATACTCAGGTGACCGTTAAGGCCCTTGGGCCTCTTGTTTTAAATTAAGTAGTACTGTATTTATAAAAGAAAAAAATCCTTATATAAGAAAATTACTCATACATTAGAGATCATTTCAGTAAATAGAAAGTTTTTTTTTTTTACCGCTGTAAAACGTACTGCGAGTAAAAATTAATCCAGCATCGGGTTCGATATTCAGAAAATGACAACCATCAAAACATGGCAAGTGAAAGTAACTGTAACAGTGTCAGTGATGATTGTGACAGAATAAAGTTAGTTAGAAATCCTCCAGAACGGATAGGACATGTAGCAGTATGTTCAGATAAATACATGATAGTATGGGGAGGATACAATGTAAGTGCTTTACTTAATGAATGATGCGATGGATCAGGAGTCGGAAAATCAAAACAAACATGCATACTGTATTTATAATTTTATTTCGATCAATATTTGACGTTCTCCACACAATCCCCCATCTTATAACTCTGTTAAATAAATACATATTTCTTATACTATATTATGTATGTAGTGGTTTGGGCTATATGGACCACAGGGTCTGTGGGCAACTGCAAACAATTTTTGTTATTTTTATGTAGACCTAACAATTTATTTTTATCTTTTCTTATAAAGGATGATTTCAATCCTCCCTACACAGAAAAATATCTACCAGCAAATGAATTGTGGATTTACAATACAGAATTTAAAGTTTGGTAGGTATTTTTAAAAATCATCTTGCAAATTCATAACACAAATAGTTATGTGAAATGCTTATTCTTTTACAAAAATGTTCTTACTATATATATGTGACTTGTTGTATGAGTAATGTTTACTAACGGTGAGTGTATGCTATGTGTACAATTAGAAAAATTCAAAAAAGTGAAAAGTATTATACAATGATGTTGACCCTTTTTTGCAAATTATTTCACATGTTCAAAACAATTCAGATGAAGTTTACTAGTGTAGCAATTTCAAATAATAGGAAATTTCATGTACATAATTAAATCTGAATTATTTTGTATTATAGTAGCTAGGTTATACTCTTTACTATTACTATGTACAGTAAAACTCAGTTACATGTATAACAAAGTCCTGGGAACCTGTGAATTCTTTACCTTGGTGAAATAAAGTTTTGTGATGAATTTCAAATATTTTTGAAAAATTATAATAAATCTCAGTTCAATATTTTAAATTCTGTTATCTTTAAAAAATCACTGTAGAAGATGTAATTTTTTTTTATTTTTAACCTTTACAGGACACAAAATCAGTTCACTATGTCAATAAATTCATTATATCAGTATTTGTTATCATTGAAAATGTTACAAGGAATTATTAACTTCTCTATATCCATGAATTTGTTATGTCTGCGTTCGTTCTATTGAAGTTTTACTGTACATATCACTGTTGTAATATTCTCTTGAATCCTAATCTTTTTTTATAGGTATTTTGAAAGATGTAATGTCCATCCTGTTGCAGCATCTGGGTCCACTGTCTGTTTAGGTGATGGATATATGTATCTATTCGGTGGCCATGCACGCTATGGTAACGTCAATGATCTTTTTCGATTAGATCTGAGCACATTGGAGTGGGAGAAAATGACTCCTCAGGATAAAAATGAGAAAATGACCCCCAGTCCTCGAGACAAAGCAGTGTCCTGGTACTATGAGAAAAAGTTAGTATTGCAGAAGTATAAGATTAGCTGTGTAGTATTCAGTATTTAATGAGAGAAAGTTTGTACTGTGGGAAGGTTTGTAGTAATGAAGCATGAAAATAGCAGTGAAATACTTAGCAAGAGAGATTGAATATTGGAAGTTTAAGGTTCAATGGCCCTCTGATAAGAGAGGTAATTCTTACTTGGTTAAATTACTATTATTTCTTTATAAAACTGTTAAGTTAATAGGCCATTTCTGTCAAATTTTGCCCCGTAAGGTATGTTGAAATGTGTGTATATCAATATTATAAATTGGATTTCATTGGGAAGATTGTTAGTTTTATATAAGTGGAGAGAGGGATTATGAACCTTAAGTAGAAAATGAAGTACAGTTAACTGTATCTAAAATTAATATCAGTCTCTCCTGAAATCTGCTCAATTTATAATACGTATAAAAATTATTTTAAAAATATTTTTCAGTTGGCAGTGTGTTTTGAGCAAATCAGACTTGGTTTTATAAGTCAGACATAGTTGTTTTGTTAAAGAGCCCCTGCATGACCTTAAATGATGTATAAAGATACATGCTCTATTTAAAAAAAAGTTATTTTAATAAACAAAGAAAGAAAGCTACAGACATGTTCCTATGTTTGATGTTTTAGGTTTTATACATTTGGAGGTTTTGGAGTGCCTACAAAAGGTTATATGGGAGAGGGCAAGTCCTTCTTTCAAGATGAAATTCCAGAACAGGTATGTATAAATTGTCTGGAAAAATCTATAGTATATAGAATTACTCCCCATTGAATGTTGGGGGTAGGTTGACTTGATGTTTGCCTGGTAAATATTTTCACTATCTGGCTTTAATGTAGTTATAGCTGTTTTACTGATTTTCTTTTATTAGAGAGGCTGGAACAATCAGCTGTGTGTTTTTGATGTGACCACAATGGAGTGGAGTATTCCAGACAATGTGGTAAGTTCCTAGAATAAATCCAGAACACATAGTTAATTAATTTTGAAGGCTATTAGAAAAGGATTACATGTACTGGCATAATGGAACAGTGTAAGTCACTTTCATAGTTTATGTAAAAAACACTAGTTCCATGTCCCAGTCTGGCAAATTAGAATCATAAATCACAACAAACCAGCTATTACTTCTGTGATTAAGGATGAGTTGCTTAATGCAGATATAAAAATATGGGAAAGGATGATATGACATAACTGCTATCTGGGGCCCCTTTTTCTACAACGAATTATATTTGAACTACAACGATTTTGATAGTTTTCAAACATGAGTGAATAATTACGACGCCTTTTGAATAGTTTCAGTAGTTCCAACACATTTTAATTATAAGGATTACTGCATTATCTATGATTTTTTAGACCCTATGACAGCAAAGTTCGGCCTGGTTTGTGACAATATGTTCTTTTATGAAAAGAGAATAGGCGGGTCTAAGTACAATAGAGGGATAAGCATGTCCGAGGAATCTACCTTTTATGGCTATTGTTATTATTTCGCACATAGTCGCTTACCGAGAACAATTGTCCAATCCGATGACAGAACGACAAAACATGCTGGTTTACTACATGTTTACATTTTATCACAGGCACGTGGTTTAGGTCAATTTACACAATATCTCTACTACATTTCAAACTTTGAATGGTCAGCCAAGGCTACTTATACATATATAATAATACGCATGGAACCTCAGCGTTTACCATTTTGGGTCAAGAAATGCACATGAAACTTCTATTCACTGATTCTAGGGAATACGTGTAGACCTAGCGAATTGCCCACCAAACGCTTTACAAAACTTTGAACTATGTATATTTTTAAATCAATTGTTTGTAAATGTGAGCTGGGAAATTGTAGATCCGTGTCTAATCTGTGACTCAAATGCATAAAAAATTGTTTATCGGAAAGCAGGTAAAAAAAAACAACAACCTTTTTTCCAAGCATAAAATGTCGTTAGTATTTTTGTAGTACTCACTAGTAATGCAACTCATTTAGCTGATTGGTCAGTTAGAAAGTATCGCCAGTGCCTCGATTAGCATATGAATTTATTCTTACGTCAGAAAAAATAGTTTCGTCGATCTGTTCAAAATGGGAGAGGCCAGCTAGATTTTACAATTTTTCAAAAACAACATGTGAGCGCAGTTAGGTACATTTTTCTCCTTTCACATATAGGTAGATTTCAATAAAATACAGTGACCAGCCAAAGGAGAAAAATGTACCTACTTGCACTCGTATATTTCAAGGGCTACAAAGAGTGGGGCGGGGCCAAAATTCAATGGAAATTGGATATAAGCATGGTAGCCCTACTCAAAATAAAGACAAATATCTTCCAAATTATGTTTCTATTTTCAGTAAAAGTAGTATTTTATGAGGGTATACATATCAGTGATTAAGTACATGCAAAAATTAGAGTAAAATTTAGATATTTATTTTTTTGTCAATTTACCGGGGGCCGTATGTCACATCATCCTTTACTAAGGGGGATTGGGGTTAAAGTCAATTACATGTACAAAAGGAGGCTGCTTACTATAAGTAAATTGATCTTTTTCCAGTTCACTTAGATTTAGAACAGTTAACAATTCAATTTTATTCTCATTTACTGATTTACATACCTGAGAATATAGAATAACATCTGATGCAATTATGTTTTTAGAACTTATTAGTGTGTACTACCTACCTATAATTATCTGCAATAATCAGGGACTGTAATGGAAGTTTAGGGGAAAAACTCTTATAATCTTAGAATGTGTATGCATATTCAATTATCCTAATTGTATAAGTTTTGCTTTGAATACAGGGTCCTAAGCCCTCTGCCCGGGCTGCCCATACAGCAGTGAGGTTTGGTAGCAAGGTTTATATTTTTGGAGGGCGACATTTAAACCTCAGGCTAAATGATGTCCATTGTCTGGATCTGAACTCACTGTCATGGAGTGGAAGGTAGGTCAGACTCACCAATCTGAACCCACTGTCATGGAGTGGAAGGTAGGTCAGACTCACCAGTGTGAACTCACTGTCATGGAGTGGAAGGTAAGTCAGACTCCCAAGTCTGAACTCACTGTCATGGAGTGGAAGGTAAGTCAGACTCACCAGTCTGAACCCACTGTCATGGAGTGGAAGGTAGGTCAGACTCACCAGTGTGAACTCACTGTCATGGAGTGGAAGGTAAGTCAGACTCCCAAGTCTGAACTCACTGTCATGGAGTGGAAGGTAAGTCAGACTCACCAGTCTGAACTCACTGTCATGGAGTGGAAGGTAAGTCAGACTCACCAGTGTGAACTCACTGTCATGGAGTGGAAGGTAGGTCAGACTCACCAGTCTGAACTCACTGTCATGGAGTGGAAGGTAGGTCAGACTCACCAGTCTGAACTCACTGTCATGGAGTGGAAGGTAAGTCAGACTCACCAGTCTGAACTCACTGTCATGGAGTGGAAGGTAAGTCAGATTCACCAGTCTGAACTCACTGTCATGGAGTGGAAGGTAAGTCAAACTCACAAGTCTGAACTCACTGTCTTTGAGTGGAAGATAAGTTAGACTCACCAGCCTGAACTCACTGTCATGGAGAGAAAAATAAATCAGACTCAGAAGTCTGAACTCACTGTCTTTGAGTGGAAGGTAAGTTAAGACTCACCAGTCTGAACTCACTGTCATGGGGTGGAAGGTAAGTCAGACTTACCAGTGTGAACTCACTGTCATGGAGTAAAAGGTAAGTCAGAGTCAACAGTCTGAACTCACTGTCATGGAGTGGAAGGTAAAATCAGACTCACAAGTCTGAACTCACTGTCTTTGAGTGGAAGATAAGTTAAGACTCACCAGTCTGAACTCACTGTCATGGAGAGGAATGTAAATCAGACTCACAAGTCTGAACTCACTGTCTTTAAGTGGAAGATAAGTGAAGACTCATCAGCCTGAACTCACTGTCAGGGTGTGAAAGGTAAGTCAGACTCACCAGTCTGAACTCACTGCCATGGAGTGAAAGGTAAGTCAGTTTCACAAGTCTGAATTCACTGCCATGGAGTGAAAGGTAAGTCAGTTTCACAAGTCTGAACTCACTGCCATGGAGTGAAAGGTAAGTCAGTTTCACAAGTCTGAACTCACTGTCATGGAGTGAAAGGTAAGTCAGACTCACCTATCTTTAACAATCTCCAAAAACATGCTAAAATGTTATTTTGCCATAGGAGAGTCCTTTATATATGAGACAGCATGAGGAATAAATAAATAAATAAAATAAAATAAATACATTATAAAAAATATGGAGTTTTGGACTCCTATACTTTTGATAACTTCAGAATTTCTACTTTTATCTGGTGACCTTTTGATGTCTGCATTTTTTCACTTTAAGATTGTTCATTGATGGCTGTCAACCAGAAGGCAGGTCCTGGCACACTGCTGTAGGTCTTTCTGACAACAGAATGTTTGTGTATGGAGGCTTCACCACTGACTGCCAGCCCCTCAGTGAGTACTGCTGGTTTTTAATGTAATTAATGCTCATTTGGCATTTGGGCAGTAAACCACTTCCATTAGTTTTATTTTTTCACAACATTGAAGCTCATACTTGTATGGTTTTTCTTATATGTATGTCATTTGTATTTCTAAATTTTCTTATTTCTGACTTTTCCAAAATCAGTTTAACAATTTAAATTGAAGATGGCAAAGTGTACTGGTACTGTAAATGAAATTCAAAATCTTTTTTCCCCTGCATAATCAGTTGTTTGAATTAACTGATACTTGTTTTATGTGGTGCTTGTTATATGCTGCAATTCAGGGCTTTCAAAAAGATTAGAAACAGGCAGTATATTTACAAAAAATAGGAGGTACCTTGTGGAAGCAATTTTAGTTAAAAATATTACTTAATTTTTCTCCATATTTTGGCTGCTACAATGAATAACTTAAATAAGAACATTGATACAGGTTTTTTTACGAAACATGCAGGTGATTCCTGGATTTTAAATATCAACAGCCTACAGTGGACTCAGTTAACACATTTCCCTCAGAATCGATGTCGTCTCTGGCACACTGCATGTGTTACACAGGATCAAGATGTCCTGATCTACGGTGGCTGTGAAAAGAACATACTGGACTATGACAGTATATGTGTGAGTATCTGTTGTTTAAAAGTCACAAACATTACAGCAGTATGAGCCTGTGTGTATTTGATATTTTGTAGTTCCTGTTCAAAGATCATTTTATTATCTTTTATGTACAGGAGATTAAGAATGACATTTTAGAATTCCAGTTTGAACCATACACACTGAAAAAGTAAGTGCTTGATTTTGTGTTCAGGATATATTTATGTGGAAAATTCAAATATAGTGCATTGTATATGTCTTCTGTTTAAATTAAGATTTCAAAATTTAGTTATTATGGGAAAATGTTAACAATGAGTTAACAATGCATACTAATTTTGAAAATTGATAAGAAAAAAAAAGAAGATATTAATGCTTAATTGGTATTATTCGTTAACTTTTACTAAGAGCACATTCACTAATCTTTAAATAACTTGCCTCATATTTACATTTCAGGCTCTGCATAGAGTGTGTTTACAGATTCCGTGTCAGATTAGGAAGTCAGTGGGATTCCCTACCTCGGCCTATTTCTGATTGGCTACATAAGAAAGAAACTCTTGACATTCAGTTGCTGATGTCATCAGATTCTGACTTTTACTCGGATTGTTTAGAAGATGATTCAAATGTAATGTGGACTTTATCCTAGCACATAGACTGTATTTATAAAGAAATTTACATTTTGAACCAGATGTATTTGCACTGTCTGGAATGTACTAGCCTGTATAGAGACATTATATTTATTGGATAATTTCAATTTTGAATCATTGAAATATGCAGAACTTTCACAAACTTCTTTATTGTTACTCCTAGCTATGAATTTATAAAATGTACTGAATGTAAAAATGTACATGTATCAAGCTTAATGCACCATCCATTCTGACTTACTGTGTCAGATACAAGTACTAGAATACTAAACAACACACTGTCTTGGGTGAGTCAGTTTTGATGCATAGTAAAACAGATTGTATTTAAATGTATTTTTATTTATTGCTACAAAGGGTTTACAGTATATACATGTATAATGTAAATTTTAGAGAGAATAATTTTAAATTGCAGTGATATCAGTTCATTAACAACAACAGTTTCAGAGCAAACTTTGGCTGGAAGGTTAAATAATACAAACAATTTTTTTACCTTCTTTTGAAGAGTTCTGCAGGTAATTTATACATTTTTACAATGATATATTTTTGACAAAGGATGACTGCACTTAACGCCTGTTTTTGGGTCTTTTTCGGTTGCTTCTGTTGCTTTTATTTCTAAACCTTATCTCACTTTTGTATGTTTATGAAAGAATACTGTCAATTTGGAACCACATTTAAATCTTAAAATGATTTTAGACTGTGATACAATAAAATGATTCAATGTTTTTTGTCCTTACTGCTTTCCAAATATAGTGAATTTACACTTACCTGCCCTTGATTGAACATTACGTATGCATGAGAGGTGGAGCTAATATTGTAAGAATGAGTCTAAAATTAGACTTGATAGATAACAATGACATGTTTGGAAAAAAGAACGTGACCACTCTTTCAAATCTCCCTCTCCATTCTGTATGGCACAAATACACTTCTGACAAAGGTTTCAAAACGAAATTAACAATATGAGCACGTCAATGTAATTAAAGCAGATTTTATATCAATGCCAGATGACTAAACGTGTTCGAACACAATGTCCTAGTTAGCACATGCTACCTTACAAGTCACGCGACGGAATTAAGTATTCACAAAGTTACCTGAGGTAAGAAATCACGTGGTGAATTATAATATTCAACATGTCACAATCCTTGGTTACAACACAGAGAACGAATGTAAGAAGAAGCAGTTTTTTCTCTTTTTAACCATGAGCGCATGTTTGTCTATTAATCTCCTTTTGACACATTATTATTTATGCAAATATACAACTATTGTTAAACGTAGAACAATAGACAAACATGCGCTGACTATGTATAAAGTCAGTGAAAAAGTGGGCGTCCTCAAAATCGAACGGAGATTTAAGAAATTGTGATGACCCCTGCCTTTGAAAACAGATTCGAACTTCGTAAATAAACACTTTTATTAAACGTAATTAGATAAAGTTGTAGATTGGATGTTGACCATTCTTGCAATGAAAAGAAAAATGTTTGTTTTGAAAGTTTATTTTGTCGCAAATTCCGCATGTCCTTAAGTGCAGTCATCCTTTAGGACCTTTTTAGAATACGTCCATAGAGTATTATCCAATAATACGTATGTAACAATATGATATGCCCAAAGCAATTTTTGACTGATGTTTCAAAAGAGTTCAAGGGATTTCTGAGTATATTTTCACAGAAAGGAATTTCTGAAAACAAATCTCCAGCAAACACTTATTTGCTCAACTTGAAATAATTTAGTTTGTTTTGTCCTGATATAAAGTTTTGGATGCTGCTTCACATATTTCACAGCAATATTTGAAAATCAGAAGTTTAATATGTTTGCATTTTAAGCTATGTACATATATAATGTTCTTTTGGTGGTGTCTTCTTTTGACCTTGGTTAGTCATCTTGGATAATGCGTTTACGGTATTTTAGCTCACCTTAAGTGAGCTTTCCTGATTGAAATTTGTCTGTTGTGTGACTTGTTGTCGTAAACTTTTCACAATTTCAACTTCATTAACAGAACCACTGGGCCAATTTCAACCAAATTTGGTACAGAGTATCCTACGATAAAAAGGATTCAAATTATTTAAATGAAGGGCCACATCTTCCTTCAAGGGGAGATAGATAAGAAATAGTGAAAATTAGGTTGGATCATTTAAAAATCTTCCAAGAACCACTGGACCAGAAAAGATGAAACTTAACAGTATGTGGAAGCTTCCTGACATAGTGTAGATTTAAGTTCACCCCCCCCCCCCCTCCCAAAGAATGTGGGAAAATGTTTTAAAATTTTCTTATCTAGAGCAAGAGGGCCATGATTAGTATTATTAAGGGACAATCATCCTCAGCTAGTGCAGATACAAATTTGTTAAAATCATTGCCCCCGGGGGTAGGGTGGGGCCACAAATAGGAGATAAAGTTTTACATGGAAATGGAAACGTTTAAAAATCTTGTTCTTAAGAACATCAGGGGCATGATCAGTAATACTATTACAAGCATTTTTTTTCACATAATCTTTAAACCAATCTGTTTCATACATGTTTTCATGTAAAAGACATCTGATTTACATGTACAGTTCAATAGAAAATAAATTTTATTTTATTACATAGGTGTCCAGAACAGGCACATAGTATCAAAAGGGGCAGCGAAAAATAATTGACAAGCAAACAAAAAATATGATTGAAAAAAAGGAAATTGTCCTCGCAAACAAAAAGATGACTGCAAAAAAGGAAAATGTCCTCGCTTGTTTTGAATTTTCTGCCATCCGACAAAAAATTAAATGCAATCGAGTTTATTGATCTGTAGAGACAACTGTAAAGGGTTAGGAGGAGGATAAAATATACAGGATGGTTAAAGAATATGTCTAGAATAAGAGAGCGAAAGGTAGTTGATTGTTGACTAATACTGGAAATGGGAAAATTTCACCCCAACCGTGCGCAGAAAATTGCAGACCATATTTGCATTACGCTATCAGTAGCGTTATGGTCAAAAACTATTATAAAATCATAACGCTACAGTTCTGCAGCTAAAAATCCATGAAATCATATGATCAGAATTTAGAAAAATCATCGCTTTTGCAAATCATGCTATGACAATCAAAAAATTCTGAGACGTAACAGAAACAGGTGCTTAACATGCCCGTAGAATGCGGAGGCCACTTTTTCCTGAGTATAGTATTTTGCTATAGTAAAATTTCCTTTAGATGCTGGTTGACCCCCTCCCCACTTTTTGGTGTTGTAAGGTCGACACTGACAAATTTCAGGATTTGGACAGTAAATTGTTTTTTTTTTTTTAACAATTTTCATTTTTTTATTTATTTATTTTATTTTTTTTTGTTTTGCTTGTCAGATGATTTTTGGAAGTTGCCCCCCCCCCCCCCTCATTGGTCAGCTTTTTTTTTTTTTTTTTTTTTTTTTTTTTTTTTTTTTTTTTTTTTGCCTGTCAGATTTTTTTTTGGGGGGTGGGGGTGGAGTTGCCCCCCCCCCCTACTTGTGAAACCGTTTCTACGGGCCTGCTAAAGAGGGTAAAGATATTGTTTCCAAGACCTTGTAACGTTGTTGAGTTTATGTCCATAGGTGTGGTGTATTTTAAATATAGTTTTCCAGCTATATAATGTGTTGGAATCTTTCTTTAAAATTTCTCTGAAATTCACAATGTTCTGGTGACCGTAAAGGTCATTGGGTCTCTTGCTAAATGTGAGAAGGGTTTTTTTTAAATACTGAACCTTTTCATACCTGGTCTCACTTTGGATGTTATTTTAAATGCAACAAAAGTGGTACATTTATTTATCTGTCGAGCGAAATCCGGAAACATTTTTTTCCTTAAACAAGTTTTATTTTTAGTAAGTGTGTTATTATTTCCGGTATTTTGTCGACGTTGACAGGCACCTTGCCCGGTCCTTGGATGGCTTTAAAAATGCATGTTTAAATGCACGTTCGTACACATCTTAGACTTTTTTTAAGTAAGGAAAGTTGAGAAAAGATTAATTGCGGAAAATTTTGAACAATTTTAGGCAACATCAACAATGGCTATGAAAACGATTGCGGCGTTTTCTTCACTTGTGATTGTCTTTGCGTATCTTGCAAAACTATACTTTGATAGAAGTTCGGCGAGTGCAGAGAGAATGAGCCATATTTTGTCAGGGCTTCTGAGGGCAGAGAAGAAGATAGATGCTCCAAGAACCCGTGTAGCACTAGGTTTTGGTGGCTGTGAAGACTTGATTGTAGATGGAATGACTTTTATCGACAAGTTTAACTTAGAAGCGCCAGGAAAACCAAAGCATCATGACTCAGTTGGGACTAAGGAGGAGCTTTCTGAGTTGTTTGGTTACTTTTTCCAGCATGGAGCTGCTGCAGAGTATGTGATCACTGTAAAAAGCTGTGTCAAAACTTCTACTTTTACCTAAACACATTATAGGAAAATAATCTGAATAATCTTTTAGAAACAAATCTGAGGTTATCTTCAGTTAGTGTAGATTGATGTTTGTTCAAAAAATGAGTCGCCTGCAGTGGTTAGAGCATTAATAATTGGTCTAGAGTCATGGCGTTGGGAGTTGATCCTTACATTGTGGGTTCGAATCCACTGATAAGACTGTATAAACCTAAGTCCCATGTTGCAGTATGTGCAGGCACGTAAAAGATCCCTCACTGCTCAAAAGCGATAAGTACTGAGTACTGTTCTAAATTTGCAGCCCTCCACTGCTAAGTGGTGGCATCTCAATATGAGTGAAAAATTCTCAAAAGGAAGTTAAACATCCAAACAAACAAAACATGACTCCTGGGGTATGTGACCAAAGTTTTACATAAGAATATGTAGGGAAAAAGTATACTGATAGTTACTCAGGTGAGCATTGTGGCCCATGGGCCTCTGTTTTAAGATTTTTTGTAGTTTGTTTTTTTTTTTTTTTTTTTTTTTTGCAGTTGCTTTAGTTACTTTAAGTATTACTTCAATTCTCTTCCTTTGTTTATAAGTATAGATCAGTAGAGCTTCAGTCTCATCAGAGATTCTGGTTTTTAATAAATATTCTTGAAATTGTGGGGGAAACTCTTTAGAAAAAGTAATTTATTACAGTTTGTTGCTTGTAACTAACTGTTTATGGCTAAATGTAATATTCAACGTGTACAAATTGAAACATAATGAAAATACAATATTTTCTTAAAATCTCTATTTATTTTAATAAACCACATAATTTTTCAGTGTTAGTTGGTTTCTCCCTATTGTTTTGGGTCTTTGGGTCTTTGGGCATTTTTTTAGTAAATTAGTGCACCTTTGAGTTCTTAAAGGAAAGTCATAACTCAACTTACCAGTAGTTTTTATGTCATCTTTGATATGAAGTGGTTTAATCCAGTAAGATTCTAATTTTGAGTCAAATGAAAGAATTTCTTTTTAATGGACAATATTTTTATATGATATATAATGCTCATATTCTTATTTAAGCATTTTCAAAAATTTAGAACATGCTTTTTTTTTTTTTACAAATGCCTTTGTTTGCAATCAAGAAGTTGAAGCATATTCACAGCCTGCAGGAATATGTTAAGTTTCTATACAATACTGTTGTCAGATATCTTTAAATTTATTAAGCACTAAAATTGGTTCATTGTTATGACCACACAGGTAAGGTTTAGATGATGTATGTCCTGTGTCATGATTTGAGAAGACAAATACAGTTGAACTTCGGTATCTGGAACATGGATACATGTATCTCGAATACCATGGATATGTCAAAGTGATTTTGAAGTCCCGGCTGTTTATTCCTTAAGTATTTGACCCTGGATATCTCGAATTCTCGGTTATCTAGAAGTATATTCTCTGTCCCCTTGGGTTCGAGATAACGAGGTTTGACTGTAATTAGTTTTATATCAGTTCTCAAATGAATTCATTGATTACAAACTCTCAAATTCCAATGGGATACTGTTTTGAATATAATCCACATGCTGAATTGATTGTAATATTATTAAAGCAATATGAACTGCAACTTCGATGTCAGAAATTTTTGTTGCAAAATTGTAATTAACTATTTCAATGACAGAAAAAAAAGTTTATTAACTTCTGTTGTTCATATTTGTGATGGAAGAACTATTTATAAGCTTTGATTGAAGCAAAAGTACGTTACTATCATCCTGTACATCATTGATTTCTTATACTATAAATTTGATTGTACATAATCCTTTATTCTGAAGCAATTTGATACTTTATTTCTGTCTAATTGATCAAAAAGGTTTAAAATAGATACAAATTTATCATAATAACACATTTTAACAGCAAAATAAAATTCTCAAAAATGCAGTTCATATTGCTTTAAAAGCAGAAGAAGGAGATGAAAAATATCAAACAGAAAAGATTTTGTAACAAGGTTTAATATATAGAGAATCTTTTTGTTTTCATTTAGAGGTATCATAACCACTGCTTCTGTATTGGCCTAAATAATTTACATGTGTTTGTAGGAGATATGTCAGCAACAACACATTATTTAAGGAATTGACAGATACAGCCTTTTCTATGGCTGACCACAAATCCATCTTGGGAGGAAATGCACCAGTAATGGCTAGGAGAATGGCTAATGAGGGTGCAGAAGTGCTTCTGGGGGCAAGATTTACCAAGGAACTTAGACAAACTCTACCTGACACAGTGAAAGGTCAGAATGGAATATGTTTCATCGTTCTTCTGTGTTCTATTTATTATTACTAAATTAACACATTTAGAGGAATGAGGCCGTAATAAAATAAAATTAAAATATGCTGTTTTAGAAATTCTTATCTTTTTTAATGTCACTTTTATTGGCAGTTGTTGGAGAAGATTTAGATGTAAATGATATTCATCTGCTTTTGGAATATAAATCTGGGGACAAGTGGGGCAAGTTTATCTCACCAAGAGCCAACAGGTACATGTATCCAGTATATAAAGAATTTCACAATATCCCTTTGTTTTTCCTGAATAACAAATTTTGAAAGTATAGATAAAATTTAATTTTTAAAATACACATCATCTGTGAAAGCAAATCTTCAAATGAAATGTATTAAAACTTTTGATTGTAGATTGATTGTACACAGTGATGAAAGCAATCCTTTTATAGAAACCTTAGAGGGACTGGAAGCCGAGATCAAGACATTTAAACCAGCAGCATTAGTTGTCGGAGGTTTGCAGATGCTGGATAATTTTCCCTTTGAAGACGGTGAAGATAATACAAAATTCAGTAAAAATTTTCAGATTGCCTGGACAGATTTCAAGTTGTAAATAGAAAAAATAGCAGAATTATTCATGCTTGTAACTATGTAAAACACATTCAAATTATGTTGGCTTGTGTACCACACATCATATTAATAATTATGCACTAATACCTATAAGGCCATAGAAAATTAATAGTTTCTCAGGCCAAAAATTTCAAAATTCAATGCGACAGGCAGGTTCTTTTTTTTTTTTTTGGAAGCAGGTGTTATACCTTTTTTTCATGTCAGTCATTCAACAAGATGATGATACCAACTGGTTCTTACTTTTTTTGTTCTCTTACATTAATAATAATATGTATTCAACTTTAAATAATGTTATTCCAAACAAAGTTAATTCATAAAATACTGTATAAACAAGAAATGTATTGATTATCTAATAAAAACATCTATCTATTAGCATTTATGAAAAGGGAAATAACTCAATTTTCTTTTTTCAACTTGGAAAAATAGAAAATTGAGTTATTTCCTTTTTCAATAAAATTAATCAATGCGGCAGTGTTTGACCTGATGCGGCGGTGCCTGAGAAACTATTGATTAATTTTTTTTTGCCTAAACCTATACTTTGGAAACACATCACAGAGATGTAAACATACTAAATATGCTTCCCATTTGCAAAGTATCCAAAGCTGAGGGCATTTACATCAAACCTGTTTGCAATATTCACCCCATCTGTCCAAACTGACCCTATGAAGTGCTGTATGTACATATTTTTACAAATATTTGTGAAGAAATTGAATGCTTTGAATTTTTAGCTCACCTGAGCCAAAGGCTCAAGTGAGCTTTTCTGATCAAAATTTGTCCGTTGTCTGTCATCGTTGTCGTCGTTGTTGTCGTTGTTGTTGTTGTAAACTTTTCACATTTTCATCTTCTTCTCAAGAACCACCGACCCAATTTCAACCAAACTTGCCACAAAGTATCCTTGGGTAAAGGGGATTCAAGTTTGTTCAAATGAAGGGCCACGCCTTCTTCCAAGGGGAGATAATTAAGAATTCGTGAAAAATTAATGGCATCATTAAAAAATCTTCTTCTCAAGAACCAGTGTGCTTGAAAATATGAAACTTATGTGGAATCATCCTCAGGTAGTGTAGATTCAAGTTTGTTCAAATCATGACCCCTGGGGGTCGGGTGGGGCCACAATGGGCGATCAAAGTTTTACATAGGAATATATAGGAATAATCTTTAAAAATCTTCTTCTCAAGAACAGCAAAGCCATGATTGGTCATATTTATATGGTAGCATCCTCAGATAGTGTAGATTCAAGTTTATTCAAATCATGACCCCCGGGGGTCGGGTGGGGCCACAATGGGCGATCAAAGTTTTACATAGGAATATATAGGAAAAATCTTAAAAATCTTCTTCTCAAGAACAGTAAAGCCCTGATTGGTCATATTTAAATGGTAGCCTCCTCAGATAGTGTAGATTCAAGTTTGTTCAAATCATGACCCCTGGGGGTCGGGTGGGGCCACAATGGGCGATCAAAGTTTTACATGGGAATATATAGGAAAAATCTTTAAAAATCTTCTTCTCAAGAACAGCAAAGCCATGATTGGTCATATTTACATGGAAGCATCCTCAGGTAGTGTAGATTCAAGTTTGTTCAAATCATGACCCTTGGGGGGTCCGGTGCGGCCACAATGGGCGATCAAAGTTTTACATAGGAATATAAAGGAAAAATCTTTAAAAAATCTTCTTCTCAAGAACAGCAAAGCCATGATTAGTCATATTTATATGGTAGCATCCTCAGATAGTGTAGATTCAAGTTTTTTCAAATCATGACCCCCGGGGGTCGGGTGGGGCCACAATGGACGATCAAAGTTTTACATAGGAATATATAGGAAAAATCTTTAAAAATCTTCTTCTCAAGAACAGCAAAGCCATGATTGGTCAGATTTACATGGAAGCATCCTCAGGTAGTGTAGATTCAAGTTTGTTCAAATCATGACCCCTCGGGGTCGGGTGGGGCCACAATGGGCGATCAAAGTTTTACATAGGAATACATAGGTTAAATCTTTAAAAATCTTCTACTCAAGAACAGCAAAGCCATGATTGGTCATATTTAAATGGAAGCATCCTCAGATAATGTAGATTCAAATTTGTTCATTCATGACCCCCCCCCCCCAAACCACTTTTTTATTTAAACTTTTCAACCTTTCAAGACTGAACTGATTTCTGCTATTTCCTAGCCATAGTGCTCAGGTGAGCAATGTGGCCCCTGGGCCTCTTGTTTCTTTAGGAACAGCAAGGTTATTTGTGTTGTGTCACAGTGTGATATGATCCTCTTAATTTTAAAATCAGATTTCATTGTCGCAAGTTTCAACTACCATCAGTAATCACATTTTGTTGAAAGTTTTTGCTTTATACTTGTTAAAATTTACTTAAACTACTGTATTATATTGTTTTCTAATTTTTAGATTCAATGTATTTTTTTTTTTAATATACATAAACTGAAAACCCATTTATTTTTCAGGAGAAAGAATAAGAAGAATAACCAAACTAAAGAATTTATTAGCATCAACACCAAGAAAAACAAGTATCCATTTTGAACTAGCATCATTTACAGATGAAAAATTACTGAGAGAAATCCGAGACAATGTAGTTCTGTACTCAGACAGTCTTGGTATGAATGAGCAGGAGTTACCCAATTTGGTTAGTATTCTTACAAAGGGAAAAGTGACACTGGTGGCCGATGCTTATCCTAGAATTGCCCCAGTACTAGACCAAATGAGACAGGTTTATGACATTCTGAGTAAAACAGAGGAAGTAGATGGAAGGAGGAAAGTCTCTAGGATTCATGTCCACACACTGGCGTATCAAGCAATATTGACAAAGAAAGGAAGCCAGTGGAAAAAAACAATGCATGCCACTGCCAAAGCCTCTTTGACAGCTTTTAGACATGTCTGCAACTCTAAGTACATTGACACAGAGAAAGCCAGACTTATCATGGATGATTCATTTTCCTCAAGTACTCTGCAGTCTGCTCAGCGGATACCACTGGAGGAGAACAGACCAGTGTCGTGTTGGGAGGAAAAAGATTACCAGATTTGTGTGGCACCTGTTCTGGTGTGTACTAAGGTGGTTCAAACAGGGGGAGGTGGAGACAACATTTCATCAGCGGGTTTACTGGTACAGGTGGAATGAGCTGTGTTAGGTGGAGAGGTGGAGATGTGAAGTTGCAGTTGATAGCTTGTATATTGATTCTTATATATTCATTCTTAAGTCAATGTCTTTAAATTTATTGGATAAAAATCTATAACAAATTGTATTTTTATGGCTCAAAAATTTGATAGTAATTAAGAAATACAAATGAATGTGTTGTGAAAATATGCATAGATAATATATTCAAGATTGAGATATGTGGAAAAGTTGTGTTTGTTTGATTATCTCTTTTGTAAATTCTTTTATTTTGGTATTGTGGAGGATTTATATAAATGTATGAAGTGTATATATACATATATTTTGTGTTTGTGAATGAATGTGTACTATACTTGGAAATTTTTCAACAATTGATGTCAATTATTTTAGGGTGAAATCGATTCATTTATTTGAAGATGGTATAAGTTAGAGGACCATGAATTTTTTTATGAGTATTTTTTTATTCATTCTTATGTGAACGAGTGTGAGAAAACACCCAACTCTGTAGTACATGTACACATGTTTATGATTGTTCCTTGTGAGGAATTGTTATTTTTCTGTGATCTCAAATCTTTCATTCTACAAACTGCAGGGAAATTTATGCAGTGTTTTTTAGAGATGAAATGACAGACATTCCTGAAACTGTAGTTTATATCAGAAACCATCATCATTTTATGTAGAGTTGCTAACCAATGCTTTATATTTTGATATTTTCATTTGAATTATTTACAGAATTGCAATCCCAAACTTTTTTCATCAATATTCACCATCCTAAAAAGCTTACTAGATGGCAACAGTTTATAGTCTATTTTTTTCTCTTTCTGCTTAATATGATTATAACAAAATATACAAGCATCTAAATCAAACTAGTTCTTACTTAAATACTTTTATTTTATTTTCCAATGTTTCTTCTCCTGAATAACTTAAATTGTGCTTATGCAGTGGCTAAATGCTGGATTTATTTCAACATTTATTTCCTCTCATTTCATGTACAATTAACTGATTTTTCTTCTTATTTTGATTAAAGTTGGAGAAAATAGCCAAAAAAAATGATTACACATATATTATTTGTATTATTTTCTCCAAAAATAAATGGAGAGGAAATTGAAAATACCAAAGAATAAAAATGGTCATTTAGCCTTTTTATTTGGAAATAATGAATATAAATGGATAAATGTAAAATGTTACATTGCAATAAACTGCAATAGCAATATCTTGTTTTTAATGAGGTCATGATAGAGAAGAAAACAAAATCTGAAATATCTGTTCTGTTTCATAGAATTAGCAGGTTTCTGTCTAGAATTTGCTCTGTCCACCAGTGCAGTGAAGAGTTCTGAAAATTTGATCTTGCCAGCTGTAGAACGTGTTTTTATTTATTTAGAGGCTATCATTTTTATTTTTAATTTTGTTTTGCCTCTCTTCTTTATTCTCGCTCAGTTGTGAAGCTTCAAATGATTAATCTACTTATTTAGAAAGAGCTCTTTATGTAGCATCAAAATATATTCATTTTCCAATTATTTATTTAGTGGTTCTATTCTAAATCAATTTTTAATGATTATATCTTTCTCTAAATACTGTACATGTAGTTTGCTTGTGTACTCTTAGTCAATTTATAGCAGCATATGACAATGCAATGTTTGTACATGTAATAATTAATCTGTGATAATTATTCTGAACTCTTGTCTCAGTCATGATGTGCATACCAGTGGTCATTGAATGAACCTCTATAGTTTTTACATGCTGTGTAATTTTATTTTATAGGGCAAGGTATAAGATGCCAGCAAAGCTATTTTCTGATTTCAGTCTTACAGCAAATGTTCATTCTTTTGGCAAGTGAAATTTTCTTACGAAGAATTAATCCATTTGTCCTTTCATAAAATATTGTATCCTTAATCACAATAGTTGTTGATATAATTAATTTTATTCTGTCTTGTATCTTTAATATATAAAAAAATATAATGGTAGAAAAATAAATCTTTTAGAAAAAAAATTTGCATTGTCTATAATTGACTTTGAATCCTGAATAAAATGGTTTTATATGATGTAGAAAAAAAATACATGTTTCAAATCATGGCTTTAAAGCAAATGTGAAGCAACACTAATAATATATATATTACCACAGGTACTTGTTGTTTTAACCCATAGTATTACATGTATAATTATTATACTATAAAGGGTTAAAAAATTATTACAGAAACAAATGCCCATGGTCTTGTCACAAGGAACTAATGTTAAATATGAAAGCCCTAGCACAAACCGTTCAAAGTTAATTAGCCAATGTTAAAGTTTTACAAAAGTATGTTAAACCTTAAGTTCAAAAGATGTTGGTATCCAAAATAAGGCCTTGTGACAGGAAATACACATTATGATTAAGGTCAAAGTTTTTAAATGAGTTAAGTCAAACTGCAGGATCAAGGTCACGGGGTCTTACCATGGGCGGATACAGGATTTGTGATTAGGGGGGGCGTGGATAACTTTGTTCAGGCAGGGGGTCTGGGGGCCCAGGGGGCGAAGCCCCCGGAAGCTCCTGGGATTTCGTGTATTTTAAGAGTAAAACCAGGCACAATAATAAGGGTATTGGTTAGTTTATATATACCAAAGTTTGGCATTATTAATACTAGTCATATCATACTTTGAATAGAGGGGGCCCAGGGGGCGAAGCCCCCGGAAGCTCCTGGGTTTTCGTGTATTTTAAGAGTAAAACCAGGCACAAAAATAGCGGTATTGGTTTGTTATATACCAAAGTATGGCTTTATTGATATTAGTCATATCATACTTTGAAAATTTTAGGGGGGGGGGGGGGCGTGCGCCCCCCACGCCCCCCCTTAAATCCGCCAGTGCTTACAAAAGGCCTTGTCAGAAGAAATAAACGTAAAATATGAAAGCCCTAGCATCGCTGTTTAGAAGTTATGGACAAGGTTAATGAAAGAACAAGTGAGCAAGCTCACATACCCCACGCTCCCCCAAAACTTGACAAAGCAACACATAATGAATGGCACAGTGCATTTTAAATACACAGTATAATTCAAAAAGGGACATTACTTGCAAAAAATCATCACATCAAAACTTCTTGCATATAAGGACATTCAAATCTTTGTATGTTACAAATTTAATTGGGCTGAAGTTTCTAGATAAATAATGGAATAAAAATTTCTTGGTAAGGCCAAAATAAAAAATACCTTTGTTTCCCCTAACGCGACCGACCCACTTTAAACGTGCCGACTGAAAAGTTTTTTTTAATAAGATTATATAAATATTTCTTTTTATTGTTTTTAAACTTTATAAAATACAATTTCATCAAAGTCCGTTTTTTTTTTATCAGAACGGCGGCTTTTGTTTTACTCTCATTTGGCGCCCACAACATGTGGCCACAGAGGGTTAGTTCGTGTTATAAAACAAGAATAGATATGGGTTACCCCATATCCAAGATATTCGACTTTTAATTTATTCGAATTTTCATTGTGCTCAGATGATTTCTAATAAAAAAAACAAGTATTTACTGACAAAACGTCAGAGATACTCAAGCTGTAGAAAGTCATAATAAAAGTGCCATAAATATCCTAAAACGACAAAATATTTAGGCTACTGAGTTTCAACATCTTTTGTTGAATAAAATATGCATGTACTAGGAAACAAACTGCATGTTCATATATAACGTTAGATGTAGATGCATGTAGTGACTATCACAAAGTCGCTAAAAATAGTTTTAATTTCACATAGAACATAGACTAAATATAATTAATCGTATAATTTTAAAAATGTATTTAACACCTCGTTCATTTTCAGGAATATTTAAACCAAATAGCATGTTACAGGCCTGTAGCAACGTTTTCAAAGTGAAGGGGGGGGGGGGAGCTCCGAAAAAAATCCCGCGTACTATATGGGCCTGTGCTACATGTGTACCATCTAACTTTCCAATGATATAATCTTCTGTAAAAAAAAAAAAAAAATTCAAATCAAGTTCAAGCCGTTATGGATTATCAAAGATAGCCCATTTTTTTTTAATAGCAAAACTATAGATCTATCAAGGATAGATTTTAATTTATTTTTTAATTTTGTGCTATTAAATTACTATCACCCATAGTATAGGCAGATGTTAAAGATGGTCAACATGTCACCTTTTAGAACGAATGAACTTGTAATCAATGAACTTGTCCAGAGATGCATTGACGGCCGTTGTTAAACGCAAAGGAAAGCGCGAGATCGGTTGCGGCTATGGAGCATCACTGAATATTCCTTCGTCATAGGATAGAATCCGACATTTAACACTTAATATAGATTTTGAATATACAGATGTTTTGAAGATAAACTTAGTATATTTTCGTGTTTTTAAACTGAGTAGATCGATGACCTAGTCTCGTTTTAGATAACTCGGCCCCTCTAGCCCAATTTAGGGCTCGAGTAAAAAACCTGCACTTCTTATGAAACTGGTGTATAGTTCTAAACTTCTTCATTTCCGTAGCAAATACTGATACCCAGTCTACGTGATCTAAGCGTCTCTAGCAAACGGTGCACACACCTGTGCTTGCAAGACCAAATAGCCTAGGTCTACACACGTGCGAAGATCCTTTCAGACGAGCTCGGAACATTACCTTGCTTTGCCGAGAGGTTACGATTGCAGGTGTTTAACCATAATAACCATTCCGTTATTCATTAAAAGAGAGAAAAAAAACCACACAGTTAATGATTAACATATATCCATTCAAAAGAAATTATAAGGCAATGAACGAACAATAATAATGACAGTAATATAACTGGTGAAAAGATTTATCATTATCAATCGAAGTATGACCTATATATTTTCGGGAAAAAGACTGAGGAGGCAGCGAGCGTAGGAATATGAAAACTTTTTATTTGCTTTTCCGGGGAAAAGATGATTTTCTTAAAATCTTTTTACGTTAAGTTTGTTTTCTTTAACGTATTAAATATACATCATTATTCTTAACATTTGTTGTAATCTTGTATCTGCTGATCATGAATGGAACTATTTTCGTCGGAGCAATTGTGTGAAGAGTACCTGACTTTAGTAATATATCTTGAATAGATAATATGCACTGATCGAATATATTAACAATGGTGACGTATGAATCTTATTATATAATCTGATAATCTTTAACTTATTAGAATCCTACACTCTTGAGACATTACGTGAATTAATTGTACCATGACTAAGGAGTGTTAAGATGGTATTTACAAATGTGTCTTCTAAGATAAACGTATACGTAGTAGGCATGGCAAAGCCTGCCCCATGAGCAGATGAGGGTGTTGCTAAAACGCGGAACGGAAAACGGAACGGAAAGCGGAACGGAACGGAAAACGGAAAATATGATACCAGTTTAAAGCCCTTGAAAAAACAAATTATACCAAAAACGATATAAATTATATGTGTTGTTCATATTTAACCTTGATTATCAAGAATGAGTTGATCTCTTCATGTATACCGGTATTCTCATATGAAGTTTCCAGTACAAAAGCAAAGCATAGGGTACGGATAACATAAAATATATACACGTGGTACATATAAAACGTTGTGGTGAGATATGAGTGAATTAACTTTATAAAAGACCACTCTGATCAACATGAATAGCCAGTATTCGATATTTATATGTGCGAACACAACATAATTTTCGATGCACAGGCACCTAAAGCGCGAATAACCATGATATCGTACAACTCTGCATCCCCCACCCACCCCCATCCCCCGTATTTAACCAAATCGTAAAACTGGAAAACAACACTGACTGATTGCACAGAATAACATTAAAATTGCTATGATGGAGAAATCACACATTTTCCAGAAAATGCACTCTCGTAATATATATATTATTTGGTAGGGAGGGGGGATGATGTATAGATGTAGCCTACGTTGTCTTCGCTTCAAGTGCCTGACGGTGGATAGCGCGGATTCAGGATATTTTTAGGGGGTGGGTTAATGTGTACTTTTCCCATCAACTTCACAGGGGTCCGTGATTTTTTTTTTTGGGGGGGGGGAGGTAATTTTTCTTAATAAATATTTACTTTACAATGTACACGTAATAACTCCACAAATTTCAGGGGGTCCGAACCCATCCCGAACCCACTCTAGATCCGCACATGCCTGTAGTTTTGATAAGCATGTCCTCTATTCTTTCTTTAATGTCAGTGATCGTTGTCTGGAACACAAATGTGTAGGCCTACATAATTATTCTCTTTCTTTGCCACCCCCACCCCCACCCCATCCCTCCCTTGTTTTAAAACACCATTGCCTGTTTCATAATAAATGATAAAAAAGAGAGTTTTGTCTTTGATGAATAAGCTTTAAAAATTAGATTTGGACAAGTGATGAATGAGTATCAGATGTTACTTGGGCTCTGCATGTGTCTAATTAGTATGTATTTCATTGACCACCGCATGTAGTTCTTGGGGGGGGGGGGGGGGGGGTCATGAATAAATTAACATTGTTATGTTATTTTTTTAATGAGACATAAACTATATGATAAAGAATACTGGTTCCTGTCTGATTTATATAAGCTTGAAGTAAATAATTTGATATAAGATTTTCCGTTTTCCGTTCCGTTCCGCTTTCCGTTCCGTTTTCCGTTCCGCGTTTTAGCAACACCCAGCAGATGAGGGGTCCACCTTGTGTATACATATCGATAAATTTCACTGCATTTCATTTGTTTCGATCTAAAAAAAAAGAGTTCATGTATGATCCTATTTTTACTATAAAGGACCATAGGAGTTGTAAATATGTCTTTGGATAAATATAATTCAGATGTCCTTTCTTCCTACCTTTTATCTATGGGGTATTAACTTCGTGACTATACCATGAGATATATGAAACTTTGATCATTTTAGATATGGTTTGGTTGAATTAAATATTCTTTATACATGTGCACTCTTTCCAAATAGTATTGAAATCTTTAAAACTGGCTTATGGTACGGCTTCCTGAAACGTATAGTGTATTTTTCTTTAGTTAGGCCCTTGAAAATAGGTTGTTTCTTTGCTTTAAAATATTTTTAAGAAATTGTTGGGCCGGTGGAGGGCACCTAATTTAGACTTTTACTCGGCACTTATAGCCATTGATCATTAGTTAAGCATCAGTAAGGGATCTTTTTTCGTGCCAACATCTACATGTATACTGCGACACTGGACCTGCGTTTTTTACGGTCTCATTCGACTGACCAGTCTGTACGTCCCTTGTCGGGACCTGTGACTTAGAATAAGCTCCTGAATCCATTACGTCGTGACTTCAAAACGAAACACGAGAATCACTGCACCACGCGAGGCCCTTGACATATTGTCTGTGTAAGTACTCAAAGATGAAAGTAGGTTTGAAAAATATACTCGGATGTCCGATGGTTGAGTATTTGCGATTCTTGTCTTTTTGTAAATATTCGATTTCAGTAAATTTACGCTGGCCTGAGTTATTTCACAAGTTCAAATGAATAATATTTGTGAATTAATTTACCATACAGTTGCTTCATTTGTATGATATTCGGATTAAAAATCCGTTTCTTTTGTTCTTTTTTTATTTATAAAGATAGGTATTTTTAAAACTGCTGTCAGAAAAAAAATAATTTACCTACCTACCTACCCAACTTGAGATTTTAGGGTCGGGTTAGGGGAAACAAAGATATTTTTAATGATGGCCTAATATACAAATCTATAAATTTTGTCTGAAATACCTACAAAGTTTCAGGAAATTCAGTGCAGGAGTTATGCTGACAAACTGTTATGTTAATGAGTGTAAGTCCATGTCCAACACATGACAATTTACACATTTAAATAATTGATGGAAACAAAATTATGATGTAGTCATATGAAATTTTTTGTACTAGTATACTGTACTTATGAAATCATTTAAGGCAAAGCACCAATATGAGGGGGTGGGGGGGGGGGGGGGGTTGAGAACTATCCAAGATTTTGTGTGTGTGTGTGAGGGTGTGTGTGTTAAATCATTAATATTTTGATCTCAAAATCAATAGGGTCTTTTAAGGTCATAAAATATTTCACATAAAACTTCATTACAAAAGCTGATTCCAGTGGATTTCCTTACTACCTAGCTAGAAAGTTTCTTCAATAATAGGCAAAACTCTTAGGGCAAAAGTAAAGGAATCGGAATTTCCTGGTAATATGCACATCTACACACTGTGTCCTAAATATCTGCAAATTAAGTTTGACCATATTTTGTGCAGCGGTTTAAGAGGAGTTGCGCTGACAAACTGTTCATCTCTATATTCAAGATATGGCCAAAATTCTAAGTTGAAAAGTGCCGAAATTCCCAGAAAAAATAAAGGAATCGGAATTTCCTGGTGCACATATATGCACATCTACACTTTGTGTTCTAAATATCTGCAAAGTTTGACCAAATTCTGTGCAGAGGTGTATGGGGAGTTGCGCTGACAAAAAACAAACAAACAAACAAACAAACAGGACTGACGGACTGACTGACGGACGGGTCAAAAACATTATACCCCCCGCAACTTGTTGCGTGGGGTATAATTAAAGTTTTTTTTACAATGAAAAGGGTGAAGATAACGAACAGTGAACTGTAAATCTACAAACAATACAAATCTGTGAACAGGATATAAACGGTACCCCCGGAAATTATAGATTTGGGGTCGGGTGCCTAGGTGGAGAAAACATCCCCTGTCCACCGGTCCCATCCGCCGTGAGCCCATTTGTTGTTCAGGTTAACGGAATATTCCGTGATCAAATTTAGTATAAAAACAAAGGCCTATAACACGTCAGCCAAAATACCAATATTTGTTAACAAGGTCATTATAACGATCATAAAATTTACGAAACGCTGACTTTAATCGAGGTTGTTGAAATCCTTGTAACATCAACTTATTTGTCAGTAGCCTGCCTCGGTTTAAAAATTGATCGTACTCAGAGCATGCTCTTGAGTATCGAGTAAGTTAATTGGGAGACGAAAATACCATATGCAGGTGACAGCTGAATATTACTGCATAAATAAGGAAAGTTGACAATCGAAAAGCTGAGGTCATCTCTTTGTCATGCTATTTAGTTGTTTGTTGGTCCTTATCGTCTATAGTCAGAAAAACATTCAAAAATATGAAAGAAATTTGGCAGACTCTGTGGTGTTTTTAATTTTGAATTCACTGGGATATATCGAGTCGACCGACATATGATTGATATGAAGTAACTATCGTTAATTGACAGAACGTCGTCGATATATCTGAATGTCGAGTTGAAGGCTAAAACAGGTGTTTTTTTCTTCTCGTGTAGAAGTTTTGTATAAATTCTGCTTTATAGGAATATAAAAACTGATCGGCTAATAAATGAGCACAGCTAGTGCTCATCATTATGTTGTCTATTAGGAACTCAAGCATCCTTTTAATATCAACTTTAGAGTACTTGTGTGTAAAATCAAAGTGTTTTTAACAAAGTAATATTGTTGTTGACCAATCAAAAGATACGAAAATTTCCGAGTTCCATTTTTATTGAAGAAGCAGTTGTCTGTGATATCAAAAAAGCCTAGTTTTTAATTTATCGTGTTCTTTAACGTGTAGAAAAGTCATATGTTCTGATGTTACCGACTTTTGAAAAAAGAAGAAGTGATTTTATATTTTCTAAAAGTTCTGTGGAGTTTTTGAGATCTACATCTGATTTACACCACTTCTGGCCTGGCAATGTATCTTTGTAAGGATTTTTATGAAGTATATGAATCCAGTATAGGTAGGATAGATCGAACTCACCTTGATTGACTGGAATGTTAAAAGTATTAAAGACTGAAATGTGATTTTGGAGAATTTCATCCTAAGAAAGCGAACTGAGTATAAGCTGGAATCAAAACCAAGTTTTTTCTGAAATAAAGTTATAATAATGAGCCTTACAAAGATGATATTGTTACAGGTTGTGTGTGCTGGAACCATATAGTCTTTATGATTCTTGTACCATAGGACTGGCGGTAAATTTAGATTTTACTTTGATGTTGCTGTGGTGTATTTGCCAGAAGAATCACAGTTTTTTTAAGTCACGCCCACCTTTTGGCATCAAGCCATACTGTGACAAGACCTTGACTGATGAATGAATGATGTTAATTTCCAGACCTTGTCGATGGCTGACGAATGAATTAAGCCAACATTTTTAATTTCAAGAATACTAACATTAGCTTGTCGATGTTCGCTTCATAAATGTTTACTCCGCGTATCCTTAATCAGTAAATGATACGTCCTAATTGTCGAATTCTCGTCATTCTCTTTCCCTCTCCAAATACATGTAGCAATTTCACATCAGAAGTCCCCGCGTTTTTTGTTTTTTTTACTTCCAATACCATTTCAAATTTTCATTAAAATGTCAGAAATCATTTAATTTTTTTCTGTACGCCGATTGCCATAGAGAAAAATTTCAATGGCGATGTTTCCCATACCCACCCCCCTTTTACATAAAAAAAAAAAAAAGATCTAGAAAGATAAATTTTCTTTCAGAGTTGACGGCCTGAATATAAAAGCCTATAATCGCTACCCCTGTACCTGACAAAAATCATGTTTTCTGCGTCTTCAACATTCCAAAGGTACAATATCTTCACACGTACCAATTCCGACTTTTTTTTATCAACGATTTACAGTAGAAGTGTCTCAGCTTAATATGATCCTTGCAGATGGAGACAGCTATTTATACAGACTCCGGACCGTAGCTTGACACCTCGTAGTAGGCGGTGCTAATTATCAACTTGCTTTTCTCTCATTGGTCCTCTGGTACAAGTAACTTACACAATAGATATTAATTGGTTAGCGGTAAATACACTCACAGTTTTTATTCACTCGGGGCTCCGCCCCTCGTGAATGAAAAACTGTGAGTGTATTTACCGCTAACCAATTAATATCTATAGTGTAACTATAACACACTTAATCCATTCTGACAAAGTGTTCGGGTTTTCTCCTACATATTTAGCCCAACATCTGGCATAATTCATAATAGAAATGAAGTTCTGTCGCCAATTGAAAGATCGGGGCTCCCTGTATTTAGGACCTTTAAAGATGATTGTTTTTAGGTCTTCATTTTCAACAATATTAACATCACCGGTAATGATGTCTAGCTGAACTGTAGTTGAAAGAAAAAGAATAAGAACACTTAAGAGGATCTTGTTTTATATGTTCAATATCTAGGCATTGTAATGTTTGTTTACAATTGAAAAGTTTGGAAGCAAGTTATGGAATATCTGCGAAATGCCTACGTGACAAGTCTGTGTGATTTACACACCAATAACTCACACAAAACTTAAAAACATTCCTTAACCCTTTAACTACCAGAGATTTTGCATTTTTTCTGAAAAACTGTCTAAAAATTTCAAATTGAAATTTTAACATTTTCTATTCACTTTTACATAAAGCAACCTATACATTTTCTGAAAGGTAAAATCTTAAAGTAATTAATTATGCAGAGTAAAATGATTTCGTGGTTGCCATGGCAACGAATGAGACCCATAATTGCCAAAAAAATGTATTTTCCCCCTTTTTCATCCCAGAAATACAAACAAATTTACAAATAATGTTTCCATAACAGAGGATTTAGTGATACTATTAAAGCAAAGCATGCAAACAATTAGTTTTTAGTTATACTGGTCAATTTTATTTGATGGAAAGAGTTTATATGATTACATAATGTCCGTGTATTAGACTTTGGCTTTATACAGCTGTCTGATTGTCGTAATTATAAGCAATTTAAAATCGCTTTTCCTCTTACAGATTTTACCTGACTTCAATAAATTTGGTACACTTTTAGAGTGTACTAAGATACATATTTTTTTATTTTAATTTTTTATTTCAATGAACAGTGTTGCCATGGTTATAAAATAGCAATTTTGAGAACGGAACTTCCTAACAAAACACGGCCTGGTATACTATATTCAGCAATTTTCAAATCGCTTTCCCTTCTACAGTTTTTGCCTGACCTCAGTAAAGGTACGCATGTAAAGAGCACTAAGATACAAAATGCAATATTTTAGTATGTTTATTTCAATGTACAGTGTTGCCATGGTTACAAAAATAGCAATTTTGAGATAGAAACTTTCTGACAAAACATGGGTATACTATATTCAATGCCATCGTACATATTAAAATTACAAATATCAACGTTAAAAAAATTGACATATATTCAACGTTGGTCGAAGGGAGAGGAGGAGGGATATTGCTGAACATTGTCTCTAATTCGTTTGTTAAATGTTGATTTGATGTCCGCGGAATCATGCGAGAAAATATCTCGCCTTAAATACACGATTTTTTTTTTTCTTTTTTGGAAAACCCATGTGTTCTAGAAGAAACAATATTAATGCCCAGTCGTTTTTTTAACATCAAATGGTCCCCCATTTACTCCAAGTAGAGTTTTATCACTGAATAAAATTACTTGCCTAGTTCCAGAGACCTGTATCTGAGAATTCACAACACCCTGATATGTACTCGAACATACAATATCACTAGTTCATCATTAGTTTTAAATGAAGGCCATGGGGAGAGCATGGCAAAGAACTACGCACCCCTTTATTCAATAAAAATGACAATTTTGCCATTATTTTTTTTTTAATATTGCAAACAAGAGTTCACTAGTGATTGAATTATATTACTGTCATAATGTAATTTTTGAATTTATCGGATGGAAGTAAATACAAAATTACAATATTACAAATTGTCATATTGTAATTTTTAGCTCACCTGAGCCGAAGGCTCAAGTGAGCTTTTCTGATCAAAAAGTGTCCTGCGTCCGTCTGTCGTCTGTAGTCCGTAAACTTTTCACATTTTCGACTTCTTCTCAAGAATCACTGGGCCAATTTCAACCAAACTTGCCACAAAGCATCCTTGGGTGCATTTACGTTTGTTCACTGGAAGTGTCGTGCCCTCTTTCAAGGGGAGATAATTAAGAATTCGTAAAAATTTGGTGGCTTTTTTTTAAATATCTTCGTCTCAAGAACAACTGGGCAAGAAAAGATGAAACTTGTGTGAAAGCTTCATGACATACTATAGCTTCAAATTTGTTCATATCATGACCCCCTGGGGTAGGGCAGGGCCGCAAGAGGGGGTCGAAGTTTTACATAGTAATAAATAGGAAATGTCTTTTAAAATCTTCTTCTGTAGAACAGCAAAGCCATGATTATTAGTCATATTATAATAGAAGTATCCTCAGGTAACTCAATGTTCACCATAGGAATATATTGGAAATATCTTTAAAAATCTTTTTCTCAAGAACAGCGGAGCCATTATTAGTTATATTAATATAGAAGTATCCTCAAGTAGTGTAGATTCAAGTTTGTTCAAATCAAGACCCCCACGGATAGGACAGGGCCACAACAGTGGGTCAGAGTTTTACATAGAAATATATAGGTGTAATGGTTAAGGGGCATTCAAGTAAAATGCATTGAAGACCTGAAATAATGGAATGACCTGGCAACCCTTGGAATGGACTAGCCAAACCAAAGGGTATATAAGCCAAAGCTTTGGGAAAGTCAGGCATTCAGAAGCTAGCAGAAGTTGGATGCTGAATCAGCAATAAAGAAGTTAAGGTATTCCATCCCTAATATCAACAGATTCAATGAAATTGAATACACGACAGATAATTATGTAGATGTTTAATACTCAGTATATTTAGACATAATTCCCATTTATTACTATTAGCGTGTAAGTGTGTGATGTGTCCTAATTTATGACCTTGAATTTTGGTAAGGGTTATCTCCATCTGTTTTTATTTGAAAAATTCAATTATAAAAAAAACTTATCTGGTAAAAAAAATCGTTCTCAATTGTCATTCGATTTATAATGTTTTATGCATCTTTCCACCACAGTATTTATTAATATTCTTTTTATTTGAATAAATATTTTTTAAAGAAAAATTGCTTGTCCCCTTAGACTTCAATGCAATCTTTGTTAATTAATTACTGCTTAGTTAATTACATTTTGAAACTTTCTCTAGATAAATCCTTTTCTACTATAAAATGCTTTTACATGGGAAATATCTTTAAAATCTTCTTCTCAAGAACCACTAAGCCATTATTAGTCATATTATTATAGAAGCATCCTTTGGTACTGTAGATTCAAATTTGTTCAAATTTAGGGTGGGTAGTGTGGGGCCACAATGAGAGGTCAGAGTTTTACATAGGAAAACATAGGATTGACTGATTGTACGTTGTTTTACGTTCCGTACAAGAATTTTTCACTCATATAGAGACTTCACCATATACCGGTGAAGGGCTTCAAATTTAGACCTTTACTCGGCACTCAGAGCCATTAAGCAGTGGAGGATCTTTATCGTGCTTACGCCTGCCGTGACATGGGCCTCGGTCATTAAGGTCTCATCTGAAGGACCCGCAACTTTCACCTCAAAGTGCCGAGCGCTTGGCGAAGGAACAGTTGCTACCTATTTTTTTTTTTATCGAATTAGGTCAGTCGCGGCTTGGGCTCGAACCCCTTACCATCCGATCACGGAGCGAGAGCTCTACAGAATGAGCTACCATGACAGTGGAAAACATAGGGAAAAAAATCTTTAAAATTCTTCTGTTTAAGAACAGCAAAGCCATGATTTGTGATATTGATATGGAAGCTTCCTGAGGTAGTTTTAATTAAAGTTTGCCCCCCTCCCCCTTCAATACTGAACTGATTACTGCTTCTTTCTAGCCAATGAGCTCAGGTGAGCGATGTGGCCCAGCCTCTTGTTGTATTTACTTCCACCCGGTAAATTCAAAAATTACAATATGACATTATTAATACCAGTGTCAAATTGTTCATTGCTCTTAATCACAACTCTTTTTATAAGGAATCTAGAAGATGTATATCCATTGAAATCAGGCTTTTAAACATCAAGAGATTTTCAAATAGTACTCATATTTTAAAGTACTCATAGACGTGGATAAATTATCCTTCATTTTTTCCATATGTTTAACTCATGTAATTTATCTGTAAACATACCCCCCACCCCCACCCTCACCCTCAGGAACAACAAGAGCTTTGGTATGAATTTGTTAAATAATAATTCAAAATTGCTGTAAAAAGGAAAGGGAGATGTTTTGAAAATATTTTCCATTGATTTCTATAGTGAAAAACACAAGTTTTTCCAAAATTATAAAGCGTAGGCATAGTTTCCGAATACTTCTGATTGTACTTTCATTAACTTTTCTCCACAGCTTTTAGAAAATAGTAAAATGGCGGTTTTTATATTCAAAGGCGCATTTTGCTATTTTTGCGCGATGTTCTGGCAAATATTTTACATACTTGCTCCGTTTTATTTTTGTTGTAGCAGTAGATTCAACTTTTCAGTTTCTTCAATACACATACCTGTAATGCCTGCTGATCTGTAAAGGATTAGGCAATGAGGGAGAATTTGTTAGTTTATCCCAAGTTTTCCATTTTTATCCAGTGTGATATAGACTTGTTCTTAACTCTGTGAAGACTGAAAAATGAATTTACCACGAACAAAGAAACCTGAGTTTCTTGTGTGTTTATTTAGAAAGTATTTCTATATCTATATCTATATATATATATATATAGCAATGTGATTAAAATCAGCTGTTTGTTTGGCTATGTTTACGACGTAGGACGTAGTACTTTTGATATATTTTTTCATTGTGACAGTTTTTTTTAATCTTTTAATCATTAAAAAAGGATAACTGCGTTATCTATCCAGTCGCTTTAATAAAAATGCACCTTTCCTTTCAAAGTACACTAAGTACTAAAAAAAAAAGATTTATATTTTTTAAATTCATTTTTCAATAATAAATCTGAAGATTAGGAAAATGGTAAGGATGATATTTAATTATTTGATTGATTATTTCTACTACACGAAGGACTGACACAAAATTGGACAGGGATTTCTGATACTATGGGTGCACGCAATCGGGGCGTTGGGTGAAAGACTATTACTAGATGTATACATCTCCCAAAGCTATGGAAAATTCCTTTTATTACATGTTTATGGCTCAAAACGTGTCGTACACTAACTCTTCTTTACAAATAATTCATTTTTAAAATAAATCTGTTCCATATATCAAAAGAGCCAGTTTGTTTTACACTGAGCTCATGAACGATTTCATTGTGCATGTAAACCGTCAAATGACGTCATAGTGCATTTTGTGTATTTTACTCGTAAAAGTTCCAATATTCAACAACAAATATCTCTGTAACGAATGCATGTACCTTATAATGTCCGGAATAAAAAATGTAGGGCATATTCCCAGCTTTCAGGTTATGGCTTCATTTTTTATTTTATTGTGTTTGTAATTTAGATAAAGCCAACAGAAGATAGCACAAAATCAGTCATTTATGCGTAGTTTTATCAACTTCCTGCAATGATATGCAATATTCAATTCAAGTTCATGATAATTTCTCAACATCGCACAGAAAAATTTTGAGTAGAAAAAATGTTTAGTTTCTTCTCTAGTTTCAGAAAATATCAATTGTTTTGTTGTAACCCGAATATTTAGAAAACGCCAACAGTTAAATATCTGTGATGCTGAAAATGCGTCCAAATGCGTCTCTGGGGGTTAAAGGGTTAAATATATGTTATGAGCGATATAGCGTAACGGTTAGTGTGTTAGACTTGCATGGAAAATGCATACTCAGGATTTTTATTGCTTGGTACTGGAACCCCAAGAATATATTTTTATTTAAATCATAGAATGATTTTTATCGAAAAAAATTTCCACAGAAAAGTTTTGTTTCTCATAATTTCATACCTTTCAATGAAAAAAACTTTACTCTAATACTGAAATACGTTTATTCACAAATTGAATATAACTTTTAAACATTTGACGCTGTAGGCATTTTGCACGCCTTGTTCGCCCATATCCTTTAAGTTTAAGAAACCAACTGGTTGAATCAGAATTATTTTCCGACACACCGTGCACACGTTGTGGCTTAAAGAGTATATGCTGGGCAACATCCATTCTGCAGATGAAGTATCCAAGTATGGACTTGCTTTATCTTCTTCAAATAGTCCATTCAAATATTTCAAGGAAACTGAGTAAAGTTTAGTGCTAATGTGAAGAAGACCTATGCATTACTATGTAAAACTGTGATGCTCATTGTGTCCCCATCCTACCCCCGGGGGTCATGAGTGGAATAAACTTGAATTTACATTACCTGAGGATACTTCCATATAGATAGGACTAATCATAGACTCGCTGTTCTTGAGAAGATTTTTCCTAAGTATTCCTTTGCAATCCTTTGATTACCCATTGTGGCCCAACCCTACCCCTGGGAGTCAAGAGTTGAACAAACTTGAATTTAGACTAGCTGTGGATGTTTCCATAAAAATATACTTAAGCATAGCTTTGCTGTACTCGAGAAGAATATTATTTAAGATTTTTTCCTATATATTCCTATGTAAAACTGCGCCCGCCCATTGTGGCCCCACCCTACCTGCCGGGGTCATGATTTGAACAAGCTTGAATCTACACTATGTAAAGAACGTTTCACATAAATTTCATCTTTTCTGGCCCAGTGGTTCTTAGGAAGGTTTTTAAAAGATGCCATTTAATTTTCACTAATTCTTAATTGTCTCCCTTTGAAAGAGGGCGTGGCCCTTCATGTGAACAAATTGAATCCCCTTCATCCAAGGATGTTTTGAGGCAAATTTGGTTGAAATCTTTAGAAGTCGAAAACGTGCCGTATTTGTCAAAATTTAAACATGGACAAGAAGTGTTCTACGTCATACTCTTGTTTGGTGATATCTAAAGTTTTGCAAATACAAAGAAGTTTTTCTTTTGCTTCCTCTAAAGAACTTCCAGTAACAGCGACATTACACAGAGGTAACTCGATATCCTCAGATATATCTAAATGCTGTGGTGGTTCGATGATCACGCAGTTAATGTCACCGTTGTCTTCATATCTCTTTAGTGTCCCTTTGTTTTTCTCGTTGAATATATCTGCATGCAGGGATGGAAAGCACATGATTCCCATCACTTGGCACTCAGGATCTATACTCGGTGGAGGTATGGGTCTCATTCCACAAGCTATCATACACACATAGAAAGCCAAATCGATCCCACAATAATCGAGAAGCCAGTTCCGAATATAGTAGTCATCCATTCTTGCGTTGAGATCTATCAGTTTTGGACCGGTGGAGGTCTTTTTCATTTTCACATTGAAGACACCATTTTCCAGACCAACCCCAACGCAACATAAATAAGCAGCAGCAATAAGCTGGCGCTGTTCTTCAACAGAAAGAAATGATGGCCAGCAAGAAGAAGTCTCTATGAATGAGTTAGACATCGCTGGACCATTATCTCTCACGATTGCCATTACCAACCGTTGTTTATACATAACTACATCAATATCATGTTTTGTGCCATCGAGATAGGGCATCAATATCATTTTGTTTTCATATGTTAGGTCATTTTCAGTTGAATTTTCATCAAACGACCTAAAGGACCTGAAAACTTTAATGCATTCCTCTGTAGAATTACAACGGTGTACTCCCACCTGACCGGAGCCGTATTCAAATTGCAGAATGCCAGGTAACCTCACTTGGTCTATGGCGTAGGAAATATCGTCGACCGATCGTATACGAATGCTCTTTGAAGCATAAGAACTAAAACTGGGATAGTTTTCAACATGTTGATTTTGCAAGAAGAGTGTTTTCTGAGTTGCTACTTTGGATGCCTGAGTTCCTTTCACGCCCGATCCATTGAAACCGAGGATCTTACAGATGATGGATGCGATAAGAGCATTGTCCTTTGAGAATGTACAGCAGCCATCAACAGTTATATCTTTTCCTTTCAGGCGCCGTATAATCTCCGCCGCATGATAATCGTTCTTCTGGCGATCCATAAAATCATAATGTATGAAGCGGAACACTCTAGGAGCTCTCTTCTCTGGCACCTTATCCACCAGTACCACCTATCATGTGTAAAACCAAGAACAGGATTTCAGACTTCAAAAATAATAATAATATATGACAAGTTTTCTTTATCAGCGTTGTCTGAATAGAATTTAAATTCGACTACCTTAACTTTGTTGTCCTCGGTTAGTTTCCACAGATATTCACTGTTAATTCCTCCTTTGCCCATTACCAAAACAGTTTTGTTCTGCATCATATACCCTTGGGACCTTTCCACCATGATTCTGACTAAAGGGGTAACGGTTCTTCCAGCAAAACTTGGATTCATTAACTCGAAAAAATGACAAACATTGACGCTATCATTTCCTCTTATGTTAACAGGAATCGGTATATAAATGTCATTTTCTTTGGCCAACATATATTCAATTCCTGTAAATACAACGCATTTGAAGAAATAAATTTTGTCTGGCTAATTACATTGAAACCAAGAATATTATAATAAACTTACGAATCTGGGTAATAGGTAAAGGACAATACTAGTATATGAAAATTAAAAACTTTCAAATACTTCAAGAATTGAAAAAAAAAAATATAAGCAAATACATTTTTCTGTTTAGAGAAAAAGCAAAACATGGCCTCGAGAATCATGAATTTCTCAGATTATGACCAACTTGGTCTTTACCCAGCCTCACCCTCTGAAATATCTCATTGCATGAGAATTGTCTCCTAGATGCCCAAGAGTAAAGACTGTATATAATCCATAGTCACAGTGCTGTAGATCACTAAATTTTCGCGACACCTTATTTCGCGAGATAGATATTGACTATTAGCGAGACAGAATATTCACGAATTGAGGTTATTGCTCTATGTAACCTTTAGGAATAGTAATATACGCGAGAATGAAATTTTCGCGAGCACACTGTCTCGCGTATTTACGCCAAAATAAAGTTTTTGCGAATAACAAGTGATTTACAGAATGTGATCAATATGGCCCCTCTCCTGGGGACATAGTTAACACGATTTGAAAGGACTCGTTATTTATTTTCTGGACCCAGAATTTCATTTGGGAGGGGATTGGTTGGTTTTTATTATCAAGCAAATAGTGTGCCTATATGTCCAGGAGTAAAGACTGTATATAATCCATAGTCACAGTACTGTAGATAACTAAATTTTCGCGACACATTATTTTCGCGAGAGAGATATTGACAATTAGCGAGACAGAATATTCATGTTGAGGTTACTGCTCTGTGTAATCTTTAGGAATGCTAATATACGCGAGAATGAAATTTTCGCGAGCACACTGTCTCGCGTATTTACGCGAAAATAAAGTTTTTGCCAATAACAAGTGATTTACAGAATGTGATCAATATCAAGTTTACGAACGACTTACGACAAACAGACTCAGGTGATTTTATAAAAATACAAAAAAATTAGAATTGTCCTTCATTCAAGCGTTGATTTGTCTGTCGATTTTGAAAACACTTCTACTCCTTAATCTTTTAGATATACTAGTGATTTAATCTGGAACTTGAAAAAAACATACAAAATAGAAGATAAAATCAATATGTGTGTTGTATAGACATAGTGATAAATGTTTTAGATATCAGTAAAAGCTTATATAAATACTGCTTTTTTGGGTTTTTGAATCGAAGAAACATGTGCTTTCAGCGTCTAGGATACTTATTTGATGATTTAACCACTGACACCAATTACAGTGGATTATAATTTTCTCTAAAAAAGAATTGTTTGATAGAAGGTTAAAAAAATCCAATTTTCGTATACTGAATAAGGAAACTGGAAATAGATATTTCCATTGAAAATTGTATATTTAGATCTTTCTGAAAGCAGAAAATCACCTTAATTTTTTCATTTAAAAAAATCGAATACCAATTTTTCATATGAAAAGAAAGTCTACCCATGGAGAACAACAACAGAAAAAAAACTCTTGTATCTCAAGAAGAAGCATGCAATAGTCTTATTTTGTTGGTTATATTTGACATGCCAGTAAGATTAAGGTATCACACCGGTAATTGACCAATCAAAATGAACTTAGTCAATTGTAGTTCCATACATAATAAAAAAATATTTTTTTTATTGTGAGAAATTTTTTAATTTCCCTTATTCTATTTTTACATTTTTGGTATCTGTGCTTAGGATATTTTATGTACTTTGTTGCCTGACGCCACGTGCGTCAGGCAGTATAAGGATTAATATTTCAAGGATCCGAAACTAAGCGATCATTCTTAATGAACTAGATTTTCTGGAAGCTGATTTACACTGGAATTTGTTACCTGCATTCAAACAAATACAGTTTGCAGAAGAAAGAATCATATAACTGATGCAAAATAATGATGTGTTTAATTCCTTCAATTTTTTTGCATGTACATGTTTATTCTTCGCGATTCTTTGTACGAACATGTCCGTGTAAGATTTTTTCTGCGTTTCTAAACTACTGGATCAGTCCATTTGTCTTCTACGAAAGGGGTGACTCAATCATTTCGCGCCAAGTGTCACATGTAAATTATCTTCGCGTCTTTTTCTTGGGTTGTTCTATTGAATGGGTGTGATAACTTCTATGGAAATAAATAAAGTTTATTCTTTTAACATGATTCTTAAGCACCAGATTTTTTATTAACAGTAAATTTTATCTCATTTTTTAATGAGAATACATTGTATATGGACAGGCAACACTAAAGCAATGGATTTGCTGATTATTCTTACTGTTTATTCCATAAGTGGACTAGTCTAATCATAAACAAACTCCCTCCACCCAGTAAATGGGACATCCCTTCTTGATTCTGTTTTCCACCTAGCCTTTCTTTCAACATTACATTTATTAATAATGTACGTTACAAGGTACGGTTTTTTAAAAAAGCTTAGAAAGTCAGCGAGTAGCATATATTATTTCATGCTTTGTGATGAACAAGGGTTTCCTTTTAATACAGTGACAAGAGTGTAGGTCAGTACCCGTAGAGGAATGGGCTTCACTCCCGTAAGGTTCTAAGTAAAGAATCGGCAAAGGTTTTCAATTCATAAAAAAGCACGTTATTTTTATGAGAAAGGTCCTGAAATCGATTGAAAAGAAAAACTAACAATTTCAAAACTGTATATAAAGATGTATTTTAAGCTCATTTATAATACATGTACTTGTATATGGTAAGACCATCATCGCGTGAGTTTTGTCCGGGGGTGGGGGTATTATTAGTATCTTGTTTTGCGCTAGCTATAAAGTGTACAGGTTATTTACTTTGATTTCTAGAGTAGCATTGAAGCATTTTTGTCTCAAACACTTCAAGACAACTTTCCAAGTTAAAACTGTTCATAATTTACTTCGTCGTCGAGAACGACAGAAAACAGACCAGTCTATATAAACACTAGTAGAGGCCGTCTCATCAATCTATCACTGACCACGAAGAAGTGCGCCCTCTAGTAAGAGAGTACATGTAATATGAATTTCTTTCAAACAAATCATCTATTTTCCCAGAATTATCAGTGGCGGATCCAGGAATTTCATAACGGGAGGGCGCAGTAGAAGGCAGGGGGTCTGGGGGCTGCATTGAAACTCCAGTGGGTCCAGAGCAAAGCCCTGATGGGGGTTCGGGGGCGAAGCCCCCGGAAGCTGACGAATTCTTACAAATAAGAGGTGTTTTTTCCTTGATTTTAGGATAATGAACATATATGTTCTACATACAAAAAATTCAAACGGGGGGGGGGGGGGGGGGGCTGTGCTGGATCCGCCTTTGATTATAATCTACGCTAGCGCACTTGCAGTTTCATCCCAACGTAACTAGTCAGCCCCTGGGCTAACTAATAAATGACCAAATAGTGGCATGTCTTAGATATTCGTTAATCTGTAGTATTTGGTTATGAAATTTGAGAAAGTCAACTGTACATTTTGCACAATGAAGTATCGTAACTATGTCGCTCCTTGATGACGGAAACGTTTAGCACCTCTCCTGCATATACGTTCCATAGATATTGATTGATTAGTCAGGCAAGCTTTTTGAGAAGCTATTACTTGTAAAATATTAAAGGTTTTTGACAGGAACTATTTCTTTCGGGGCATAGGAGGCCACTTCCTGGGGTGCACACAGGATGTTTATAAACACATTGAATACACGTGGTTTTGAGGGTATTCCTGTTTGCGGATGGAAAAAATCAGAAAATGCCGTGTAGGTACCCTATTTTTTGGTGTCAGCTGATGTGACTGGTAACGTTTAAAACTTCCTGCTAAATATTTTTTCATGAATTCGAATACCTGATTTTTAATGATTTTTTATTCTATATAGAATTACATAGTGAAAACAATTACCGGTGTGATACCTTGAAGCACAACAGAAAAGGGTATGGATCTGAAGAATTTGATAATTAAATGATGAGGCACTGGTAACTTTATTCTCTTGAGTAAGTTATTTAAATAAATAAAATTTTGGCTTTCTCAATTACCTATAAAATCTGTTTGGAAAATCGCTCCCCCTTTTTTACTTTTAAATAAAGCTATTTCTTCACTGATCAATGTTTGAAACAACTTTTTGGACATGTCTGTGATGAGATTAATAATTCTCTCTTCTTCCTCGCCTAGGTCTCTCTGTTTTAAGGTGGTTTTCAGCGATTGGGTTATTGTTTTAGTGGACGTCATTTCTGTCCTTTTTCCAGTTTCACAAATGATGGAAGACACTTCTGAGTTCTTAACGGTGCTCCGACAAACATTTGCCCAGATGCTAAATGTTAAATCGTTCATACCGTTTCCTGGAAAAGAAAGGATGATATAAAAGGCTTTTTAACATTTTTTCCCAGTTCATGAAACAATGAATGTGTTTCTTGTGTTACTTTAACATTGCTGTGACAAATTTTTACCCAAATACTAACAAGAGAATGGTATAAGATAGAACTACCGGTACCGCTACCTCTTAGGGTGCCCCCCCCCCCCCCAAATGATGGTACAGTACTAGTGAAGTAACATTTTCACATGTGATCAGTAGAATATTTTGAAATTTAACCGTCATCAGATCAATTGATTTGGTGTATAGATTAAGCATGGGTGGTTCACCTGTGGCTTGCGCGACTTCTAACATAACTCTTTCCTCCAGCTGTAGAGTTTGAAGAACTTGCAGAACTGCTTGTTTAATTCCATTTGCATCGTTCCTGGTGTGATATGAGGGCCTTGTCTCATTTTGTAATTTTCTTTGCGATCCTGTTCGTTTAACCATGAACTTCACAAGACAATAATATTATATAGCATGCTGGCAAAATAAATGCTTGAAAATTTATTTTGATAGTCATGTACGTGTGTATTCTCGATGAACAAGTAAAAAATGAGTTTTACAAAATTTTCATTTACACTATTTGAGAAACAAACCTTTTTCGTTTGTCAAAGAGAATCCTACCTCTATACATACACCAACTTCATATGTAAAGGTCTTAAAATTGATTTCCGACCGCCATTTCATGATTTTTCTTTAAATCAAGATCTGCGACTTTTCAGTGTTTCATTTGACTAATTTTGAGATATAGTTTCGTTTATAAATGGTAATTGTTTTATCAGGGCTAGATAGGTAATATTGGACACTACAGAATTTGGTAAGATATTGTGGTTTGACGAATTTGAATCAGTGTTCAAGGTTGATACCCCCCTCTACCGGTTGTACACCATGGAAATGAATTGTAAAGAATTATGTTTTTGGTAACAGAATTACATAAACCAAAGAAAGGAATTTTCTTCAAAATTGTAAGGTTTATTTTTAGTGTTATCTATTTGACCCTCCTGATTCAGATAAACTCAGAATAAATGGTCTGTTTTGTTTCTCAATCGAACTTGATGTTTTTTGTATAGTACATCTCTTGATGTGAAAAGTTTAATGTGTATAAAATTAAGTACCTACCATTTTTTCTTTGTCGTCTATTGAATCTAGAAAAGTGGAAATGGCATCCGAGACAGTTTTCTCCACATCTATCTTTAAATCGAGGCTTACAGTTGTTAATACTAAGACGCCATCGAGCTTGTGTTGCTCTGGGGTCCCGGGCATGAAAACAAGAGTCTGAGGAAAGGTCAACCCTGCTTTAGCCATCAAATCACGTGTCCATAGCTTGTCGTTCATTACTTTGTTTAGAATTGGAGAACCTGACATCGGGCAGTCCAAACTGTTTTCTAACTCTTCTGAGAAACTCTCTCCATAGAGACTCTGATATTTGTTAAGGAAATATGAAACTCTTCTTGGTGGATTAAACACATCAAGGTATGACCTGTATCCAGACTCAAATGTCACGGCCTTGTGAACATACATGGACTTCCGCTCCGAGTCGTGATCGCTCTTACAAAGAGTGATCCATGACTGAGACAGAACTAGTAACATGTCGCCAGGACAGAGTCTACATCCCTCCAGCAGGACAGACATAGATTCCTCCGGAGAGGACATGATGACAATGGAAACTCCAGTATCCGGTAGAACTTTTCTTGGCGACATTGTTCTGTCTTCCGTCACTGATTGATTTGTTGCAAAGAGGATGCGCTGAAGGGTTTCGTAGTGTTTGTAAATAACACTCGCATCTTCAAATTCAGGATGGTCCTCAACAAGTGGCGGTGGTCCCAAATAGATATTTTTATTCCACGGCAAAGTAGGATCCATTATGTAGAGAGAGGTATATCTCCAAAAGATAATATGATTTTTATTGCGATGCGCATATATTTAAAACTCATAACTGATTTTATTCATTGAAAAAAAAATTATTGCGCACCAAAAAGTGCACCGTTTCTCGATTTTTTTCTCTGTATACAATGTATATCAAAATACTACTAACAGCGTGTTCCTAACATTCTCTTTTATTGTGAAAATAGTAAAGAATATATATATGTTGGGAACACACGGTTTGTAATATTTTGATGGCAGCTTAAATATACGGAGAAATAAATTGAGAAACATCGCACTTTTTGTGCGTAATAAATTTACAATTTTTTCAATTGGTGGCCCTGTAGCTCTAGTCGTACATCTCAATTTTTTCAGACCAGCGAGCTACAGATCACCTACAATAATTAAAAAAATCATGTTTTACAACAATGAACCTCAATTCTTTATAACGATTGTGATTTTTCATGTTGGTCTCACTTTTCAAAAGGAATAAGTAGTTTTTGCAAGAAGTACACCCCCCCCCCCCCCCTCTAATACGGGCCTATTCTGGTCAGTAGTAATTAGTATGAACTCGCAGAGCGACAAAATTTGAATGAATTTTGCAGTTCACATTGGTCGGTGATATGTTTCTGAAGTCATGGAAATTCATTCGTGGTAACCAATGTATAATATACTTGTATGCACGATGGATAAAATCAATGTTTTAAACAAGTGCGATGTTGGAAAAGTACACAACTGACGCAAAAGGAATTTCTTTAATAAGATTTTTTTCCTGGCTAACGGAAGAGGTATGTGTTCAAATAAGTCGAGGAAAAGAAACATATATCATATTAGCAGTATGATTTTCGCGGAAAAGCGTGTCGAATCGCGAAAAAGTGGAACAGCGATTGATCTCCATCACTTTTCAAAGGACAAAGGCTTTTTTCGTTTTTTTTCTTTTTCTTTTTTTTCTTTTTTTTATAATTTTGGGTAGTAAACAATAACTTTGAATTGTCAATTACAGTTTTGATCAACAGACTTCAGAAACAAATCAGAAAAAAAACTTTTTAAAGTTAAAGAATAATTCGCATTTGTATTATTAATAGGGCTTTGATTTTTGCTTTTGAAACGCTACTAATGTTCCGTTCTAAATTAAAAAAAAAAAATTATATGACAGATACCTTATTATGAAGATAAATTTTTCAATATTTTTTTTCATTTAAAAAGCATATGCATGTACATGTATTAAGACTATTAATTTACTTTTTAGACACAAAATTATTATTCGTTGTTTACAAAATACTTGTTATAGGACCTACCTTTTTAAGCAGAAAGACCTGTAATCTGTGTGAAAAGAATACCATTCTGAACAAGAGTATCTAATACGGATTTTAAGATTAACACATCCTTGATGCTCATTAAGTTGTACAAATAGGATTTGTCAGCAGGATGACGCAGATCGGATGGACGGTGTTTCTGTCTATTATGTTGTTGAAAGTCTTCAAAGTCATCAAACTAATTGAGTACCATTTAAACATTTTTTGCCTTAATATTATTTATCAAATTTGTAGAGTGAAATTCATTTTAAAAATTCAATTAAAACACACACGTGCACAAAGACACAAAATGCTGATATGTAACAGGCCCGTAGGAACCGCGGGTGGGGGGGGGGGGCTAAACAAGCAGTATGTAATGGTTATTTCACGAACTAAAAGATAAAATTGAAAGGTACTATAGTTTAGTTCGTTGTAACCTTTCTCATTCTTTTGAAGGACGCAATTATATGTAGATACATCTAAGGGACAACATAGATTTTAGTCAGTTACATATCCCTACATGCATACTGGAAAAGAGTGATAATTTTTTTCTGAAATTCAAATCATTTTAAGCTATTAAACAATCCATAATGTATGTTGACCCCTGTGAAGCACAGTGTCAGTGAGGTTAATACGTTCTATTTCCACTATGGAAGAGTTATCCTTCTTAGTGCGCTCTTTTGTGAAAAAGTCGGAAAATGTACAAATCTCGCGGGATTTCAGGGACAAACGTAACGTAAACATGTAAACAATATGTTGAATGTCGATGAACAAATCCTAAGAAAATGCAAATGAAATATTTTATTGTTGTGGACTTTATATACATCAAGAGTAGGAATGACAACGATATCAATTTATATCTATTGTTGATCGTATGTATCTATTTATCGTATGGTACATCTAAATACAATATACACATGCCTTCGAAATGTCGTATTTTTTATTAATGGATGATAAATTTAGGGTTCTTGCTCTCTTACATATGTCTTTTAGTTCTTCTATTCTTTAATTGGAATGACAAATACATTCTACATTAAAAATTGGATTGAGATTGGCATGTTTTGTATTATCCGCAACGCCATGCTGTCCCTGTCAGACAACCAAACGCGCCTCTAATTTTGAAGAGTTCACTAATGGAAATAGAACGTATTCATCTTTCCTTCAGATAAGAAGGATAGCTAAATGTGTTGGTTGACCCTTAATTTAATTCTGCACAGCCATTTCCAAAGCAAACTTGACTCCATCCCCCCCCCCCCCCCCCAAAAAAAAATTAAAATATTTTAATTTTTTTTTTTTTTACATATTAAAAAAAATCCATTCAAATTTGCCATTAATTTTAATCAAATAACACTACAGTAGTTAAATGATATTTAAAATTGTTTAAATTTTAAAAGCATATAAATTCCATATAACTTCGTGTGGCAGCCAGGTAGGTTTTTTGGCTAACCAGGTGGGTTTGTTGGCTAGTATACAGGTATATGTACTGTTAAGATCACAGGCATATTCCAAAATTCATTCTGGGGTTCCGATTTTGTATCGTATGTGGTTATTCTCATAACATATTTCCTTAATTTAATAATGAATTATCTTCGCAGGACCAAGTTCTTCCTTTTTGTATAATTACATGTAAATCCAGCCCCCTTCTTACAAGTAAGACTACATGTCATCATGACACCTCTCCTGACACTGATCACTTGCAAGTATAGACATTTTTCAATAAAGTATGCTTGTATGGCTCCGTCTTCCCTGTCTGTTGCAACGACCGAAATATATATCAACTTTCATACATTTTCCCCCTCTCCACGTGTTTTTTGTTTTCACCGGAAGTCGATTACCGAACTTGCGCATTATAGTCGTATCCGGGTACCTGTCAACCTCAAAACTCACAAACATGGCGTCGCAGAGTGAGGGTGGAGGAAAAGACGAAGTAAAAGAGGAGTTTACAACTCGAGAAGGAACTTATAAATTAATGCAATGGTCCGAATACACAAAACCCACTCGCGTGCCATTCAACGGACAATCAAACACTCCCGTCAGGGCCTCATTCATAAATGTCGGCGATGATCCTTCGCCCGATAGAATATGTTTTAATATTGGCAGAGAGCTGTACTTCTATGTTTACAAAGGTGTTAAAAAGGTACACAGCACAATATATCTTTGTTTAGATTAAAGTGAGTTATTGGTTTGTTGTATCTAAATCTATGCTGATGCATTGATTTTGCGTTGGAGATCTTGTTGACATTGCTAAATGCAACGGCATCGCCAATGTAAACAAGCAGTATGTAATGGTTATTTCAGGAACTAAAAGATAAAATTGAAAGATGCTATAGTTTAGTTCATAGTAACTTTTCTATTCTTTTGAAGGATATTTAATTTGATTTTAAGTAGTTGTGGTTCCTTGTTTGAACTAGCAATTAGTACAGGAAAGAAAAAAGATATCTGTTATGCTTTTAACTACCACACAATTATATGTATATACATATAAGGCACCACATAGATTTTACTCAGTTACATATCCCTACATGCATACTGGAAAAGAGTGACATTTTTTTTCTGAAATTCAAATCGTTTTAAGCTATTAAACAATCCATAATGTATGTTGATCCCTGTGAAGAACAGTATCAGTGAGGTTAATTTATCTTTCCTTCAGATAAAAAGGATAGCTAAATGTGTTGGTTGACCCTTAATTTAATTCTGCACAGCTTTTTCCAAAGCAAAGCATATTATAGGGTTAACTTATATTGGTGAATATTGGCTGTACAAATGCACAAGCTTGTGAGTGCATTTGTACAGCTAATGAGTGCCAGTATTCACCAATATAAGTTCATTAACTCCTTTATTATATAGCTAAAATATCTCCCATTGATTTATATTAATTATGTCAATTAAATAACTCAGATTAATAAGAATGTTCAGTATCGGTATTTAAATTAATGTCTGTCCTGTAAGTGTTCAACATCACATCATTCCAATGACCCTACCAAGCATTATGATTTCCTTTTTGAGGTTTTACTGAGGCTAATATGTACAAAATTTTTAATTAATAATTTCAATTTTGCATGAAGATAAACACATCTTACCTAGCTGCCACTAACTATCATAAATTTGTCTTTGAGAGGATGACCAGACGACAATTTTTGTTTACAATGGGGTGTTCGAAATTGAATGCTCGTATTCGGAATGTTTTGGGCAAAGTCATATACGTAATACAAACTCAATAAAAGGCCAAGATATTGAATGCTAAAATTCTCTAGACTTTTAGTAGTTTTTCATTATAGACTATTTATTAGCTATATAAAAAATATTGTATTGAAGCTTATCCTTAAAGCAACATGAGCTGCATTTTTGTGAATTTTATTTTGCTGTTAAAATGTGCTGTAATTGTAATTCTGTATGTAACTTAAACCTTTATGATCAATTAGACTAAAATAAAGTATTAAATTGTTTCAGAAAAAAAATTTCTGTGCAATGAAATGTATAGTATTATATAAGAAATCAGTATTGTACAGGACGGCAATAATGTAATTTTGCTTCAATCAAAGATTAAAATTATTTTCTCCAGTGCAAATATAAACAATAGAAGTTTATAAACGGTCTTTTCTTTCTGTCATTGCAATAGTTAATTACAATATTGCAACAAAAATTTCTGACATGAAAGGTGCAGCTCATATTGCTTTAAGGAATTAGGAAATATTGAAGTATTATAAAAGAATGATGCATTGAAAACAATTTTATATGACTAACAATTTGGCCTACACTTAACTTGAACATGTAATCACTTTCCTTTTAAAGAAGTAATTTTAATATATGTTTCAAAAGTAGTGTGCTGTTAAATGAACTTGTGTAATTGTATCAATTTTGTTAAAAAAAACTTTAAATGTATGTTTACAAGAATTCACTTGATAAGAAATGACATGTTACTCTACTTTCGACTAAGTGTATAAATAGAGGATATTCAATATTTTGTATTTGGATATGGAATTTATTTCATGAGTGGAGCAGGATTTTTTTTTTTTTTTTTTTTTTTGTATTTTCACGAGTGCAAAGTTGATAATTATTTAATTGGAGAATATTTTAAAGTTTTACTCTCTGTCAGGATGATTTATTTACTCTTTCTATCTTACAACAGGCTAGGGATTATTTTTTAAAACTCTTCTTTTTTTCCCAAGTTTGCACAAGAATTTTGGGTGGCAGCTGATGTTGTTTATGTATTTTAAAAATTCCTTAGTTTTCAAGAGTATTTTTGTCTCATAGGGCATTTTCAGACAAAATTTGTGTTGCCTGCCGCTCATGCCTATATTGTGTTTTTTTTCTCAACTTCTCCTCCTGAACTTGTACCGGTAGTCAGATGTTAACAAAGATTGTCAAGGTTTTTATATATTTGTATAATTCAATCTGCATGGAAATGTGCTTCATAGTTAAACACAGTTCATGGTCACATTATAGGTCTGACACGACTGGAGATAAATATGCATCTTGTAACTATTTTATTTTTCTCCATTTCATCTTTATTGTATTTATCACATTGATAAGCATAAAATTCAGTATTTCCTTTGCAGTACTTTGTTGTTATTTGATGACTGCAGGGTTTCATAATAAATATGTGTGTTGTTTTTGTAGGCTGCAGATCTTACAAAACCAGTCGACAAACGATTGTACAAAGGGACTTTCCCAACTTGCCATGACTTCAACAAAATCTTGGTGACCAGCGAGTCTGTGCGACTGTTAGTAGGTTTCACCGCTGGACAGATACAGCTGATTGACCCCATCAAAAAAGAGCTTGGAAGGCTTTACAACGAAGAGGTATGATTATAGCTGCAGAACTGTAGAGTTATGGTTTTATATTTTAGTCTTTGACCATAAGTGCACGGTTGGGGATGTATTATTCCACTTTCCAGCACTGGACAATCAACTACCTTTCATTCCCTAATTCTGGACATATTCTATTACCAACCTGTATATTTTATCCATCTCCTAACCTTTCATAATTGTCTCTACATACCAATAAATTCACTTGTTTTGAATTCTTTGCCCGATGGCAGAAAATTCATAACAAGCAAGTTTATTGGTCTGTAGAGGTGACCATGAGAGGTTAAGTGTAAAGTCACTTGTGTATAGTCAGAAAAATGAAGGGGGTAATATTTTCATGCACTAATAAATTGATGTATGCATGTATTGTTTGGTTAACAATATAATGACGACTGGACATGCTTCGGATGCTGGATATGACCTATATTTTCTCGATGAGTAACCAGGTCAAAGTTTTTGGAGCAGATCTCATTTCCAAGTAACTATAAGCCCTATATTGACTAAATTTGCATGGATGATACATATAAGGATGCACACTACTGGACATGCTTCGGATGCTGGATCTGACCTACATTTTCCGGATGAGTGACCAGGTTAAAGTTTTTGGAGCAGATGTCCTTTCCAAGTAACTATAAACCCTATTTTGACCAAACTTGCATGGATGATACATCTAAGGATTCACACTACTGGACTTGCTTTGGATGCTGGATCTGACCTACATTTTCCGGATGAGTAACCAGGTTAAAGTTATTGGAGCAGATGTCATTTCCAAGTAACTATAAGCCCTGTATTGACTAAACTTGCATAGATGGTACATCTAAGGATGCACACTACTAAACTTGCTTCGGATGCTGGATCTGACCTACATTTTCCAGATGAGTAACCAGGTTAATGTTTTTGGAACAGATCTCATTTCCAAGTAACTATAAGGCCTATCTGAACCAAACTTGCATGGATGATGCATCAAGGGACGAACAGTATCAAACTTCCTTCGGATGCTGGATTTGACTTACATTTTCTGGATGAGTGACTAGTTTTAAGTTTTCAGATAAGTCTATTCCCAAGTAACTGCAAGCCCTATCAGACCAAAATTGCATAAATGTTGTATATAGGGATGCACACTCCTAGATTATTAGTTTAGTGTAGGACTTTGCCTTACTTAAAGACAACATTCGTTGAGGTGAGCTCTGTAATCTCTGATTACCTATGTTTATATGTCAGTAGTAATTACCATGATAACAATTAAACAAACTTTTGTTTTTAGTGGTCTGATTTTTCTTTTTTTTTTTGAATTTTCAGAGATTGATAGACAAATCTAAAGTGACCTGTATCAAATGGATTCCAGGTCAGCCTAACCAATTTCTTGTGTCCCATGCCAGTGGCCAGCTCTATGTGTACAATGAAGAACTCCCTTGTGGCCCCACTCCTCCGAACTATCAACCATTTAAACAAGGAGAGGGGTACTCTATACACACTTGTAAAACAAAAAGTACCCGCAATCCATTGTACCGATGGGTGATAGGACAAGGTGCAATAAATGAATTTGCATTCTCTCCTTGTGCTAAGTATTTAGCAGTTGTAAGTCAGGATGGATTTCTCAGAGTCTTTCATTATGATTCTATGGAACTTTTAGGCACAATGAGAAGTTACTTTGGTGGACTCCTTTGTGTGTGCTGGGCACCTGATTCCAAGTTTATTGTGACTGGAGGAGAAGATGACTTGGTAACTGTGTGGTCTTTCTTTGATAAAAGGGTTGTGTGTCGAGGACAAGGACATAGGTCATGGGTCAATGTTGTGGCTTTTGACCCATACACCTCAATTATCAACAGTGACAGCAGTGATCTGCTAAATGGTACAAAATTAGAAGATATTAAAGCAACTGTTGCCAATGGCAGCCAGTCTAATCACCAGAGAAACTCAGCTGAGCTTTCCCAGAATTCTGTACAGAGTCAAGGGTCAAGTATCACAACTTATAGGTTTGGATCTGTTGGACAAGACACAATGTTGTGCTTGTGGGATTTAACAGAGGATGTGATCCGACAAGCAGTTAATACAAGAACAAGGACCAGCATACTAATATCCAATCCAAATTCTGTGTCAGCAACCTTACCTCGTTGTAACAGTGTCCAAAAAACAAACTCACTAGTGGGCAATGATGTTTCTATGGACGGCAATGCACATCCAGTTGGAAATTCTGTGATGGCTAATTCAACACATCGGTTTGCAACCCTTTCATTAGGGGAGAGAAAGGAAATTACAGAAAAGAAAGAACACAAGAGAAATTTTAGCTTATCTAGTAAATCTAGTGAGAAAAACAATGTGCTTAAGTCAAATCATGTGAAACATGTAGACGAATCAATTAAAGTGTTAGGAACATGCTCTTGTCCTCGCTTAGAAGAAGTTCCATTACTCGAACCTTTAGTGTGTAAGAAAATCTCTAGTGAACGATTAACTGAATTAGCTTTCCGAGAGGAATGCATTGTAACGGCCTGCCAGGAAGGAATAGTAAATACCTGGGCACGTCCTGGAAAAGTGGTGAGTGGCTGGAGTTCTGTAGGGGTGATGGTGTTTGTATCCTTGTAGTCACATTATGATTTTGGCTAGTTAGAATTTTTAGAGATAGAGATTACATATAGCAAGTTAGTACAAACTACAATGTCCAACAGAAATGGTATTCACAAAAATGTACCTGTAATAATAATGAATACTACCATGATTGGGTACACTTGATATCAGTGGAAAATGTCTTAGAAAGGCTGTAATAATTGTTAAGTCTGAATAAGAAACTAATAATAATCATTGTTCTAGAGCATAAAAAGACATGGAACTGATATTCATATTTAAAATACTTGTCATTTTTGTTATGCCCCACCATGAATATGGCCAGGGAATATAGTATTTGTCGATTCCATCTTCTGTCCCTCTGTCCTTCCATCTGTCCTACCGTCACACTTTGACTGACCTCATTTTTCTCAAACATATGTGTTTAGTTCCATTTCAAAGAATCTATTCCAGATATTGTTTATGTAAGCTAATACACTGATACATTATTTGGTGAGAATTTATCAACTTTGTCCATTTTAGCTCACCTGAGCTGAAAGCTCAAGTTAGCTTTTCTGATCACCTGTTGTCCGTCCGTCTGTAAACTTTTCACATTTTCAACTTCTTCTCAAGAACCACTGGGCCAATTTTAACCAAACTTGGTACAAAGCATCTTTGGGTAAAAGGGAGTTTAAATTGTTAAAATGAATGGCCAAGCCCCCTTCCAAGGGGAGATAATCAAGAAAAGACAAAAATAGGTTGGGGTCATTAAAAAAATCTTCTTCTCAAGAATGACTAAGTGACCAGGTTACAATTTTTGGAGCAGGTCCTTTCACACCTAACTACAAGCCCTACCTGGACTGAACTTGCTTGGATCATGCTTCTAGGGATGGACACGAACTAATCTACTTCAAATGCTGGAACTGACCTACATTTTCCAAATGATTGACCAGGTTTTACATTTTTTGAGCAGGTCCATTCCGTAGGAACTAAAAGACCTACCAAAACCACACCTGCATGGATAATCATATAGGGATAAACTCTACCAGACTTGCTTGAGATGCTGGATCTGACCTACATTTCCAGAGGCTGTTTCAATATACATGTATAGATATATCAGTACATACCAATATTAAAGAATATTTTGTAACAAAAAATAACCCCAAATACGTATTGGGCAGGCAGTTTCTCTTGTAATTCTGTGAAAAAGTCAGAATAAAATTTTTGGAGCAGGTCCATTCCCAAGTAACTTAAAGACCTACCTGAACCAAACTTGCAAGGATGATGCATCTAGGGATGCACACTACCTAACCTGCTTCAGAAGCTGTGACTGACCTATATTTTCCAAATGACTGACCAGGGTATTGTTTTTGGAGTAGTTCTATAACTATATGGCCTGTTATGATGATGCTTGCATAGATGATGCAACAAGGGATGGACATTACAAAACTTGCTTTGGATGTTTGAACTAACCTACATCGTATGGATGAGCGAACAGGTGAATGTTTTTGAAGCAGGTCCATTCCCAAGTAACTGTCCTCTTTAGATCAAACATGCATGGATATTGATCTAAGGATGCACACAAACTAGAAAAACAATTGATGTGAGATTCACCTTACTTGTGGATAACATTCTTTGAGGTGAGCTTTGTAACCTTTGATTACTTAAGAAATAAAGTCCGTGTTATCGTGAATGTTGCAGGATAACCTCCTCGGTCTCGAAATGTTGTCTGAAATATAAAAGCCTCTGCTAACGCCTCGGCTTTTATATTTCAGACAACATTTCTTGACCTCGGAGGTTATCCTGCATCATTCACGACAACAAGGATTTTATTTCTATTCTACTAACAGCTCTAAAATACGGCTGATCGCTTCCTCTGTAGTGAAACGAATGAGGTCAACATGTCGCGATTTCGCTGTTCCATTTAACACCAGAGTGTCAATTTGTTTGTTTACTTGTGTATTGATTGCATAAATACAGACGATTTTAGCTTTCGTTGGATTAAAAATATCTTTTAATTATTATAAATTTGTTTGAAACATATATTGATTAATTTTTATGAATGTAAAATAACAAAATCAATTGTCTATTTCATTGCTTTATCTGTAAAATCACGGAGTGTAAATGTTGTGGGGAGGTCCGTGGAACAACCCCACTTGGCTATGAAAATGGATATTTATCAGCTTTTCAGGCAGTACACACTGTTTAGACTACGTAAGATGACACATCTATATGGTCTAAATAAGTACTAAATTCTACAGTGAAATATTTATTTCAACTGTACAGGTTTGACATGTGTTTCTGATCTGATAATTTTTTGATGACTTCATGATTTATTGGAGAATAATGTCCGTGGCATTTCTTTGATCTTGTCAATAACTGTGGTAGAACATGTTTTTACCTTGATCTTCCCAATGATGTATTTTACATGTTGATTTTAAGAAATAAATATTCACTGCACACATTTGCAGAGCTAGGATTCAATGTCAACATGGTCAATACAGAGATTAATAACAGTTAATCCTACATGTATATAAATTTATAAATTTACTATGTACTAGGCAGTTGAAAACTACATGTTTATTCATGATATTTCATGTGGATAACACTTATACATATACATTTATTATTTAGTTTATTTATAGTCCTTGTATAATCTATGCAATTGCTAACAGTTCATAAAACTACACATTCACCAGATTTGAAGCCATATTTACTGGATGGTCAGTGCACGTGCAATGCCAATTATGACGACACAAACAACACCTCAAATAAATTTGCAAAGAATGGCTGCTGTGGTCCGAACCAGCTGCATATCTGTTCTTTCAAGGCTATTACTGAATTATTTTTATAAGAAATGATGTATTTTACACTACGAAAGGAAAACTGCACATTTTAATATTCCTGCTGTAGACTGAAGTTCTTTAATGAAAATGGTGTCCCAATGCATCCTTCATTGTCATATTTATTCAATACCAGAGTGAGACTACAAAATAATACAATTATGGACTCTTAAGGTGGATTAGCTGGTTAATATGGTTTGATATTCACCAGAAAATTATCAATATTGATCTCGGCTTCGATCAATATTAATATTTTTCTGGTGAATATCAAATCTTATGATCCACTCTAAGAGTCCATCATTCAGATTGTATATTTTATAATACATTTTACATGCAGTATACATCTATATTTTATAATACATTTACTTTTATATTAACATTTAGAAAATGATCATGATAAAAATATTTAGTATTGCAATACATAATTACCTTAACTTACAGTGTAAATTTTAAGAGCTTATTATAGTAATCCATGACAGGCCCATAGCAACAGTTTCAAAAGTGGGGGGGGGGGGGGGGCAACAACAACAACTTTCTAACAAGCAAGCCCAAAAAAAATTATCTGACAAGCAAAAAAAAAAAAAAAGCTAATTTACTGTCCAAATCCTGGAATTCAAAAAGTTGGGGGGGGGGGGGGGCAACCAGCATCTAGTAAAGGAAAACTTACTATAGCAAAATACTATACTCAGAAAAAAGTGGGGGAGGGGGGCATTCTACGGGCCTGCATGAGATTTAAAAGTAGATGTTTACACACTTTTTGTTTAGTTCAGTTTCCTACTACTTGCCATAATAGTATTGATTAGCACTAATATCTTTTCCCTTTGGTGTGGTTAATCAGAATTTACTATCTGCATACCCCATATTATGCATATTCAAATTGCTTGATCACCTGACCTTTTTTGTAGGCCCTGACACAGCATACAGCCCTTAGTCCACAGACTTCAACTGGAGGTACTATTGTTTAATTCTGTAAGTTCCCGGCTTTGGTGCACTAACTCAATGGCATACTGGAATTCCTTTAAATTTAAAGCATATTTCTTTGCTTATACATGTAGTAATGGTATTTAGGACAAACATGGTACATGTATTTAGATGTAGCTTTGACATTAGGATTTTGAAATATTGTTCGGAATTTCTTTCCCACATATGCTAGGTTATAAAGTATGAATGTAATGACAGCATGTGTATCTATAGGAGATCCAAAAAAAAAAAAGTTAGATGACCCATATTTGGTTTGCTTGGCAGACACCAAACTTGGTACATTGGTTCCCCTTTAGGAGTATATATTCTTTATTGATTTTGAGGTTACAAGATCAAAGGTCAAGTGTCAAATTGAATATAAGAACATACTGATTGCTCAATATTTTGAAAACCATTTGGTGACAGACTTCAAACTTAATACACTGGTTCCCTCTAAGGATTAGATAACATATGTAATAAACTTGTATCCAAATCGTCAAAATTGAATTTTTTTCAAAAGTGAAATTGGGAAGTTGTCAATATAATCAACAATTTATCCTTTACATTTGGTCTTAGAAATGATAAAAAAATAAACTGAAGTTCAATTGAAATCCACAGTTTTTAAGTTTTGAAATGTAACCATTAAAGTTGTGACCGTATAGTAATACAGATCTCTTCTATGAAAGATTAATACAATTTTGGAGGCAACTACACAAATCAATAATGTTGACCCAGTATACATCACTGCTACAAGTATTAGGAAAGTTCTTTGTGGCAGTGCTTACACTGCTTAACCAGGTTTCATATTTTAAATTTTAATGTTCTCGAATGAAAACTTTTACTACCAGTGAGTAATTTAAGAAAGCAAAAGTTGATGTCAAATTTTCATTGTTATATACATGACTGTTAATACATTTACATACATTAACTGATGATACTATGTCGAAAATTATGTAGGGTAATTGTGTTCAAAAATCTAGATGTGTGAATTTGAAATTTGTTCAATTAAAAATTGTATAATCGGTATTTCTGCAGTTTTAGTTTGTTGATTTTAAACTTTAGCGTCAAACACTGTAGTGTGTAGTTCTTGATGATTCCTACAAGTTAAGATAAAAAAATGATGTAAAAAGAACCTACTTGTTGTACCTGATGTGAAGGCATACTCAAAAAAAAAAGAAAAAAAAAAAAAAAAAAAAAGAAATTGAAATCTCCAACAACATCCTTTCACAGACACTAACTTAATTTCAAATTCTTGTTATCTCTGTAGAGATAAAGTTTCTGATTGGTTAACTTTGAATACCCACAATGCAACTGAAGAGAAGTCTTGTATAATGTAAAAATTCTAAGTCCACACTTATTCTGACTAATGCCATACTGATTTTCACTTAAAGTGAAGAATAAGTAAAATATTCACTGATATGTGGCTTATCTTCACTTATATTAAGTGAAGTATAAACGAAATCTGTTCCTCACTTATACATACTTTGACTTATAGTACACTTATAAGTGAATTTCAACACTTATAGGTGATTTATAAGTTGCTTATAAGTGGCTTGTTAAACACTTATAAATTCTGTAAGGGCATATATATAGGTACCGGTATACTAGATCTCTGCTGTATATAACATGTATAGGTATACTTGAGGGTCACATAACTGAAATAAATCAAATTTTTTGAAAAATTATGGTTTTAAAAGATAGTTCAAACATGCCATATTGAATGTATAACAGCATCTCATTCTGATAATGTAGTACGTGTAGTTAATAGGATATTACTTTCATATTGACATTAGGGTAGAATTCTGGTATGTCATGTCTGCACAAAATAAGATCCATTTCTTTACTAACCTTTTTATGTTGTGCTTTTCTGTCCTCACTGCTGACTAATATGTGAAATGTCATGAAGAACAAAATATTATGCAGTATACAGTCATCTTTCACCATATTCAATGTGGTTGTATCAAAAAAAAGTTAGTAATACACTGAAAGCCCACTACTTTTACTATGTAAAATTTGTTCCCCAATTTTAACCCCACTCTAATCCCAGTGTCCATAATTTAAACAAACTTGAATTTACACAATATGTGAATATCTGCACATTAATAGGAAAGTGTCACCCTGCTATTTTTGAATTTTTTTTTCTTTTTTAATTTACCACACAATTTCCATGTCAAATTTTAATCACTTCTTCAGCCCACTGTAGACCCACTGGGTCACAAACTGAACATATGGAACTGCACTAGACTGAATGCTTGCATAAGAAAGGTAAAATTGCTGCAATGCTGCTTTTGAGAATTTTTTTTCCCTCAATATGTTCCATGTGAATATTTGATCCTGTCTTTGGTTCCACCTTAGCTGCAGAAGTGTAGCTCTCTGGTTGGGAAAATTTGGACATACCTGAGAGCTACAGATCTAAGCATTGTAAAAACCTTCAAGGGTACCACATTTTTCCCACACACTTTGGGTATTATTTACTGTAAGTAAAGAGTTTGCTAAATATGAATTTTTAGTTTTAAAGTTGCCCTAATGGATGTGGGCTAGAAGGCAAGAAAGAAACTTGGACAGAAATTGTGTAATATACAGCTGGTAAATAGGTTGTATGAAATAATCCAACAGCTATAATAAGTTGAACAGAATTAAATTGATTTCAAAATGTATTTCTCAATTTGCTTGCAATTTATTATGTTTTAGGCCCATTAAATCTCTATAAGCCATGAAGAATTGTATGTTTTGTTAAATGTCTGATAAATAGTACTTTCAGTGAATTACTGTAAATTTAATGGCAGTTTTTAAAAGATATTACTGAAGAGATTATGAGGGGAGTTTATTACAGTAAATACTTGTTTCCATTACAGAAATGTACCCTGTTCAATGAAGACATGATGACTACCCCTCTTTGACCTCCATTTTGTTGTATCATTACCCAACTCCTGCTGTGCCACTGAAGGGCAGAAAAACCAGTCCAAAGAACCAGTTTCATCTTCCTGCTGGTCACATGACTTCCTCACACATATCAAGACCCCAATCACCTGACCACATCAACTCTGATGCTTCCAGTATTCACCATAACGATAACATATTGTAGACCTGACCTTGCATTTTCTGCATCCAACTCATGCAGCTAAAGAAAAAAAAATGTATTGCATAATTTATAGTGCTGTAATATGTCATTGTTTTCTTTGTGCTTAAAAATTATCTTGACCAACAATCTTATGTATTTCTATGTGTTTGTGTGCACAAATATTTTTCAACGTGTTCATTGGATCTGAAATTTTTTGTCTAGCGTTTCATTAATTGAAATTAAATTGATGTTTCATTATTCCTTCTTGAAATAACTGCATTTCCTGAATTCATATAAATGTAAAAATATATTTTTATTACTGTTGATAAGAGAAGAATATAATAAGTAGTCTTGTCTTAAATTGAGTTGGGGGGGGGGGGGGGGGTACCTTTGAAATTGTAAAATGGTTCTAAACTATGTCAGACTATTTATTTTTCAGTAAATTTTACTTCTACATTTCAGTAGAATGTAATGCTGGCATTGAAAACGTACAAATATTTTCCAATTGTTTTATTTGAAATTAAATGAAAACATAAAAACACTTAATTTTAGACATAAATATTTATTTCTTTATTTAGATATAACAATGTTTAAATGTAACAATTTCTATGATTGTTAAACATTTTATTGCGAAAAATTCTGCTTAATTATGTGTGTAAAAAAATATCAGGTAATATAATTGTAAAATAGAATAAATTCCACCATATTTTTAGCTCTACTGGTCAGAGACCAGAATCAGAGCTTATGTGATAGTAAGGTGTCCGTCATACTTAATTCTGTATATTGGTTTTTTATTTCGATGAGCGGTGTTGCCATGGTTACTAAAAATAGAAGTTTTTTTGTGAAATTAATTTAAAATGATACTCCTCTTACAGTTTCAGTCCAATTGCAAAATATCTTGGTAAATGAGTAGACTACACTAAGGTAAATAATTTTATATATCAGTTTTTTGATTTCGATGAATTGTGTTGCCATGGTTACTAACAATAGAAATCCCAGTGAAACTTTCATAACGGTTCATAATGCTACTTCTCCTACAGTTTCTGTCCGATTTCTGAATAACTGGTACACAAGTAGACTTTATTAAGATCATAATTCTGTGTATTTTTTGATTTTGTTGAAGCATTGCCACAGTTACTAAAAATAGAAATTTCTGTGAAATTCTTTCAAAATGCTACTCAGCCTACAGTTTCAGTCTGATTTCAATATAACTTGGTACTACTTTTGTGAAGTACCATTAGTACTACTTTTGTGAAGTAAAACCCAGTAGAGCTACAGTCTCGTCAGAGACTTCTGGTCTAATAAACCTTTTTCTTATGGTCTAAAAACTTTTTTGTCATTTTAACTTCATTAACTTTGTTTATTTACAGTAACTCAGTTGAAATTGTAAAGGGAAAAAAATAAAAGGAGTGCAAACATTTAATTTTTTCAGAATACAGTAGCTTTCACTTTCTAATAGAAGGTACAATTAAACATAGTTAAGAGTATAAAATATAAGCATATATGCAGTGATAGTCTTAACAATAACAAGAAATGCAGCTTCTTTACCATAGCAAAGTTAACAACATTACTATGGCATAATCAAATTATTGTTTAGGCATGAGAACCATTTTTAGGATTATAGGGAAAGACAAGAAATATTTGATCCTTATCAGGAAGAAAAATGTGATATAAAAGTAGCAAGCAGATGACAGAGAGGACTATGTGCACAGTTTAGGTAGAAATTAATAATTGTATTTTAATCAGATATATTTATGCACATATATAGACATGTAATTTAAGTATTATATCCAAGAATGTAAGATATTAGCTGAGTAGAGAAATCCCCTTCCTCCTCTTACAGTGCAATAAGATGACATTTCACACACAAAGTTCTCAAACTAGACCCCTCAAAAAATTCTAGAACATAATGCTATTGGTTAATTCTTTAGATGTGGTAACTGTTTTTAGTCAGAATATGTTTAACACTTATGCAAGGATAGAAAATACCAGTTATAACAACAAGGTATCATATGAAAATGCATCACAAGTTTTAATCATGTTTATGATCAGAGATGTTTACAGTGTGGGTGATTATCTTTTTTTTTTTATATTTTAGTGTCAGTTTTTGATTATTTGTTGTTTCTGAAATGTTGACTGTGATAACCATTGTATATATTAAAAGGGCCATATTGTTGGAAGTGCTTGTTGGAATATGTTTGTGATTCAGTATGGTTCAGTATTTTTATTTTAATTTTTTTCATAAAAAAATAAATTATGAACTGTTAATTCCGTATGCATAATCTAAGCATATCTGTAAGTGACTGCAGTAATTTAATATCATGTCTGAATATTAAAGGTTACATAGCTAATTTTTATAAGTAAAATGAAAAATCAAAATTTGAGCACTTGAATTTATTTTTTTCTTATTTAAATTATTAGATGTGGTGCATGCTTAAAATAAACTGGGTTGTCAGGCCAAAGGTAATAAGTTCAGGTAGATTAAATTCCAAAGTTTGCAAATATAAAGTCTAAGCATATTTTGTATAATATTTAGTTTTTTTTTACTCAATGTGCTTTAATTTTGCTTCATTCACTTTGTGTCCAGATTATTTTCCTACCAAGGGCTAAAGAATGTTAATGGAGATGAAGCCTGAGCAGAAATTTTGTATTCATTGAAGACTTATCAACTCCCTACTCCACAGTGGGGCATTTCTGTAATTCTGATAAATGGTCTTTCAGATTTGTTAACATTTAGTCACTTATTCTTTTCAACAAATTAAAAATATATATATCAGAGTTTGTTAATTTGGTTTTTTATTTGTTACAGTATTCAAATGATGCATCAGTTGTCTATTTGCAACTTACGAAACCTAGCTGTTTAATTTCAAGTTTGCATTTAAAACACTCGTCTGTTTACAGTGTAAAACTAAACATTTAGTAAAATCCATAGATTGATATTTCAATACGAGGCCCAGATGCCTTAGCAGTCACCTGAGTATGATACAACACTGTAAATGATCCATAGAATTATCACTTCTATCAATAACACAAAATAAACTGATAAATGAAGATATATTGACCAAAACCATGAGAAATAGGATGATAGGGATCAATAAAATAATTGATCTAGTACTCTGTAATAAATCTTAAGGACCCACTATTGACTGATTATAAATAATTTTTGGACTTTGAGAAAATTATATAGTGTAAAGGAGGCTATTTTGAAATAAACTAATTCATTTCTAATGTAGGGAGTGCCTTTTTTTATCCAGGAAAAATCTTCAAAGACTGTGAAGTAATGACAAAAAAAAATTGCTTTTGCTTATTCAAATGGAGAAAATATATGCAAATAAAGTTTTCAACTACACTATCTTGGTCTAACATAATGTTTAGAATACATGGATTCATTTTAAATGTCATACAGCACAGATTACAATTTATTCTATTTTATGTCAAAAGGTGGGTCAGTCTAACTACATGAAAGTACACTGAAATTAGGGTGCAGTGTAGAGAGTGTCCTTAAACTAAATTTATTTACTTGCCTGTACTTGCTCCATTTGTCACTATCATCTTGTTGAGGATACACCAAAGGTTTTCAAGTACCAGAATTTAATTTGCATTCAATTCTTTCATTATCAAAGATAACATAATAAAAGTATATATCATTTGAAAGCTTGTTAAATTTACTATTTAGTTATCCTAATTTAAACTTTAATTAATAACTTTTTAAAAAATTATTTAAATATTAGCGTAAATTTTAGTGCATAAATATTTTAAAAATCAACTTTTTTGTATTTAACCCCTCAAAGTGGTCATTTTGCCTCAAGGTAGATTAAAGATTGAACTTAAAAACTGTATCTCAGATTTTTGATAAATCTTCTAAATTAATTCAAAAGTTACATTCTTTTGCACTTCAATGTTAACCTATTTATTAGCCTAATTAAACATTTCCCTCAATAATTCCAAAACTAAGCTAGATATCAAAAATCTGAGAGATGGTTTTGTGAACACACATTTGTGAAACAACCCATCCAATTTTCAGAGAAATTGGTCAATAAATAAGGGAGCTGAATCCTTTGAAATAATACCAGGAACTGTCTGATCTTACTTCACAGCAGAGGGCAAAAACCCATTACACAACAAAATCTACCAAAGCTAGGAATATATGACACCTTTTAGATTCAGCTTTGGATACCTGTCACTTAGCCATATTTCCTATGCATATTCACAAGAATGGGAGGTTCTTTTCTGAGTTTAGATGATTTTAATTAAGTATTTTCCGGAATCAGAAAGATTTCCCGGAAAAATGGCAAGAGTTAAGCTCCACCTCCTATTTTATGGTCATCAGTGATCTGTTGGATCTCCTTCTCTAAATCTAGAGTCCCTGTAGTTTAATTACTGATAACCTCTGTCTGGCTAGTGCAGAATTCCCCAAGTGGCCATTGTGATTAATTGCATCCTTCATGACCAGACAGTCACAGATCCTCCAAGAATGGAACATTCACATGTGGTAGTGTTTATGTTTCATTATTGTTAAATAATTAGAAAACCATTTCATAATTACTAAGAATTTTACATGCATTATAAAGCAGTGATTAACTTCTTTTTCTTAGCCAAAAATCTCAAAATTGTTGAAAATCTTGAAAAAAAGCCTTTGGTGTATCCTTAACTAAACAAACTAAAGCACTATAAGTCAACCCATCACATTCCCTCTTACATTGGCATCTTGGCTTTTGAAGAACTTTTAATGCACAAAGATGAAGTATATTTGTCTCATTTTTATTTATCCATTATTTACAAGTTAGTCTACCTGACCATCAAAAACTATAATAGTATATGTAGTTTGTGTTATATATTATAAAAACTCTTGTATAAATCTTTTATTCCTTTGACATTTCAATTAAATTATTTAAAAGTATTTATTATTATAGGTGAATAACCCCAATCAGTAGAAAACAAATTAATAGAGCCCTCCCCTTGACAAAGTGATCCAGAATTTCGTTTATAACATCATTGTACTCTGTTTGCCTCTTAGATGCTCAGGAGCAGAGCAAAAGATTTCCAAATAAATAATACACTATTCTACACATTCAACACAGCCTTACCTTAACACAAGAATCCCTGACCCAAGGACCATGAAATGCAAAATTTTGGAAGAAGAGACACTCTTGCTCATTATAACTTTTTGGTTAGCTTGTTTGCTATATACCCAGGAGCAAAAAAATATTTTCAAAGAAATAATGAATCTTCACTATACATGAACCTTTATAATCAATACAGACCCCCGCCCACCAGAACCACTGACCCATGGGGCCACAGATGTTACATGATCAAACTCAATCAACAACCTAAGAAAAACAATAAAAATATTTGACCGTAAGTAATTAGGTATTGGGAATATTATTCTAAAAATAACTTTCATGGTTGCCATGGTAACACAGTGTAACCATGCAAAATCTGTTGCTAAGATTGGGTTAATGCTACTATCTTGAGAAAAAACAATAAAACTCATGACTGGCACATATACATCCTTTGGTAGTCAAAATTGAAAGTCAGGTTAGTTGTTCATAAATATCAATGATGAATCATAAAAGTTTTGGGAATCTAAATACAAGGGTACGTATCCAAGGAAACAGAATATTTTTCAGATTTTTATGCATATTTCTTTGGCTAATTTCCATAGCAACACTCTATTTAAAGAATTGAATTTGAAGTTTCTGAAATGTGAAAATTAGGGTCAGACCAACACCTTTAAAAATTGATCATTAGTTATATAGAAATATGCTTTTTCAAAAGATAGGATAAGACTAAAACACTAAGAGAGTAAATTTAAAATCCCTTCGTGGTATTAAAACCATGGCAACCATTACCAGCCTATAAGAAATATCATATTTCATCCTTGGTATATGTTACAAGAATCTTTTGTCTATTATTTGCTTGCATTTCAACCTATAATTGTTTTTATTCTAAAGTGTATGACTTCATAAAATTAAATGAACAAAATTATTACTTTAAAATACTTTGTTTCCATAGTAACATATGTAATAGCTGATTTACCAAACATGTTTATCATGCATTTAAGACATCAGGCCTTCACCTTTCAGAAACAGTCATTGCCACTTGTTTGCTTTGCTGCAGATGTTAACTGTGGGACTCTGAACATGTTGAAAATTGCCATTTTCCAAACTTTAGGATATGTTGCTATGGTAACCATGACATGTAGCAACCAATTTTTGCCTGATTTGAGATTACGGTATCAAAGACTTTTATCATAGAGAGTTTGAAGAAATTCTGAGACTATGCGTGCCACAGCTCCTATATAAAAGTTCAAGTCATTACAGAGAATGGCTCTTAATTGAACATTTTCGGAATCTCAGACACCTGACATCGCACTACGGACAGCGGACTTTCGAACAAAAGACAACTTACGGGGAGCGTATAGAAATACGTTTTAACATTTACCTGAGAATTTTCTTTCATTATCTCTGACATCTATTACAACGAATAAATTGAAAGCAATTAAATAGGTCAGAATTGTAGAGATTAAAAATAGTTCGTTCTTAGCACATTTTGCAAACAATTAAACTACCACATTTATTGATCATAATTAAATATGTATATCTTTTTATCCCATGTTTACCCCTTTATCCCGTGGATATGACTCATTGGATAATTTTTTCATAATCCACAGTTGTGACGTCACAATGGTTTTTGCGTTAGCGCGATGAAGTAAAATAAAGTGGAGTCCTATATAAAAAAGTGTAAAACATTGGTTTTGAAGTATTAAACATGGGATAAAAAGAATCTCTCATGATTTGTAGTTGGATATGACTTTTATCCAACTCGTTGTGTGTTTTATCCCGTCGCCAAGGCTCGGGGATAAAAAACACACAACTCGTTGGATAAAAATCATATCCAACTACAAATCATAGGAGATCCTATATACATTATATGTAATGGCGGATTCAGATGGGTAACGGGAAATGCAACCCCCCTTCCTTTGATTTTGGAAGAAATAAAAAATAATAAATGAGGATTGTAAAGAAAAAAAATATATAAGAAGGGGTGAAAAAAGAGAGTTGTGATTGTATACATATTATTGGAATTTTAAGATGCAACAGACAATAATAAAACTTGATTTTTGATTGATCTTCTTCAGCACAATAAAGTCATTTAAAATTTTCGATATCTCTTGATTGCACAAGAAATAGGAAACCGATTTTTTTTATTTCAACACATTAACCACATCAGCTCGGTTAAGATAATATAGAAACTAATGATTATTTTTAACAATAAATCGGATATGAAAAAAAAAATAATTTTGGAAAAAAAGTCACAATGAGGAATTAAAATTTGCAAAGTTTGATTTGAAAAATCCAAAAGTACATTGCTAATCTGACTTTATTGAGTGATTTTAAGAACTCAAAATTTAATGAAAGTAAACAATTAAGAAAGATTCCCTCTCCATTTTTTAAAGATAAAATACTTGATATAGATAACACATGTGCGTGCAAAAATTCTGAATTATGTTTAGCACATTAATTAAGCCATTTCTTGGTTGAATATGAATTTGTGTATGTATAAACATTTATATGGAAATAAAAGTTTCATGTTATTACCTCGATAATTCAAATTGTATTTTTATCATGGCCATGATGTAATTACAAAGTCTTTATTAAAATACATCGATGCAATAATATTTATACATTTATATTAAAAAGCCTGTCTTTCAAGATCCAAGAATTAAGAAACTTCCTGGACCCCCAGCAAGGCGTCAAATTCAAATTTTACCTGTACCCAGTAGAAACCTCAAGCAGGTGGCCTCAGATCCCAAACAGGTATCCGGACTAACATCACACTTTGCGCGGCTATTCCAACAAGAATGCAATTTTCAGTAATTTTATTTTTTTAGGGGTAACATGTTTATGAATTAAAGTTTTAAATCAGTAGTTATATGTCAAAGCCCAGTGCTTGTGCCCCATTTACAATATCTGGATCTGCGCCTGATATGTGGAGTACGGAATAAGCTGTATGTGATATGTTATTTACGTTCAAGACACCGATGTTTTATTGTCCAAATTTATTTATTTCCCGAGAAAGTACTTTTTTTCTTTAAATTAAATGTTGTATGTCCACTAACAATTCCTTAAACAAAATTTATCATATAATATATTTTATAGTTAGTGACGCCATAACTTACTTTGACAGATTTTTTCTTATTAAAAGATCATGCGCTCATTAACGTACCTATATCAAAATACAATTCCTGTACATTTTCTTAGTTCTTGGAGATTTCTGCTTTTTATTTGTTGTTGGAAAAATGGTGCAGCTGGAATTAAACAATTAAACAATCTCTTGGGGCAAATCATTATTTTAGGAAAAGTTGGGGGAGACACCCCCCCCCCCCAATACCACGTGCGTATAGAGTAGTGTTAATCATACAAATAAGAACGAAATGTGATTATCGAGTACAATTAATCAAGACTACAAAAATTATTTATATCATTCACTTTTCGACACGCTCCTTTACGTGAAAAGTCCGCTGTCTGAAGTCAACTGTCGGATGTCTGAGATCCCGAAAATGTTCACTATTAGCTCCAGCATTTTACAAGTAGTAAGGGACTGTCACTTGGAGAGAAAATCCCAGAAAATGTTACACTGAAAAAAAATCCCAGAAAGAATAATTACTTTGGGAACTTTAATTAAATGAAATAATCACAGCCTAGATAATGATTTTTTTCCCATCATTAATTGCTACAAAAGTGATAAAAACTTTACTTCACCAACCAAATGATGTAATACCTTAACTGATTCATATTTTTCCAAGAACAATTAAAACTTAAAATCTTTATGCAACACTAACAAAACAGCCAAAAAATTAAAAGGAAAACATTTCAAAATTACAATTGAAACAAGATACATTTGAAGAGAACTGAGTCGTAGACAACTGCTTTAGGTCTATGCTTGTATGAAGTATAAGCATCTAATATTCTTGGTTTCAAAATTCTGTACATTCAAGAATTTCAATGACTGTCACAATGAAATCTTAAAATAATCATAGCTTTTTGACAAATGTATCTGAAAATACATGATGCACAAGTTTTTTTTTCCCCCTGTAAACTTCTGAGTCATCCAAGTATCAAATTGTATTCTTAAAAAAAAATTCCCTTTGGTTATATTGGTAACATTTATATAACATGTAACGATGATAGATATGTACACTGAATAAGTTAAACATTAAAATTTCTCCTCATACATGTAAGCTTAGAATACTTCAACTATCCCTGCAAGACACATATAGTTATTTCATGCAATTTTCATTGCATCCCATGCCACAAAATTCACATGCAAAGGCAATAATTGTGCACACACCATTTTTGTTGCTTCTCTGGTTTAGCTTACATTGCCATTCCTTTAATGTAATAATGATCTTGACACAAGTCATGCCTTCAAAGCACTGGCAGATTTAGAGGGGGGCCCAGGGGGCCTGGGCCCCCTCCCACTTTTGTGTCCCAAATTATACATATTATTAAGATTTAATATATCAATTTTCATTGATGTGGCCGTTGGCCCCTACTCTGAACCCAAACTGGTCCCCCCCCCCCCCCCATTTTCAAGATTCCTGGATCTGCCACTGCAAAGATCAACATCAGAGGGAGGGCTGGGGATGAAACAACCTGCATTCACATTAAAATGAAGAGCAGGATTTTTTTATTTTGAAAATATTCAGTAGAAAGCAACATATACACATATTAGAAAGCATGTAGTATAGTAACAAAGCACTTTAAACTGAAACCCAATAAAAAGAAATACAGTGTTTGAAACAATCAACCACTTAAAATGTGTAAATTTAGCTGCAGGTGAACAAATTGCTTGTATGGATGCCTGACTGGACATATTAAAATTACTACTAGTTAAAATTTACTTTGATAAATTGTATTGCCTCGAATTCACTTATTGTACTGATAGCAAAGCATAAAAACTCACCAGTCTATATAATCGGGATCAAATTTATATGCTGATTGAGTCCTAGTCACAGAAAAGCTGAGATATCTTTCGATCAACTTTGCCAGCCACAAGGCAGTTGACATAACAACTAAATGGTTTTACAAATGTAATAAAAATGATTTTTGATAAAAGGCCATTATTTTCTGGTATGTCTTTGGGAGGGCTGATAACTTATAAGCAATCAGCCCTGCATGTTTTGCTAATTTTGTGCATGTTTTGCACACTGAAAAACAGAGTTACTGCTCTATTGTAAACTATTACCCAGTATTAGGAAAAGCCCAATGCAACAAATTTCTTCATATAAAAGTCAATTGATATAAAAATGGTACATATATAATCCAAAGATCCAGACTGGTAAAGTAACAATATACACAAATTTAAACATGAATCAAAATTATTTCTGACCAGCTCCCAGAATGGCATCAACAACATCCCCATGTTCTTTCAGGGCCAGTATGGCTTCATTTCTACTGACTTTCAGTTGCTTCATCATAAGTTCAATATCTCTGTCATCAACGCCACTGGAGTCTTCTGCCTTTTCACCAAACACTTGAAAAATGGCCTTCTTCTGAACACATTCTCTTATATTGTCTGCTTTTAGAATTTTTCCTTTGTGGATGACTTTCAGTTTATCCAGGGGAATCTGTAACCAGTGTGAGAGAACACGATAAATTCCACCTCCATCCCAGCTCTTCTGAATACCAATAATCTGTTTCTGTCTGTTGGCTTTAACCACTATGTCTGTGTATTCTTGGCTTTTGTCTAATACAGGAAAATTCCGGTATATTCTGTCATTTTCTATGTAAAACGTTCCCTTTATTGAACTATCTTGATTCACTTTGTTAGAGGTGGCTGGCTCCTTATTGTTAGCATACTTCTTGAAGTCTATTACAGGTGAGTAACTACTGTTACCATCATCTTCTGCTGTTAATTAAAAAGATTGAAGACACTTCAAGTATTATATTATTTCTTATCACTTATACATGTACCTCTCCATATTTACAGTTATATATATCATACACATGTATTTTGATTGAACCCATTTAGTTTCTTTTTCTGGTGCTTTTAATTGTATGCTCACTATAATTGCTTTTATCTCATAAGGTGAATTTTACCCGTTGAGTCATCTTCATTAGCCAAGGGTTTCTGATCCGCTACTCTCCCAACAAACCCTTGGCCTATAGTGCTATCAAAAGTTGGAATTTTTTCCTGAAATTGTGATTGGAGTCAATTGATATCATTTGACCAATCAGCAAATGCTTTTGTAAATGACGATTTTTCCGTTCGGGATATATAAGAATCTTCACTCTTTAGTCTCGGGAATGAAAAGTACAAGTAAACAATGTTCTGTAAAAGATGCCATTCTATGAATAGCAATGTGTCATTCAACTTTAAGCAGATGTGAACATAATCTGATCAAGAATCTATGTTGCAGATATAGATTTGTACCCTACTTAACAAAAAAATCATCGCTCAATACCTGCTTGTTAGTTATTCTTTACATATTTTTATTTTTAAATATGCTTTTCATTTCTATCAATGACGTAATCTTTGCATATGTGGTAAAATTTGAGATCATGTGACATAAACAACCCCAACTTTTGACAGTACCATGCATTAGGACAAGAGTTTATGAGGAGAGTAGCAGATCAGAAACTCTTGGCTAGTGAAGATGCCATTGAATAAAGATAGATGATGCTTCGATTTCCAGTCAGAACGATACTGTTCCAGTGTTGATCCTTTGCTTAATTCATTTCTAAAAAAACATCTGTTTGTGAAAGTTCTGGTATACATGTATTAAAGATATATTATAATGAGTAACAAGAGGCTTTCAGGAGCCAGAATCACTCACCTGGCTATAGCCAATTAAAAAAAAATCCAGTACTTGTCTGGACTAAGAACCAAATGATGGAAAAGTTATAGAATTGCTAAATACATAGATTTTGTCTAGTCAGCCATTTCTGTTTTTACAATTTTCATCTATCATATAATTTTCAAACATAGCCAAAAGCTACACTAATGACAAATCTATATTTTAGGGGCTATAACTCCCAACATTTGGGTTCAAAGATTAATGAAATTTGGAAGCCAAGAAGACCTTCTTATACCATTTGATTTTGTCATTACATTTATACAATTTCCATTGCTTTAAAGAAATTTCATTTTCCGGTAGTCAAAACTGCAAAATTCATCAGAATAATCTAAATTTTACATTTCAGGGGCATAACTCTTGTATGGGTGCAAAAATTGTCAACTAAAACTAGCCATTTTGGCACGGCTCCCCCATCACCAAAGATGCACAAAAAATCGCATGAAAATCAAGAGTATAATATCACTCAGTCTTATTCCATGAATACAACTTTCAGTCACTTATGCAATCTCCAAATGATTTCTCATGCATATCATTAAAGACACAACAGATGAAATATGGAGATAACGAAAGTATTTAAGTTCAAAAGTCCATTCAAACAATACAAATCAGGAGCAGAGCAAACACAGACCTCTAAAACATCAGAGGAGGAATCAGGTGCCATGGAGGAGTGAGCATCCCCTGCCAACAGGTCACACCCGTTGTGTGCTCCTTGTCATGATTGGGAAAAACAGAAAAATCTAGTCAATTCAGAGTGTAAATAATGGCCTAACAATTAGTATGAAAACCATCAGTCAGCGTTTGACTTAAGATAGATTATATTTGCTGACAAGGTCATTGTATAGACCATAGAACTTGCGAAATGATGACATTAAACAAGACTGTTGATATACTTGTTTCATCAACTTGTTCGTCAATAGCTTGTCTCATTTTAGAAATTGTTCATACATAGAGCATGCTCTTGCATATCAAATCAACTGAAAGACAAAAACCCCATATGCAGGTGATAAGTTTCAGTTTTTCTGGCCCAATGGTTCTTGAGAAGAAGATTTTTTAATGACCCCACCCTATTTTTGTCTTTTCTTGATTATCTCCCCTTGGAAGGAGGCTTGGCCCTTTATTTTAACAATTTTAACTCCCCTTTATCCAAGAATGCTTTGTATTAATTTTACTTAAAATTGGCCCAGTGGTTCTTGAGAAGAAGTTGAAAATGTGAGAAGTTTACAAATAAATGGATGGACAGACTGACGGGCAGACAACAGACAACAGGTGAACAGAAAAGCTCATTTGAGCTTTCAGCTCAGGTGAGCAAAAAACTGTCTGTTTTTTTGGTTTTATGATGATAAAGGCACAAAATATCATGCAAAAAAACTGATTGATCACATCATAAAACCAAAAACTAGACAGTTATTCCTTATATACAGTCATCATACCTCACCAAGATGGATAACTCCAAAAATATTTCAAATAAAACCTATATATGTACTAACAGTGTGTATCTGAGAGACTAGTGGCATTACCTGACAGAGTTTGATTTTGTTCAATTATAGAACCATCGTCAGTTGTAAACTTCACACTCACTGAATTCTCTGTCCATTTCTTGCCAGTTGTTGAGTTTTCTCCTGTGACGGAACACATTGTTCTGTGCACTGGCCAGTCTTTGGCCTGACATTCTCGTGAGCTACAACAAAATTAAGCCTAAAATAACTTGCATGAAGTCTTGCTTTATAAGTACAGTAAAACATGCATATAGTGCACATACTATAATGAACTGATGCTTAACAGTGAAGTGATTTTCATTCCCTATGCATGAAGTCTTTCTTTATAAGTAAATGCTTTTTCAAAGATTTAGGTGATTTTATTTGATCCCATTTGTCAACTAATGGCAATAAATGTTTAATATTTACCAGTGGACAGTCAAACTTTTAATTCATTATACAGTGAAAATTGCATGAACATAGAGGTGACAGAGCTCTTCGTAAAAGTAACATTAGGCAACAAATCTAGACAATATTCTATTGTAAGTTATATTTTTATTACAACATAGATGGAACTGAGAACCTTGTCAGGCCATAGTCTTCTCTATTAGCTCCAGCACAATCTCTTGATTTAGCTATATAGCTTGAATTAGCTATATAGCTTGATTTAGCTATTCAAAATAGCTTGATTTAGCTATTTTATTATACATGTACTTTTTTTCTTAAATGTGCAATTTTTCGACATGTTAAAAAAGTCCTACTATGATGCAGTGAGAGTTTTCAACTTTGAACTGTTCTGAAAACAATACAATTAACCCATCAAATTGTGTCTCCTTGTAAGACTTTGTATTCAAAGTTCTAAAAGTTTTGAGGCTATATACAGCATTTGTGACTACACATTTATTTCTTGAATGAAATTATACAGGAGGTCAATTCTAGACAAAAGGATAATTGCTTGGTAATAATTAAGCACATTGTGAAATTTGAAGTAATAATACTTAGGTCACATTAATTTCAAGTTTAGATTCTCATCCTAATTTGCTTAAAACTTGGGACAGGTGGGCAGTTTTTTTTTTATTACTGTAAACATCTTCAAGGATTTTAAACGATTTCCATATACAAAATTTTCACATTGTAAATGCTAATATGGATAGATTTGATTGCTTATTCGTAAAAATGTATACAGAAGATTCTTTTATAGAAAATATTTATCAAATTGTAATAATGATTTTATGAGAATGTTTGTACATGCCACATATACTATTAACTGCTTGTTTGAAAATGGGCACGGATCCAAATACTTTGTACATGCTGTTGCTTTACATGTTATTCACCACTTCTCACTGCCTTTTTCTAAATATATACTTTTTTATTTGACCAAGAAATACTTGTGTTTTGTTTGAAAACATCACAGATTTCTACTGTCCTTATTTTAGTTCTTGACATAAGGTGTCTAATTTAGCCTTTACTAAACAGTTCTAACAGATTTAATATATATCCTGTAGTGATATAATCATCTAAAAATTTATTTTTTCTGGCCTTATCCATGCCAGAGGGTGGTATACATGGTTAACAAGACAATGGAAATATACATGTACATCTTTTGCTTTTCAGTGTTCAAAAGCAGCAATGTTTAAACAATATTTGATTTATATTGCTTTTTTAATAGTTTATAGTACAAATACGAGTAGTCAAAACTTGCAACATTTTGCCTATTTCTTATGAAAAACATATTTGTTTAAAAAATGCTTTAACAAGCTATTTTGAATGTCTTAATAAAGCTACATAACTTATTCAAGCTATATAGCTCAATCAAGAGATTGCGCTGGACTGTCCAAGAAAATTGCTTTAGATAAAGGTGTTTGTGTTTATTTTATGTAGTTCATTTTCAACATAAGGTACCTGCCATACTTCTCCAGGAAAAATGTTCAAAGACAATGAAATATTAGTGTACAGAAATCACTTTTGTTTTTACTTACAATGGGAAAATACATGCAAATAATATATTCAACTGCCTTATCTAGTTGGTCTAACACAACATTTAGTAATAATACTTCTATCTATTTCAATGATATCATTTACTGTACATAAATTTTCATTCATTCAATTTTATATCAAACTGCAGATCACTTGTCTAAACCTATCATGGAATTAGAACTCTTCAGTTAGCAGGTGTTTAGACTTCTAATACTAGTTTCTGAATGACAAGTAAGAGAAGGCTGAATGTCAGTTTTTAAAAGACTGGGTTCTATGTGGTACTTGACTGATTATTGATCTGTTGATACCACAGGCACTTGTTTCGTATATGGGGAACCCCCTTCTTATTTTTACCACAACTGACAAGATACCTAACTCAATTTCAGGCACCCCCACTTCAAGCTTGTATTTTGATATATCAATCATTAACCTACTTTAAAATGACATCATTCACTTCGAAAGACTTCCAAGTATTCCATTCTGAGGTCTCTGGTTTTATCCTACATTTATAACCCCAACCAGAAGATTTGTATCCCATATAAAGTCTTATTATGTATCAAGGTAATTTTTGAGAAATAAATGAGTGGTTTACAATAAAGAGGCTCGACCAGAGACGTCTGAAACGATTTATCTAACAAGAAAAAAGTCTCTTGAAGCGAACGATGTCATTTTAAAATAGGTTAATGATTGCAAGCTCTTAAAGCAACGCCTGGGCGAAGAGAAAATTCTGACTGTGCACATTGATCCAAATGATTCTTTTCCGCAATAACCTGTGGTCCCATAATGCTTTGCGAATTGCATCTCGCCGCAAACTACGTTCTCGTGGTAGCAACAAAAGTTCAAGAAAAAATAAAATCACATTGATTTAATGGATATTGCAGACCCCCCCTCCCCCCCCCCCCAGTAAATTAAGCATTCTTCATTAAAACTAGCACTGTTCAGGTTTTGATTTGGTAATGCAACTTACATACAACGTCATGTGACATTAGAGTCTAGACGTACCTAATGTCACATGCAGTTTGAAGAGACGATGGAAATTAAAACTGTATATCACTATATGTATCTGCGCTCGCCCTAACGGTCGCACCGTCAACATATTAGTTATACTAGCTTGAAGCGGGGTGTCTGAAATTGAGTTAGGTACCTTGTGGTAAAAGTAAGTTGGGGGTGCCCCGTATACAAAACAAGTGCCTGTGGTTGATACATATTTTAGTATCAGACAACAAATTTTAGAGAATAGACATGTTCTCTTGATGGCTCCACCCTCCCTAACGGTTGCACCGTCTAACATATTATTTATTCATACAGTAGCTGCATGTAACAGTGCGATCAGTACCAGTAATACACCTCACGACATCTTGTACACCTTTTCATCGTTTGTTTCCCTTGTTTACACATTTTACATTTAAATACATCACTGGCAGAATTTTCCATGATTATCTACAGTGGTAACTTGTAATCAGCTGTAAGCAAAGCTAAGATAAGCAAGATAGAGACAGTTTCATTGTATAAGCTCTATCTAATGAGATAGAAAGCATCTCATCTGTGTTGTCAACAAGCAAATTAAACCGGATATTTGAAACGGTAAGTAAATGCAAAGCGAAAGGGCAAGCAGTAAATTTCCGGTTTCCACCCTCACAATGTAGAAAAACTGCTTTTATTTTTACCGAATATAGTTAAATCATAATTGATAATAGTAAAAAATATATAGGATGCCATATTTTTCAGATTTAAGACATAAATAAACAGAAGTATATGTCAGCATAAAAAAATAAACAGTATCATAAAAATTATGTAGAAACTCAGTGGCGGATTCAGGGGGGTTTGGGCCCCCCCCCAGGGTTCGGGAACCACCCCCCCCCCCCAATCAAAATTTTTTTTTTACAAGAGTCATTTTAACAATATATTGCATAAATGAGACTCTATCCAAGCCCATTGTTTTACACAAAGAGGTGAAATATACAGACCCATGCGAAATCCCTTTCCGCTTGAGCGCACACAATACACAGGTATATAACAACAGTACCAGGAATACAGAGATCATGATAGTCCGTGCAGCTACATGTAGTCAGGTAGTGATGACACAACGTCATACACTAACAAACCAAAACTGCACATAGTTATTACAGGTATTGTTTTGGTATTGCCAAAGTAATATTCTTCGAAAATTGAATCTTACTTTATTGAACTATGTGAATAAACTGTGATTATTATTATTATTCAGAAAAAAAGCACACTTGTAGATAGAAGTTACAATGCAATTTTAAAAAGCAAATGGTCTGCATTTTTTTTTTTAAATTACAGTTGAATGATGTTTAATAAAATCCAACTAACGGTTACAACTTTGTATAATGAATTGTGGTAAAACTTATATGTATATAATAGAGATCCTGTCAAAACAAGAATTGGCCACTTTTTTATTGTTTTTCAAGACTTTTTTTTCAAAACATTGGGCTGGTAAGTGCATGGATAAGATAAAAATAGAAGTATGGTGCATTTATGTTAGAAATTATAAATCAACCCCCCCTCTCCCCCCCCCCCCCCATGAAAAAGCAATAATTCCAACAATTTCCCAAAATAATAAATTTATATTTATTCTTCAATATGATACATCATTATTTGCTTACATATCAAAATATATTTACAGTAGAGTCAAGTTGTTGAAAAGAGTAATAAGGGTTTCTACACAGAATCCAAATTTTCTAAGTGTTGGGAAATTGCACATCAGTTGTATTTTGGTAGTCAGAGCTTCACATGTGACACATTGGATGTGCATTTTAAAATGAAGAATTGGATATTATATTTCAAATGGCGATATTTCTAATTTTATCAGATTTTACATTTAATTTTTTTTTTAAGAAAAGTCTCATTTTTCAAGTTTACATGGAAGTTAAAAATAATCCCAAAATTTATTTTTTTTTTTTTTTGTTCTAATTCTTGAAAATTAGGTCAGTCTTGAAAATCACCTAGAAAAAAAGTGGCCAAAAACGAATTAATTCAATCTAAAATGCTGGAAAATGCACTATTTGGAGCCATTTTTTCAGAAAATTTCTCGGGGGAGGCCCCCCGAACCCCCACCTATGGGAGGGGGGCACCCCCTCCCATGCCCTCCCCCTTCGGCCCAACGGGCCTCAACCCCCCCCCCCCACATGAACTTCTGGATCCGCCACTGAAACTGGTTGGAATTCATATTCTGATGCTGAAAGTTCCAAAATAGTTGTTACTTTATAAATACATGTATATTTCAGGGAAATACGGAAGCGTATTAGGGCCGCAGCAGTATCTTTTATTAATTTGTTTTAACAAATTACTAATTTGTTATAACAGATTACTAATTTGTTATAACAGATTACTAATTTGTTATAACAAATTACTAATTTGTTATAACAAATTATCAATTTGTTAAAACAAATTACTAATTTGTTAAAACAAATTACTAATTTGTTATAACAGATTACTAATTTGTTATAACAAATTAATAATTTGTTATAACA